>NW_027464590.1:1200000-1537500 GCF_043290135.1 Rhipicephalus microplus
GCATTTCCCGACCAGGAGCACGGGCGAGTGCACTTGCGAGCAAAGGCACAGAATCAGCGGTGGTACCAGTACACGGTTGCGGATGAAACGTACCGCGGCGCGTCGGGTGGTCGAAGTTCCAGAGAACGTGGGGGCGTCGAGGAGTGACTGTGTATTTGGAACCTGGATGATGGTCGACGATGCGCAGGTACAAAGTCATTGAGGCGCCTGACAAGGACGTATAAACGGTTCTCAAGGCTCGCGAGCGCTGGGTCTGCAGTGGTGGCTGGTGGTGGTGTGGTAACGGCGTTGAGGCTATGTGCCCGCGAGTAGTCCGCCACTCGGTCAGCTATTTCAGCGAGTGTTTCTACTGGGACATCTCCTGCAGCTACGAGGACCAGGACAATGCTCTGCGGTAAGCGCTGGAGGTACAACTCACGTAACAGCTTCTCCTCTTGAGGGGCGGAGGGGCCGCCAAGGAGCTGGCGCATGCGTTGCAGGAGCTGTGATGGGCGACGGTCACCGAGCTCTGTAGCCGTGATGAGCAGTTGGAGTCTGCTGTGTTCGGACTCAGACTTGCGGAAAATGATAGCTGCCTTCAACGTGTCGTAGGGATGCCTCGGGTACGGCGACGCTAAAATATCAGCTAGGTCGTCGGCTACGTCCGGAGGTAAGCAGGATACCAGATGCCAGTGCCTGGTCTGTTGGCTGGTGATTTGCCGTAGACGGAAGTCCGCCTCGACCTGCAGAAACCATGTGCTGGGGATGTTGGGCCAAAAAGGTGGCAGGTTGACATGTTGAATCGCAGCGACTGCCGCACCGCTAGGTCTGGCGTCTTCTTGGGCGTCAGGACCGGTAGGATTGGTGGCAAAGCCGGCGGGATTCATGCGGGATAATCGGGGCTGTGTGTTCTTTATCGGTCACCATTAACTGTCGGAGCTAACACGGGAAAAACCCAGCTCTGACAGTTCAGTTTTCGAACTCATTTTTTTTCATTATCGTGCTGCACCCGCCGCGTGGCCCAAATGCCAACTTCTTTCTTGACGTGCGGCGCATTGAGGCGCTACAAATATCTTTGTTTTATGAACCAAACATGTTCTGTCATACGATTTTTGAACTAGTGAAGGTGCGGTATTGCAGAAGCTTCTTATAATGATAGAATTACCCTGTTATAAAGTTTTAAATAACATACATTGATATTGTGGTAACCAAGTTCTCGCTTTCCTTCATGCTTCGCTAGGGTAGGAGGAAGCCAAAAAAAGATGTCTTATGTGCATTATTCAGAAGAAAAATGCACAATTCACTGGAAGTGGTTACGCTGCTTCATTATATTACGTGTTCTTTATGCAAACATTGTCGCTTCTGATATTATAACAAGTTTCCTGATCAACGAAGAATTGTGCATTTACTAGTTTTCTGGCGTTTCAAGCAGTATACAGTTTAGCTTACAAGTAAGAGAATGGACTAATGCTTCGCTTTTTTTGTTAGACACAGCCACTTAAGCAACAGTCAATGACGCAAATGGAGGCATAGGGACGATTTTATTATAATTTTACCTGTATCCTGTTAATTGTGACCAATTGAAAGAAATAAACTCAATGGTGTACACTCCTGCTGCTGCTGCAAACAAAAGAAACTGAAACTTCTGGGTAATGGACCTGAAGATTTACCAACATGACTTCGACAGCTGTAAATGTTCAATGCATCCAATGTGATGTTGTATGTCCCTAATTGAAACAGCACATGCAAGAGCCACTTGTGGTCATCGTCAGCTAGCCAATGGACCTTCGTATGCTACTTGAAGCCATCAAGGCTGTCTGGACATGGCAATAGCTATGTATGCACAAGAGAAGAACAAATATTTAAGTGCTCGGTAGCTTATGTAGACACTTTCAGTGAAATGGACGAGGTGTGCATATGAGTTGACTTTATTTCAACAAGGTGGATTTTTTGAAGAATATAAGCCTGTGTGCGAAAGGTGCCCAAGATTTGAAACCACGCAAGAGCAGCAAGGGTGACAGAAAAACTAACAGTGTTTATTATTTCCTGTATCCAATGGTGTTTTACGTTTCCACAAATTCTTGATCTTCAAATATTCAAATTCATTATAAAGCACCATAGGGTCATTCTTACTATTTATTGTTTGCAAAGAACATACTTAAAGTGATTTATTATTTTCAAGAGTGCTGCAGGAGATTTCAATGCCAATCACCTATTAGTAAAGTGTGGCATGCCGATATTACATTTGCCTGCAATACTCATATTTCCACTCAGGCTTGCTCGTAATGTATTCTGAGCTCATTTTGAAGTTCTAGTTTTGGTATATAAACACATACCTGTGTTTAGGTATCATGGTTATATAAAATTAGAGCATACTCCAATATAAAATTAGAGAATTATAAAATTTGAGAATATAAAATAGAGAATAATTACAGAATAAAATTAGAGAACTTATATAAAATTAGAGAATATACCTGTCGATTGAATGTCCTTAAATACTCTTTCTTTCCAAATTCTATTAGGGACTTGAATGTGCTAAAAATACCAATAGTCTCTAATTATAATTTTCTAACAGCCATTGAAACAGCATATTGAGCTGCTGAAATAACCCATATATTTAACGTTGGCTTTGTACTTCTCTTGGTTGATTTTTTTATATGTATAATTACTGCTTTCGTTGTATATTCCTGTGTTTTGTACTTTTGTTCTAATCCTGTACTGTAAGTGTTGATTTCTCCTGTATACTGTAATGCACAATTTATTTGCTTTTAATTTTGCTGTTTTGTATTCTATCCTCTACTGTAACCACCCTACAACAATGGCCAATGGACGATGTAGGTACTTGTAATAAATAATAAGTAAATAAATAAACCATGGTTGGCTTGCACTAGTTTTGTACTGTAACGCATCTATTTTAGCCGAAGTTGACAGAACATTTTATATAGATGTGCCCAGCGCACACAGCTGGCCACTCAATAGACCAAAGGAATGAAAATGTCACTGTGATAGATCAGACAACTGTTGCTTAGGTCTGGAGAACTCGTTAATAAACAGTAGATTTTTGTTTCCATGTCTATACAAGTTGGCCGCAAAGACATTTTGAAGCCGAGAATAGCTGCTCTTGGCTTGTTGCTAATGTAAGGGAAATATGGCACAATTAGACATTGACGGAGTGTACAGCTCGACACAATCTTCATGAATAATTGTTTATTTGAATGAGCAGAGAAAGACTGATGGTTAGAGTTATGTGAGGGAAGTGCGCGCTTCGAAGAGGTGTGGTGAAAGACGATCATGAATCGCCACGAAAGATTGTAAGTTCCATTTTGGAAAAGCTAACGCAAGGCATGCTAAGACATTCTGTACTCAAGCTCTCAATCATTTTGGCTTCTATTATCGCATAGTCAGCATGTTTTCTTACTCTTCTCAACCACATCGACTTCATGAATTCCTCTTTGGCATTGGCACATGCTACAGAATATAGCTAGAAGGAGAAGAAGGTGGAGGAGAAGAGTTCAAGCGGAGGGACAGGGCAGTTAGCTAGTTGTTAGTCCGGCTGGCTACCATGTGCTGGGGAAAAGGGTGACGTGAATAGAAGATGATAAAAAATTGTTGCAAAGAGAAAGAGAGAGAAAATACAAAAAGTAGTGACAGAGGAAAGGCAACATCAATAGGTATAAGGCACTCAAGTTTGTCTCTGAGGCCAGTTGTCCGCAGAAAGCGTAGGAAAGCTTTCAAAGCCTTCTGGGCTGAGGACAGGCTCGGCCAATGACCCATAGTTCTTTGTTCTGACAAAGGCCGATCATCCAGTCTATCCAGAGCTGCAGTATGTTCTTGTTTTGCTGCGTTTAAATGTGTGCACTCACATAGAAGGTGTCTGATGGTTTCTTTGCAGCTGCAGTAAGTGCATGTGAAAGAGCTGGCCATTCCAATAACATGAAAGTATGCGTTCGTGAAGGCCACTCCAAGCCACATGCGACATAGAAGAGTTTCCTCAGCTCGAGATATCGCTGAGGGAAGACGAAACTGCACATCGGGATTCAAGTTGTGCAGGGGCGCGTTTGTGAATGCTGCCGAGTTTCACTGTACCAGTGTGAGATCACGTGCAAGCGAACGACGTTTTGCAGGTGCATTGGTTCCCGAGAACGGGGTGCCTGCGTATTGAGTGCCATCGTGTGCAAATCTTGCGGCCTCATCTGCAGGGTCACTGCCATATATAACGCAATGACCTGGTATCTACTGATACAATATGCTGTGCTGTTTCTCAATTACTTAGTGATGAAGAAGCCTTATTTCAGCCACTAAGTGTTCGTTACGTACAATGGTGAGCACTGTTAGAGTGAACACGTGAGCGCGTGGCTGACGGCACTATCAGTGCCACGTAACAGCCATCGTTGGAAACATTGCACATGCGCAGCATGTGCTTTGCGAAGCACTCTCTTCACCGCGCGCATCACGTCATCGATACGCTTGTTCGTCGTCTGCTAGCCGCATTTTTAGTTCGCTGAGCTAGTACCTTCTGCATTTCAAGGTCCTTCTGGATTGAAGATTAGCGCGTGAAGGAAAAAAGTGAGTGTAAGAGGGATAATTATTCAACTTTTTATTCAAGAAAATTGCACTTTTGCAATTCAAGTTAAACAAGACCATGAGAACAAATATAAAAACGTGAGCAAACTTAATAGCGAGTCATGTGACCACTTACAGCAACGACTCAGCTATTCTGGATGGTAACGAGTCGTAAAGTGATTGAACATATTCCCGATCGGCTTTCAGCCTTTCCCACTCATTGCTGACTTGCGCCCACAACTGGTCCGAAGTCGCGCAATAAAGGGGATTCCTTGCCAAAAAAGCTTTCAGACGGCCTCACACGTTTTCTATCACTTTCAAGTCCGCTCCTTTCGGAGGCCACTCTAGTAGCTGCATGTGCTGCTCCACCTGGAACTCCCTGACATCCCGCGCCGTGTGTAACCGTTACCGGTCCTGTTGGACCAGGTAATCATCGTCTGGGAATAAACTGCTCGCATATGGCAACAGCACATTGTTCAAATTGTTGCAGTATTTTTCCGCCAATAAGTGTCCACGTATACGCTGCAGCGGCCCTAAACTATATCTTAAACAGCACTCCACACACTCACACTCGATCTCTCACTGGCAGAAACACCTTGCAAGTTGTCTGGGTCGTTCCTGCGTGGCGTTTTGACGTTAACTAAAACAATTGCTTTTCAAAGCAGGAAGTTTGCCTCAACGTGTGCCTGGTAGTATTTAAACACGCAATCTTTCGTCTTGTCGCATCAAAAACGTCGACTCATCCGAAAAGATGACGCGACCCCACTCTTTTGATGTCACGCTTCGTGCAACTCAGTCAACTGCCGTCGTGCGTTCTTGTGTGCTGCCGTTAGTAGTGACTTCTGCGCTGCGACGCGACTGCGAAGGCCCGCAGTACGCAGGCGACGTCAAACAGTGGTGTCCGAAACGTCCAAATTCAAGTCCTCGCGTATTGCTGGGGCTGGCAAGAAAGGGTTACTAACAGCAGCTACAACAATGAGGGCGTCTTCATCGTCTGTGGTAGCTTTAGAGCGGAGCGCGCGGGGTGCATTCTGAATGCAACCTTCGTACTTGTAGGTTTGTATTATCCTGTTCACAGCCTTCAGGGGCCTATTAACTAAAGAGCCAATATACCGCTGGGAATAACCTTTCAGGGAAAGATCGACAATTGAGCGCCGTTCATCATCAGGAATCCTAGCCATGATACGATCTGGCGACAGATTGAACGGCTGCAAAAGATGTTTGGTTGTTTTATATACAGTGATGCATGCACAACAACTTTGAAGAGAAAGAATAGACACAACCCCATAGATATACAAGTTTTATGTGTTGTTCTGTTCAAGCACAGCCCTATCGGGAAAATTGCCATGGTGGATACTGGAAAACATGGTGGGCGTAGTGGAAATAATAGTGGGCATGGCGGAAATTATGATGGATATGGTGGGACGTAGTGGAAAATATGGTGGATATGCCGGGACATACTGGGTGGTATGGTGTACAGATGATGGGTAAAGTGGAAATTATGGTGGAAAGCAGACGCAAGATAGTGTCCAATAATGGGACACATTGCCCAACATTGCGATAATGCTGGGAAGCCCTAAGCATATGGTGGGTGGTGCTTATTATGGTGGGCTACATGGTTTACCAAGCTGAGAAACTCTTCCCACCATTGCTCTAATGCTGGGAAGCACTAAGCAGATGATGGGTGCTGCTTGTTATGGTGGGTCACATGGTGTACCAAGCTGAGAAGCTCTGCCCACCATCGCGATAATGCTGAGAAGCAGTAAGCAGATGATGGGTGGGTTTATAATGGCGGGCAATTTATATAGTGTACCAAGCTTGGATCTCTACACTACTTGTTCTACCACCATGATTTCCACCAAAGGTTAGGCCTACCGACCGAGCCCGTACCATTGTGTTATCCGTGCTTCCTGGTTCAGAATACACAATTTCGACGATTACGTATGACAATACAGTGAAGCCATGGCATCAACTAACCTAAATGAAGCATTTTTTATTGTGTATGGTGTCCGCTCAAGAAGCAAGAAACATCAATGCGACGCGATTAAAGCACTCCCAGAGAACGTAAGTGTCTTCTCACTGACAGCCGCCGGTCGCGCTCGCCGGCACTTCTCTAGCTTTTGTACGAGAACTCAGACGTGGCAATTCGTATGCTTGGTGAACCAATATAATAGCCTAATGTTTCCGGCACACTGCATTCGTTCTGGCCAAGCCGGTATGTAGTTGTTGCTTTAGCAAAAACGCTACTGCATTGCGCTGGCACGACCGCCCTCTACATTGCGCGAAAAGCATCTCAATACTCAATCAAATAAATTAGGCGGGCGTATCTATGGAATGAGCCTAGAAGCGTCATAAAGCGTGAGCAGAAGTCGTCCTTTAGAACGAGCGCGAAACGGATAACAAATTTGGCAGACCCCGCCGGTAAACTGTTGCTGCTCCCCAGTTCACTTGGTTTTCTTCTTGCAGTTGTGAATTGTAAAAAAATAGCACAAGTGCTATTAACACAGTGGCAATTGTTACAGGCCGCAGTTGCTTGTGTTTGATAAATGTGCAATTTTTAGTAGCAGGTTTAGATCTTGTCTATGTTGTGTACACGACAAACATAACTCAAGTTGAACCGTAAGTTTGTATGCCAACTAAGTATTTACACACAATCAACGTCATGTTGGTATGGCGCAGTGGTGATTCTTTCGTCGGCACTCACGCGCATTGGACGCAAGAATCATGGGCTCTGTAGGAGCGGCATTTGCGACACATACTAGCCGCGGTAACAGGATGAGCGAAAAGCAAGATGCAGGATACGATGTAATTTTGCCAGCACTGCCCAAGGGACACGTCGCGCAAAACACTGTGTTTTTACACGGTGATGTGCGCGGCAGACCGTATCGAGTTGAAAATTTCCGAGACGCGCTCGGACCTACAGGACTGCTGCCGGAGGTGTTGGCACTGGGGGCCTATCAGATAAATTATGTCCGAAGATGTCTCCGAAGATGTCCAGCTTTATGCCAGACGCTGAAGGCAAGCATCATGCCCCGGGCTAACTTCATGGTGTAGACATGGCTTTTGCACCGAAACTTAGAGTGACAACGTTAAATGTTCCAGGTCTTGCCACCTAGCGGAAACAAAGCCAAGTCTACAGGCTGCTCGTGGATCATGATCTGGATATACTAGCTGTACAAGAAACAAAAGTAGACGGTGAGGAGGAGACCCGGGGCATGGTGCTGAGGTTTACGGCGCGTTACTACGCAATTGTAAGTCAAGCAATAGGCACGTCTGCAGGCTGTGTTTTGTTCATTAAGAAGTTACCGGGACTGTTAGTGCAAGCTACCTTCTCTTGCCCGTCTGGCAGATTGGTTTTCTGTGATTTTGTATTCAATGATTGTCAGTGGCTTATGGTGTGTATTTATGCACCATCCATTAGCGAGGAGCGATCGCTTTTTTTTTCAAGCCTAAAGCAGCACTTCACTTTGGACGGAAATATGTATTACTTGGTGATTTTAACTGCGTTCTCAACGGGCGAGATTGAGCAAATGGACGCGCCAATTACGATAAAAGGAGTAGGACGCTAGCGGACGTAATTACTGAATTCTAGTTAGAAGACGGGGGAAGCTGTGTGGAGGGAACGCGGGATGTGCGTTTCACCCATTTTCAGAGGAATAGTCATGCGAGCCTTGATCGCATTTACCTGTCGCTTGAATTAATAGCCCAATGTAAGACATATGCTGTCTACCCTATACACTTCAGTGATCATTGTTTAGTTAAATGTGATATGGGAGAGAAAACAAAAGGTGGAACTTTCTCATGGGAGCTGTGGAAGATGAATTCCACTTTGATCACTGACGAATATTTCTTAGATCAGGTAATGAAATCTATCAATGAAATAAAAATGGGCGATAAAGTTAAACTTGCAGAACAATGGGAAGAGTTCAAGCCGCGAATAAAAATAAAAGCTATTGATCGTTCTTGCGCATTGAGTTACGAAAGGAAAAAGACAGAAAAAGAACTCCGAACAACTTTGGAAAGACTAATAGACTTGGAGTGGAAACAAACGGGAGAGTATAGAATTGACATACGCAATATTAAGGAGAAACTTGCACTGCATGACGAGGAACGCTACCACGGTGCACTCGTCCGGGCTAGGGCTGAGGCTTTAGCGGTGGGAGAGACGCCAACCAAAAGAGCGTTAGGGGTGGAGAAAACGAACGCTCGACAGAATCATATCGAAAAAATAGAGAAGGATGGTCACGAAGTAACTGATACGGACAGCATTTTATCAGTATTTTCAAGTTTTTTAAATGCGGAGCATCTAATACTCGAGGCTTGTAGTGCGGCGCCGTCCGCAAGCTTCCTCCTCCTTCTTCCACCATCTGTGCACCCCTTCCTCCTCTACACACCGCGCGCGCTTCACTCCTCCACCATCTGTGCACCCTTCCTCCTCTACACACCGCGTGCGCTTCTCCTCTTCACGAACATTCGCTAGCTGTGTAATGTAGCGCGCATGCGCCGTCACGCTTCGAGAACACCGGCAGCTGATGCGCGCGCATGCGCCGTCGCGCTTCGAGAACATCGGCAGCTGACGCGCGCGCATGTGCCGTTGCGCTTCTCCACCTTCTCGAACATTCGACAGCTGACAGTGCATGCGCCGTCGCGCTGTATATATACTCAAGGTCGGCGCTCGCTCGCTCAGTTGCCGCTCGTCGGTTGGTTTGTACGGCGCGTCGACGTCCAAGGTCGCGGTGAAATGAATTCCAACGAATCCACAAACACAATGATCGACGTCCCTTCGACCAGCGCCACCCTTTCGCATACGTGTGTACGTGTTCACTCATTTAACACCCCCTCCTACAACCACGTTAACAATTTAGCCATCGGCCCAAGTAAGTCGCAATTTAACACCCCATTTCACAACCACGTTAACCAATTTAGCCATCGACCCAAGTAAGTCGCACTTTAACACCCCGTTAACCAATTATATGCTCCGCATCCTCCTCAGTGTTCCCCCGAGGGAAGCTGCGGGCAATTTTTTGAAAACATTTTTGCGTGTAGACAGGTAAACCTAGAAAGATTTAAAGAAGAATATTTAGGACGCATGCCGAAAGTGAGTGAGGAAGTGAAAAACGCTTTGGAATTATCTATATCTGCATCTGAAGTGGAATGGGCGATTGATAAGTTAAATCCCGGAAAATCTCCAGGACCAGATGGTCTTTGTGCTAAGTGGTACAAAAGTTTTAAAAGCGAACTGTCTCCTATACTTGCAGGCATTTTTAATGAGGCTTATGAGGAAAAGAAATTACCACCATCCTTTGGTGAATCGCGTACCGTTCTCATTCCGAAAACAGACGAGGCTGAAAAGCTCAGGCATGACACAGCGTACAGGCCAATCGCACTGACAAACGTAGACTACAAAATAATAATGAAAATTTGGCGGCTAGACTTCAGTCAGTAATAAAAGATATCGTCGGTCCACACCAAACGTGTGGAATCAAAGGTCAGTCCATAGTTACAAACGTTCATAAAATGAGATCCGTGCTCGAAAGTGTTGACACCAGTCAAGCTCGTGTGGCCATACTCCAGCTGGATCTAGAGAAAGCGTTTGATTTCGTTGCTCACGCTATTTTGTTTGCAATATTGAAGCACAATAAAGTTGGTAAGATAATTATTGACGGAGTAGCCATGGCATATCGGAATGGTAGTACGACACTAATTATCAACAAGAGATTGGGCCCCCCCATAAGAGTTGAACGCTCAGTGCGTCAAGGTTGCCCTGTTAGTTCACTGTTGTTTTGCATCTATATTGAAACTTTATGTCGGTCGATATTGCAGAATGACATAATTAATGGGTTTAGAGTACAATCTTCAGAGGTCAAAATACTCGCATACGCTGATGATGTTGCGATTCGTAGCACTTCCTATGTCGGTATTCAAGAATCAATCAGAGTTTCTAAATCTTTCGCCGAAGTTACAGGAAGCCGCATAAACTGGGGTAAATGCCTCGGCTTCTGGCATGGATATTGGCCTTTAACACCTGAATTTTTTGCAGCCATTAAATGGACAAAAATGCCAGTTAAATATCTCCGAGTACCGCTCGAGTCATACAGAAGTACTGACGAATATTGGACACAGCAAACAAAAGAAATTAAAGAGAAAGCGAATAGGTGGAATGCAACTTATCTGTCCATGTTTGCTAGGGCTGCTGCATGCAACTGGTTTTTTGTGTCTAAGCTGTGGTATGTGATGCAAGTGGTGTACTGTTCCCGGGTCAATGTGCGAAAATTACATCGGGTGTTTGCAATATTTGTGTGGGGGTCTAACTGGGAAAGGTGCCGTCACACGAATTTGTTTAGACGGGTGAAGTGTGGAGGCCTTGGGCTAGGACATCTGTTTATTAAGCAGTTAGTAAATAGGTTTTTCTTTTTTAGTGAGACAAGAGATCCTTTTTTACTAACAGTATGTCAAACAAGACTAAGTAGACTGTTGCCTGAGTTTGTTGTGAGCACCCATGTTACCACAGGGCCTGTGCAAGGATACATGAAAAATGTATTGGCCAGCGTGCGGTTTTTGTGTGTTCATTTTTCAACTGATACCTGTGGTCTGTTGGAAAGAAAAAACTGTACAAAGATTTATGTGACACGATGCTCCCCATCCCACTGTACAGAGCGCTATATACAGCACGCAAGGGTCAGAACGTACTTAAACGAGTTAAAAAAATGCCAGCAGCTCCAAGTGCGAAAACGTTCTTTTTCAAATTACACACTGAAACACTCCCTGTAAGAACCTTCCTAGAGGAGCGTGGGTTTTATATGCCTTGGGGATCTTACTGTCTAATATGTAAGAAACCGGAAACTATCGACCATGTTTTCCTGCACTGTTGGGAAGGAGTTTAGATTTAGGACGTATTACAGAGGACAATCAAAAAAGAGTTCCCGTTAGACCCTCACGGGATCAGGTATTTGGCAATAGAGAATGAGGATGGATTACCTTTCGATTTTATCATGATGACTGCCTTGCACAGTATATGGCACTCTAGAATGGCTGGATTTCATTGTGACCCAGACAGAAGACCAGCAAGAGAGTATTTTAAAGAAAGCATCTCAAGATTGATTGAGGTAGTAAGAACAGACGAATGTGTACCTTTATGGGTAGAAAGGGTAGAAGCCCTCCTGACCATGAAGGAATTCAGGACGTGATGTGTTATAGTTATGCTTGACTGGCTTAGTTATCTTTAAGTTTTTTGTAATGTTCGTAGTGAATTGTAATATATCTTAGCAACCCGTTTGTGAAGTTTATCGGAAATAAATGAAAAAAAGGTATGGCGGAGTGGTTAGTGTCTTCAATTGGGAATTCGCAGGTTGCACGTTCGATCCTCCGTGGCGCCTTGTTTTTTTTTACTGGACGGGTGTTTTTATACCGTTTTTATAGAATTCTTTTTTATTTTTTGTGGCAGCTCGTCACGGTGATTCTGACGTCATTTCGCGCTCAAGCGTTGCCGGCATTGCAGCACCCACCATACCCACCATGCGCCATGGTGGGCGTTTCCCCCATTCACCCACTACATTAATCCACTATAATGGTGGGTGGTGGTTTACACCATGCCCACCATTCGTTTTTTTTTCGATAGTTTTTTTTCGGCTTGAGGTGCAGCTTCAAGGCGCCAAAGATTCTCGCCGAAACTTGAGGAAAACACGACGACGCCGTCCATGTAAACGAGACAAGCCTGCCACTTCACTCCTGTCAGCGCTGGGTCCATAATGCATTGAAGAGTCGCAGGTGGCGAGCGAAGACCAAAGCGCCAGACCTTGTACTCGAAAAGGCCGTGTAGTTTTTTAAACGCAGTCTTTTCTCGGTCTCTCTCGTCCACTTCGATCTGCCAATAGGCTGTCTTGGGGTCCATCGATGAGAAGTGTTTTGCATGTGGAGTCGGTCAAAGGCGCGGTCTATTCGAGGGAGAGGTTCCACATCCTTTTTCGTTATCTTGTTGATTCAGCGATAGTCACCGCAGAAGCGTAGTGTTCCGTTCTTTTTTTTTTTCACAAACACCACCGGTGACGCCAATAGGCTCTTTGAAGGCTAAATGATGTCGTCGCGGAGCATTTCATCGACTTCTGTCTTTCTTGCCTCGCGTTCTCGAGTCGAAACTCTGTACGGAATTCGAGGGAGTGGCCTGGCACTTTCTTCTATTCCAATTCGATGCTACGCGTCACTGGTCTGTCGAAGTCTCGACGACGATGAAAAGCAGTTCTTGTATTTCAGGAGCAGGTTTGCGATGTGCTGTTGTGTATGCTTCGGAAGCCTTGGATTAACGCCGAACGCTGGTTAAATGGTTTCAGTCGTCGGAATAGATTTGGCGGAATTGGTGAGGGCGAAACCGCTGGGGGCTTCTACTACCTCTTCGATGTAGGCAACCGTCGTGTCTTTGCTTACGTGCTTGTACTCATGCTGAAGTTTGTGAGCATCACTATTGCGTTCCATCCTCGCAGCCTGGCTATTCCTCTGGGGACGCAAATTTTGCAGTTGATCGATAGGTGCTGGTCGCCTTCGACGATGCCTTGCATGTCTGTTAATTCTTGAGTGCCAGTGGAAATGCTGAAGCTGGAGCGAGGAGGAAAGGCGAATGGTGGCGAGATAGTCGGCGATGGCACGCGGTCTTTCAAACCACTGTGGACGCGGTGCGTCGATCGCGAAACCACGTAAACACACCTGGCAGTACTGGCAGCGACGGTACGTGTACCCCGCTTCACCACAGTGTTAGCACAGTGAATGGTGGTCAGGGGGGCGCCAGACGTCAGTCTTTCTTGAAGCGTAGCGCTGGCCGGCCAGTGGCCGGCATGGCGTTGGCAGTGGTGGCGGTGATGCCCAGCGGAAGAACGGTGGTGGAGCAGTTGCCTGACGAGGGCGAGGAGGAGCGTTGCGGCGTACTTCAGTGGCATAGCTCATTGCTTCTGGTGCAGGCTGGGGTGCTTCAGGGATTTCAAGAGACTGCCGAACTTTTTCGCGGACTATGTCGGCAATTGAATTGGCTTGAGGTTGCGTCAAAGAAAACAGCATTGGCCACTCCTCCTGAACAATCACTCGAATGGTCTCTCGCAGGTCGTCGGTAATGAAGGCATCGGCGCCATTTATTGAGGCGCGGTGGTTGTACTGAACTATGTGCATCTCAAGCACCTTTTCTATCGTCATGGCCTCGGTAACAAATTGGCTGACAGTCTTGGGCGGGTTCCGGACAAGTCCCGCAAACAGCTCTTGCTTGACCCCGCGCATGAGGAACCGCTGCTTTTTTGCTCAGCCACGGTGGAGTCAGAGGGTCGGAACGGCCGGGTTATCTCTTGGGCAAAGATGGTTACGCTTTCATCAGGGAGTTGCACCCTTGTCTCCAGCAATAAGGCGGCCTTTTCCTTGCGAATGACGCTCGAGAACGTGCTCACGAACGTCATCCGAAATAGTTCCCAGGACTCGAGCGTAGATTTATGGTCTTCAAACCATGTCTTTGCGGCGTCTTGTAAGTAAAAGTAGACGCAGCCAAATTTTTCCTTGGGGTCCCAGTTGTTCAAGGCGGTGACTTGGTCATATATTTCGATCCAGCTTTCTGTGTCCTCACTTCACGAGTCATGGAACGTTAGAGGTTCCTTGGGCTACCCGAAAATGGCTTAGGCAGGCGGCATGGGGGCGGTCATTGTTGATGCCAGAATCCGGGACTGCCTGGCTGCTTCAGGAAGTGGCCCATACTCTGGTTGCAGTCCCCGCTGCCTGCGAGTTGTTCGCTGCTCAGGGTAGGCATTAGTGTCTTCTTTGCCGCTTGGGCTGAGTTCGCGGATTGAAGGGGCCGTTCGGAAGATCAAAGAAGTAGCACCTCCACCAGACGTCACGAGGTCGTGACGTCGACGATGAAGCAGAGAGTACGTTGAAGACTAAACTGTTTATTATGGCGAATCTGTGTTCGGTAAACAGAAAGTCGCATCCCAGTAGCCCACTTGCACTGATAGTGGTGAACAGAGCGTAGGCCGCCGATCAACTGACAAGTGGTGGAGCGGGACGGCATTTATACACTCGCCATCGAACATTCCAGCGTTATCGCAAGCGGCGATGATATATTCCAGAAAAACTTGAAATGCTCACGAACTGGGTCTACTTGGGGCAGGTAATAACCGCGGAGCCGAACCACGAGATTGAAGTAACTAGAAGAATAAGAATGGGGTGGAGCACATTTGGCAAGCACTCTCAAAATATGACAGGTAGATTGCCACTATTCCTCAAGAGAAAGGTACATAACAGTGTGTATCTTGCCGGTGCTTAGCTACGGAGCAGAAACCTGGAGACTTAAAAAGAGGATTCAGCTTATATTGAGGATGACGCAGCGATCAATGGAAAGAAAAATCGTAGGTGTAACCTTAAGAGACATTGATATGTGGGGTTTAACGTCCCAAAACCACTATATGATTATGAGAGACGCCGTAGAGGAGGGCTCCGGAAATTTAGACCACCTGGGGTTCTTTAACGTGCACCCAAATAACCTTAAGAGACAAGAAGAGAGTAGAGTGGATTAGGGAACAAACGGGGGTTAAGGATATCATAGTTGAAATCGAAAAGAAATGGACATGGGCCGGGCATGTAGTGCGTAGACAGGATAACCGCTGGTCGTTAAGGGTAACTACCTAGACTCCCAGAGAAGGCAAGCGGGTTAGGGGGAGACAGGATGTTAGGTGGGCAGATGAGATTAAGAAGTTTGCGGGTATAAAATTGCAGCAGCAAGCACAGGACCAGGTTAACTGGAGGAACATGGGGGAGGCCTTTGTCCTGCAGTGAACGTAGTCAGGCTGATGATGTTGATGATGATGATGACGCTCCCGGTAAACAAAGTCGGATCACAGTAGCAGACTTGCACCGATAGCGGCAAACGGAGCGTCGGCCGTCGATCAGCTGACAAGCGGCGAAGCGTGGCGGCACTCATACACTCGCCATCAAACATTCTAGTATTATCACCAGCGGTGACGATAGATTCAAGAATAATCTGAAATGCTTATTAAGTGAGCGTTCTCAACTAAATGATCTACTGCAGTTCTGAAGCTTCTCGAAGACTGTCGGTGCGGTTTGCGTTGAGAATCACGTACAGCGTAACTGGGTGCTTAGAAAACTCTAAGGAGGAACGTGCCATTGCTCTTCTAAAAAAATACATCGTCGAAATGCTTTAACAGCAAATGAAAGTGCAATAATAATGTAAAAAAGTACAAATATTAAAGTACAATGCAGCGTTATTAACAACAACAAAGATATATACCCTTCCTGTTCACTAACGTTCAAGAAACGGCTTGAGGCGCGCGACATGGACGACTTCAGGTTGCGATCGACGCCATTCAGAGTTTGTATAGCCGTCGGGGACAACCTCGTAGTCGAGTGCGCCAAGATGTCATACTACCCTGTATGGTCTGAAGTACAGTCGCAGAAGTATTTCACTGTTCCACGTCGGCGTGCCGGCGTCCATACCCAAACACGTTCACCGGGCTGGTATTTCACGAAGCGGCGCCAAAGATCGTACCGGCAGCGGTCGGTAGTCTGCTGATTTGTGATGCATAGGCGGGCGAGTTGACAAGCTTCTTAATCGTGCTAAAGATGAAGGGTGACGTCGAGGTTTTTTTCGTCAGCAACGTTGGGCAGCATTGCGCCGAGCGTTGTGGCCGGGTTCCTTCCACAGACCAACTTGTATGGTTGCATCTGTGTCGTCTCCTGCGCGGCTGCGTTTAACGCGAAGGTGACGTATGAAAAGATGGCATCCCACGTCTTGTGTTCGAGTCGACGTACATGGCCAGCATGTCGGCGATTCTCTCGTTTAGCCACTTGATGAGACCATTTGTGTGTGGGTGGTAGGTGGTGATGCGGCAGTAGCTTTTATGGCTTTGACTCAAGACCTATCGAGTCAATTCAGCAGTTAAGTCTGTACCTCTATCGCTGATGACAACCTCTGGGGCACAATGACGAAGCGTGATGTTTTCAACGGAGAACTTGGCTATCTATTCGGCGAGACCTTTGAGTAGGACCTTAGTTTCGGCGTAGGGGGTGAGGTAGTCAGTAGCTACGACGATCCATTCGTTTCCGGAATTTTACGTCGAAAATGGCCCTGGTGCGTCCATTCCAATTTGTTGGAACGGCCGGTAAGGTCAGTCGATCGGCTGAAGAAAGCCTTCCGGTCTTGTCGGTGGTCTCTGGTGTCACTGACAGTCTCGGGATATCCTCAAGCAACGAGCGACGTCGGCGCTAAGTCGCGGCCAGTAATACCCTTTTTGCATGCTTGCGAGCACGTGGTAAACAGCAAGGTGTGCGGCCGTTGGATCATCGTGCAGGGCCTGTTGGAGTTCTGGTCGCAGAGCTTAAGGCACCACAAGAAGGTACTTGGCTCGAAGTGGGGAGAAGTTTTTTTTTGTAGCCGTTTCGCAGCAAAAACGACGTAAGTGCCTGTTTGGATACCTTCGAAACAACGGAGGTCCTGTCCTCGAGGTATTAGACTATGCTATCAAGTCTCGGGTCAGCCCGCTGGCGTTCAGCGAAGTCGTCGGCAGTTATCGTTCCCAAAAAGCAGTCGTCATTAAGGTTTTCGGGTGGTGGTGGCTCGACGGGGGCTCGCGACAGGCAGTCGGCGTCGAAACATTTTCTGCCGGACTTGTAGATGACGGTAATGTATTCTTGATGTATTAGGCTCCATCGGGCAAGGCGACCTGAAGGGTCCTCAATGTTAGCTAGCCAACACATAGCGTGCTGGTCGTTCACAACTTTGAAAGACCTGCCCTTGAGGCAATGACGAATTTTTGATGTCGCCCAGATGATGGCAAGGCAATCCTTTTGTGTAGTGGAATAATTGCTTTCTGCCTTGAATAGTGAGCGGTGAGCATAACTAATAACTCATTCCAGTCCGTCAGGTCTCTGCACAAGGACGGCGCTGACTCCTATGCTACTTGCGTCAATGCGCACTTTTGTTTCGGCGTTTTTTTTTTGAAAATGCGAGTAATGGAGTCGTCTGCAGGCGTCGTTTCAGTTCCTTAAATGCTTCCTGCTGTTGGGTTTTCCTGTTGGACTCGACGTCAGTCTTCGTAAGGTTAGTGAGTGGCTCGGGGATGCGGGAAAAGTTCTGAGGAAGTGCTTGTAACAGGCGCGAAACGGTAAGATAAACATTAAATAAAATATAGAAAATCTAGGAGAAGAAGCAAGACCGACACGGCGTAATTAGAAAGGGGCAGCATCTCAACAGAGTAGGGCAGATGTAGATGAGAAATGTCATCGTTGTCAACAATGCCTCCCCCGCACCCACTCATCCCTACTGGTAAGTGAGCCGCCCTTCTTGTATTTCGCCTTTCCGTGTAGTCCGCTGGCGGCTCGTTCCTCTTTGAAGTTTAGGACAAGTTAATGGGGAGGGCTTAAGCGCTTCGAGTGCGTGCTGGTGGCGTCGGGAGGAATGAAAAAGCCGGTGATTGAGGTGCCACCATCGATATTCATTCTATGCAATGGCTCCTTGTCAGTGAAGGAACAGTGTGCGTTAAAAATTAAAGGAGAAAAAAAGAACAGGGGTGAGGTGGAGACTGTACGACATCCGCGACAGTCACCACACAGTTGCGACTAACTGGGAAGATATGCGCGCATGTATGAAAAAGTTAACGAAACCACCTAGCTGTCAGCTCTTTGTCAGTGAAGGAACTGAATGTGCGTTAAAACCTAAAGAAGAAAAAAAAGAAAATAAAAAGGGCGGGGGGGGACCGTACGACATCCGGGACCACTTATCTGTGCGTTCCGGCTGTGCTTGATGAGGCAAATCATTTCTATGTTGTCAGATGCATAGGCTAAAAGCTTTGTTAGCGGGTAATATTATCGTCGTAATGAAACCGGACTGATTAGAGAGAAGCGTTTGCGTCTTTTAGCGGTCGTAACGCTGACAGAGTGCCTGGGTGTTCATTTATTCCGTATTTTATCGTGTTAAATTTGTAGATAAAATAAGATTCCCGTTGTTCCCGTTCTCTGATTGTTCGAAAGTTGTTTTCTAGTAGTGTAACCCTGATGTCATCAAAGCTGTGGTCTTTTAATGTGCAGTGTTTTGAAAGTGGAAGACCTGGCAGAGATCGTACATGTGCCCAATGGTTGTTGAATCTAATTCTAAACGGAGTGTCTGTCTGGCCCACGTATTGCTTGTTACATACCCCACATTCCAGGAGGTATATGACGTTGTCTGAGTCACAGTCTAGTGCACCTCTTATCCTGTGCTTAAAATCCGAGTGGGTGCTTTTGGCCACTGTCGTTGTCTGAATGTGTTTGCATACCTTGCATCTGCTTTTTCCTCAAAGGTGACACCCAATTTGAGATTTCACACCTATCTTTGAATTTATTAAATGATCCTTTATATTTTTCGGCCGTCTGTATACAACAAAAGGAGGAGAAGTGAAAATTTTGAATAGTCGCACGCTCTGTTCCAATATGTTAAAGTGTTTCTTAGGACGTTGTTTATGTTCGGTGGGTCGCTCGTGAAAGTTAATAGGAAGTTTTTGCTGCGGTGTTGGTCGGCGTTTTTTTGGTGGTTGAGAAGAATCTGCCGGTCCAGATTTTCAGCTTTTTTGATAGCGTCATCGATGATAGCTGGCGATTATTCTTGATTAAGGAGTACTTCGCGCATGTGTGTGCTGTTTTTGTGAAAGTCCTCGGTGCGGGAGCAGATTCGTCGGAATCTATGTGCTTAGGAATAGGGAATGCTGGTATTGCGATGTAGCGGGTGGCAGCTTTTGAAGCGCAGGTATTGTTGCCTGTCTGTAGGTTTTCTGTATACGTTAGTTACCAACGCATCATCGTCGACTCGAATGAGTACATCAAGAAAGTTTAGTTCAGTGTTAGAGTAGGAGTGCGTAAAATAAATGCTGGGGTGTACCTGGTTGAATGTCAGTATGAACTTGAGGAGCTCGTTTTTTGAATGTGTCCAAATTATGAATATATCATCTAGGTACCATTTATAGAATAATGGTTTGATACCACACGATGAAAGAAAATTGGACTCTATGTGGTGCATGAATATGTCAGCGTAGTTTGGGGCCATTCTTGTACCCATTGCCGTGCCGCTGATTTGAAGGTAGTACTGGTTGTTAAATTCAAAGCTGTTCGATTTGAGTACAAGTCTTGTGAAGATTTCAGTTACTTTTTTGCTTAGATAAGCGACAGGGTTGTGTGTGCCATGCGATTCAACAAGCGCCCTTACACCATCGTCATGTGGGATATTTGTGTAGATTGAGCTAACATCCAATGTTACGAGAAATGCACCGTCTGTAATTTTCACGTCTGCTATTTCTCGAAGGAAATGGTTTGTGTCACGCAAGAAGGACTCATGTGTGGGTGGTATGTCTTTGATTAAAGAATCAATATAACTGGAAATGGGTTTCGTTAACGTTCCGGTGCCTGATATAATGGGTCTGCCAGGGTTATTCTCTTTATGAATCTTCGGCAGCATTTAAAAACGAACAGGCGCCAAATGTGGCGTAATAAGTGCTTTTTAAGCTTTGAATCAATGGCGCCTTCACGTGTGAGATCCTCTAGGTTTGTTACAATGATCTTTTTGTGCTCCGTGGTAGGGGCAAAGTCAAGGTGTTTGTAGAATTGTTTGTTATTTAGTTGTCACTTGCCTTCCTCAATGTAGTGCGATCTATTCAGAACAAGAATCGCGCTTTTTTGTCTGCTGGTTTAATGACGAGATCTTCGCAGTTGCCTAACGTGAGTAGTGCCTCTTTTTCTCTTTTTGATATGTTATTCATGCTTCGTTTGTGCACCTTGTACGCATGTATAACATCTTTTTGAACCGCGTCTATATACAGATCCAAATGTCGATCTCTGTTGGTGTCTGGGGTCCATTTCCATCGGATTACTTCACGAAAAAGTGCGTTATCTTTTTCGAGTTTATCAAAAAAATATTCCTCCCATCGGAAATTTCGTGCGAAGTCGTCTAGGTCTTTTAGGAGCGTGAATTCATTGTACCTTCCGTTGCCAGGGCAGAATGTAAGTCCGCGTGATAGTATACTCAATTCTTCTTTGCTAAGTTATTTATCAGAAAGGTTAATAACGTTTGGCTCTTTGCGGTGTGGTGGCAAAATTTTTTTTTTGAACGTGAGATGGTTTGGTATTTTTTCTGTAAGCAGCAGTAGGTATAGCTTGTGACACATTGTCACGCGCAAATTTCTTCCTCTTAAGTTTTTCAATTTCCTCCGTTTTTTTGTGCTCAAGTACGTCGAGTTCTTTAGCTTCCCACTCCGAAAGAGAAAAGTTATTTTTTATATACCGCTCCTCGTCTGTCAGTGCGCTTAGATTCCTTCTACAGTTTTCGATGGTGACCTTAGTTAGCTCCTGTGTGGCGTGTTCGAGAATTTCGTTCCACCGTTTCATTTCCCCTTCGGCAAAGTTATGCATCGATGGTGTTAGCGACAAGCGCAGCACCTTCGGAGCCGTACCCGCCAGTACATATTGTTCGAGACTTTGCACGTGAAGTTCATGCCGTAATCTTTTGTCAATAACTTTTCTAAGTTTAAGAAAAATTGGACCCATTCTATGGCCAAGTTCATCTGAAACGGACGGTGTTTTACTTTTCTTTTGACCCCTCCACTCCTGTCTCGACAGGCTATAAGAAGACACGGAACATGTGTAACTATTAATATGCCTTGAAAAAGACGGTGTTCCCGTCGCAACGTCGGCACAATAAACAGTTGTTATGTGAAAGCGCATCTACTTTTATATATATATATATATATATATATATATATATATATATATATATATATATATATATATATATATATATATATATATATATATATATATATATTGTCACAAGGCAGTAGTGGCATTGGGGCATAAAGCGGTAGAGGGTTTCTGCTTGGAAGAAAAGACTCCAAAGGAGATAAAGACTGGTCCCAATGTGTCAGCCATTGCCATCGTATGTAAACATCGTAAATATCCGTAATTACACGTTTCCTTGTAAGATTATTGGTGGAGATGCTGGGTAGGTTTACCTAGCTCTCCCAGCAACCCAACACGGAACTTCGGAGTGGTCGCGACCTTCATTTTCCTGCAATGACTCGACAGGCCTGCCCGCAAGAGCAACAGCAGCCGCAGCAGCTGCTGCCTCCTCTGATTCTCCTGCCACCACGAGACCCCAAATTCTTCTCGGGCACAGGCAAGGACAAGGGGAATGTCGAAGATTGGGGCATTGTACGACCGCGTGAGCGAATACTATAGGTGGGACCCCACATTGATGATGGCCAACATTGTATTTTACGTGCGGGATACAGCACTCACCAGGTATGAGACACAAGAGTTGGAGCTGACAAGTTGTACATTTGCAGAATGAAGCTGGTCGAGTTGTTCAGCTGGCCATTTGGGTGACAGCAGCCCGCGAGGAAGGACATGGAAGATCGCGTGCAGACATCAACGGAATCGTAATGATCTTATACGGTACGTATTTGGCCTCTGTCGAAAGGTGAACAACATGAGCGAAACTGACAAAATCGCCCACATATTAAAAGGTATTGCCGACGACGCTTTTAACCAGTTGATCATTAAAGATTGCGCTGCCATCGACGTGGGGGTTAGGAATGTCAGCGCTTCGAGCGTGCCAAGAACCGTCGTATAACACACCAGTTTGCGTGCCTGCCTAATACTGTAGCCACTTCGACCTGCACTTCGACCTGTAGCCACTTCGACCTGCAGGTTCATACAAGCTACATCATCCGAAAATGTCACCCGGACCGTTCGCCGCGAACTCCAAGCAATGGCTTCTGCAGCTATCGCTTGCAATGGATCTCAAGATGACGCATCAACCGTCTCCTTTGACATTGCCATTGACATTGCCGAAATAATTGCGCCAGATTTTTCGCCCTCCGAAGCACAAGACCTCCATCGTCTCTTGACATCCAATGCAGACATATTCGATCTAAACAACCGCCCTTTAGGCCAGATATAAATAGTCACCCATCACATCAACACTGGCGATGCCAACCCAATAAATCACTGCCCTTACAGAGTCTTCCATGCCGAACGCTCAGTCACCCAGAAAGAGGTCGAGAAAATGCTCGCCAAAGGCGTCGTCGAACAGTCATCTAGTCCGTGGGCATCTCCGGTCGTGCTTGTCAAGAAGCAGGACAACACATGGCTGTTTTGCGTCGATTATAGACATCTCAACAAGGTCGCTAAAAAGGACGTTTATCCCTTACCAATAATAGATGACGCCCTTGACTGCCTTTGGGCGCAAAGATTTTCTCGTCCATTGACCTTCGATCTGGTTACTGGCAGATCGCTTTTGACCCACGAGACCGAGAAAAAAAACATTTGTAACCCCCGAAGGGTTATATCAATTTAAAGTAATGCCGTTTAGGCTTTGCAATGCGCCGGCCACCTTTGAGCGCATGATGGATTCCCATCTGCGCGGCTTCAAATGGTCTACTTGCTTGTGCTACTTGGATGATATAATTGTTTTTTCACCGACGTTTGCGAGCCATCTTGAGCGACTGTCCAGTATTCTCCAAATATTCCGCCCCACTGGTCTCCAGCTAACTCCTCCAAATGCCGTTTCGGCGGTCGCGAAATAACTGTACTTGGTCACCTCGTTAGCGCTTCTGGGGTACAGCCCGACCCAGGCGAAATTCGCGCAGTGACTCCATTTCCCGTACCCTCTTCTGCTAATGATGCCCGGAGCTTCCTTGGTTTGTGCTCCTATTTCCGCCGCTTCATCCGGAATTTTGCCGATATTGCGCGGCCTCTTACTGAGCTTCCTAAAAAAGACATCCCATTTACTTAGAATTCGCTTCAACATGCTGCATTTTCAGTGCTCATGGCAGCCCTGACGACTACATCAATATGAGTCCACTTTGATCAGACCGCACCGACAGAAGTTCGTACTGACATGAGTGGCCACGGAATTGGCGCTGTTTTAGCTCAGCGTCAGCATGGACTTGACTGCGTCATCGCCTACGCCAGCCGCCTTTTGTCCCCTGCCAAGAACGATTTTATCACCGAAAGAGGGTGTCTTGCTCTTGTTTGGGCTGCCACTAAATTTCGCGCGTACCTCTTCGGCCGCAGTTTTACTGTTGCAACCATTCATCTTGTGCTCTGCTGGCTTTCGTCGCTCAAGGATCAGACGGGACGTCTCGGTCATTGGTCTCTCCGCCTCCAAGAATACACCTTTTTGGTCGTGTAGAAATCTGATCAACTCCATCAGGACGCCCACTGCCTGTCATGGTATCCAGTGGGCCTGCCAGACGCCACAGTGAGAGCTATTGAGGCTTGCGTCTCATAAATATCATACTTTCTTGATATCGCTTCTGAGCAACGCTGCAATCAGCATTTATTCCCATCATAGAAGACCTGAGTTCCGCTACTCCACCCACTTCTCTGAACTTGTATTTCTTTTATGAAGGTGTTCTCTGCCGCCAACACATGCGCCCGAATGGTCCTGACCACCTTCTCGTCGTGCCTTCCCTTATGCCTGTAGATGTTCTCCAACAGCTTCACGATGAAGCAGCCGCTGGTCACCTGGGAGTCACCCGCACTTATGATCGCATCCGGCGCCGTTTGTTCTGGCCACGTTTATATCGCTCTGTGCAAAAGTGTGTCGCTAGCTGCGACCTTTGTCAACGTCGAAAACTACCAACATCGCTTCCAGCTGGCCTCCAGCCGAACCAATCTACCGCGTAGGGCTCGATCTTTTCGGGCCATTTCCTACTTCTGCATCCGGGAACAAATGGGTTGCCGTGGAGACCGACTACACGACACGTTACGCGATCACCCGCTCTCTCCCAACCAGCTGCGCTAAACCTATGTCGCAGACTTTTTACTGCACGACATCACTTTGCATCACGGCGCTCCGCGACAGCTCGTTACTGACCAAGGCCGATACGTTTTATCTCGCGTCGTCCAGAATCTTGTGCGTTCCTATTCCACGAACCACAAGCCCACAATGGCATACCGTCCCCAAACTAATGAACTTACAGGTCGCCTGAATCGCACTATCACCGACATGTTGTCGATGCATGTTTCTCCAGACCACCACGACTGGGACTCAAGGTTACCCTGCGTCACCTTTGCTTACAACTCCTCGAGAAATGACACCGCACGCTATTCCCCGTTCTACCTTCTTTATGAACGTGAACTCTCTCTGCCTCTCAATACACTCCTTCCCGCTGGTTCAAGCTCCCCTGTTACATACGTTCGCGATGCCATAAAACGAGCCGACGCAGCACGACAGCTTGCCCGAGAACGACGCACACTTTCTCAAGCCTCTCAGAAAGATCGGTACGATTGTCAACACCGTGAAGTTTCGTATGCACTTGGTTCACTAGTACTCTTGTGGGCCCCCTGTCGTCACTTCGGCCTCTCAGCAAAGCTCTTGTTTCGCTATGACGGACCATACAAAGCCCTACGCAAGGTCACTAACCTCAACTACGAGATACAGCGAGTCGTCGATGAAGCCACTCAACGCCACCACCATCTACTGTTGTGAACGTCATAATACTGAAGCGTTATATGTCACCCAACACTCCACTTTCGTGACAAGCGCCGGGTCAGCGCTTTAACGCCGCAGGGTAGGGCCACAAGGCAGTAATGGGATCGGGGCATAAAGCGGTAGAGGGTCTCTGTCTGAAAGCAAAGACTACGAAGTGTGTAGAGACTGGTCCCAGCCCGCCCGTGTGTCAGCCATTGCCATCGCATGTAAACATCGTAAATATACGCAATTTGTTCGTAAGATTATATATATATATATATATATATATATATATATATATATATAGCACCAATATGGAACTTATGAATGTATAAGAACAGTTTTTTGCGAAAACACGATATCTACATCAACTCAAAGCGTAATCCTATGAATTGAATACCACGAAAAAAATGGCGAGAATAAAAAGTAGTTGAACATTCGTAAAAGCTTTCTACCGATAAAAAACATTTTGGAGTAAGAACCATTGTTATGAACTTCAGTGAAAAAAGTGAGAATTTTCGAATAAACGAACAGAAATTTGCGTGCCTTGAAAGATTCAGACACGTGTATTACAATAAAATACATGAGATGAGCAAATTTATTAATAATTAGAAAGAAAAAAATAGACGTATCATGCTTGAAGCCTCAGGAGATAATCGTGTATCTTTATTTTGAAAATTGCTGATGATCGACTTTCATTGAATATGCTAACGGTCATGCGGTTTGAATTTAAAAATGAAGGAATGAGGTGTGCTAGCTATTGTTTTCCATAGTTGGTTCGAATCCTCTTGCTGTAATTTGTGGCTTTCCTAAAACTGTACGTTTGTTGTTTGCTGAGGTAAGCATGGTTAAGTATATCGACGTTCGACTTCATTTGATCTTAAATGACTGCCGCCAGCTTTTTATTAATAATATTTTCAAATATTAATATAACATGCTTATGAATAAGTGAGGCAGACAGCGTTCGACCCGGAACATTTTCAAATATGCGCAGCATTCTTTTTGTAGTCTGTGAATACTAATTTTATTTGTTTTTGCTGTGGTGCCCAAGATTCACACGCATTATTTTAGGCGCAAATAAAATAAAGTGTAGTAGAGCTGCTTTGTCATCCAAAGGGGTAGTAATCTCTTATTTTTCACTTAAACTAATGGACCGTAAGACCTGCGTACAAAGTTTATCTATGTGATGGAACCAGTTCAACGTTTCGTGAAAAATTACAACTAGAAACCTTCGGGCCTGAACCCACTCAATCAAACCTTCTCTGAATGTTAGCGGCAGATTAGGAAGAAGGGAACTGTTTTGAGGGCGAGAAATAATGTATTTTGTTTCCTTAGCAAAACATTTTATTATAAGTGATTTGTTTCCAACCATAGAGACATATTGTTAAGCCAAATATTTGCTTGTTTTTCTTGACTGTACATATTCTGACCAGAAAAAAAATGTACGTTAGTGTCGCCTGTATAAAGCACAATATCTTGTGTTAATGGCACGTTTACAATATTGTTTACATAGAATAGAAAAAGAAGTGGTCCGAGTATGAAACCCTGTGAGACGCCGTAATTTATCTTCCCCATTTGATCCATTGAATTGAGAAAAATGGATTCCAAGATATGTGCTGTATTATGAGATATATGAGACTGAACGAAACCACTTGATGTATAGAGAGCCCTGACTTCAAAAAATGATCATTGAACATATTGGCAAGTAAAGTGCCGGATTAAGATGTGCTGTCTATTTGAAGCTCAGAAATGGTCTTGGTATTTTTGTTTTGCAAAAGATCAATGACAGTGTTTCATATAGCCTTTTGATCATTGAGTATCCTGGTAAACATATTTTCATAGTAGCGAATTCGCGCTTTTTTATTATCAGACGCTAGCTTTTTTGTAATCTGCCTAAAATTCGTCAAATACTTTGTGTTCTTAGTTTTCATGAATCACTAAGTAACTTGTCTCTTGCATTCATTCTTTTTAGAAGCGTAGTATCAATCCATCGTTTTCTTGCCTTCTAGCTTTTCGTATATGCCACAATCGGAAAGGCTAGGTCGCAAAGAATGTTAGTTCTGTCATGAATATGTCATAAGCACTCACAGGGTCAGTGTTATTGAAAACATCACCCCAGTTCGGCTCTGAAACAACTCTCTGAAAAACCTTAACGCCCTCTTCGTTAATTCTCCAACAGCGCTTAGGAGTTACTGACCTTCGTTTTTTTACTGCCCAGGTAAAGAATGCAAAAAATGGTAAATTATCGCTTATTCTAGGAGTCAGAACCCCAGCAAGATATCATTTGTACAGTTCGTGCAACATTAGTCGAATGCTGTTTCAGTCAAGTGGGTGATCCTGGTAGCTACTTGAATGGTGTTTCCATAACCAAAAGAAAGCATTCTATCAAGAAAGTTTTGTTTGTTGCTGCTTGAGGAAAGCACATCTATGTTAAAACTTTCTGTTATCTGGCATAAGCGGGTTATTACGAGTGGAAATCCAGGAAGGTTTTTATGAATTTATTTGCTGAAAAGAGACCACGAAATGGAGTTTTGTCTTTCTGTCACTGTAACGATGGTCTCCGTCAGACCAAACTAGCATTACAAGTGTCATCTTACCATCGCTTGTCATGCAGTCTTTCGACAATCGACGCTCAGTTGGCCACTACAAGTACCAGCGTGTACCTCTGTAATCTGATTTTGCGTTAAATGGCCACTAGTTTGGCTCAAATGTTACCAGATTTTATCTCGGACATACCAACTGCTGCAATCGTCAACATCGTGACCACGTGACAGTATTTACTGCACCTGAAGAGCGAAATCCTCAGAGGCCTGAGCCAAGTTCGGTTCGAGTGAGAATCTATTTGTCTGTGCCACTCTTTTATTCTCCAAATTCATCACGGATGTGGTAAGAGGAACATTGTGATTCTAAGTAACCCTTGTAGCTCCTGCTGTCTAAGTTGATTGAAACTTCCGCCTGGTGATTCAGGTCTTCTTTTGCGTATTGTTTTCATTGTCGGGGTTTAATTTGCTAAAACAACGATAATAATAAAAATATGCCACAGGAAAATGTTGCAGAAATTTCTGCACCTTACTCGAAGTGCACGACCTCCAGGATTTTTACGCCATCAAAATTATAGTGGTGTGGTCGGTGGTCGCTTCGTGTAGTAGGGGCGAAACTTCTTAGGCCATGGGTCGTTCTTTCTTCTGTAGTTGTAGTAGTAGCATGTAGCTACCTCTAGTTTTTGGGTTGCTTAATAGATGGCGTTGTGCGTATATGGCCTTAGGAATAATAGTTCTAGACTACATGGATGTGCTTTCACAGCACATCCATGTAGTGGAAGTAATGAGAGGGGTGAATCGTTCGTTTATTTGTTCGCCCATCCGTTCCTTCGCCCATGCTTCCATCTGTCCGTTCATGGTTCCATTCGTTCATCCGTGCGTTCGTGATTCTGCCCGTCCGTGCGTCCATCCATCAGTGCTTCTGTCCATCCGGCTTTCATCGATTCGTTTTCTTGTCCGTAAATTTGTTCGTGCTTCCGTCCATCTGGCTCGATCGATGGACGAACGCTTTAACTTATTCGTCATCATTCACTCCATGGATGGATATGCTGTATTGCTGTGTTTTTTTTTGCCTGAAAGAACGTAGATGACTGTCGTGGCGCGTACCACTTAGCAATTCGCGCAGACCGACCTAAGGAGCATAATAGAAGTCGTCCGTCAATGAAATTGGCAACTCAGCTGGCAGATCTCAGCGAAATGCACGGCTTCTCAATTTTTCTTTTTTTATGCGATGTAAAAATTATTATAAATGACGGAACAATCAGCTGAGTAATCTGCAGAACCACAGCTTGGCTTAATGAGACCCCCATCAATTAGGAGAATTACAATAATGTTGGTGGTTTGCATGCTCTGCTTTGCTGGGTAAGTGAAATATTTACCTTTTTTTTCAAGTTTTAGCTTGTTGCAGAAGTTCATGCATAATATTGCAACAATTTAATGGATTTATTTGCGTGGTGAAAAGTCAGAACTGCGTAGCGCAGCGCAAGGGACATCACAGTTAGCCCCCAAATGGTTCACTGATCGCATGCGCCTCCACCTCATCCTTTTCGCTTCGGGGCGTTCCTGACACGTGACATTTTTTCTGGGTCCAGACGAAGCTCTCTGTGCGAGTTACGTAGCCCGAATATGACAATGCTTCAGCCGGGCAATGTGTAATGTTTGGGTTCGACGTGATTGTTGGTTGTCAGAGGTAATTTTGGCGATGACGAGAGCCACGTCACTGAAACGTCAAACTAGGCCATGTGCGCCGCTATACCTGGAAAAAAAATTTTGTCATAATATTTTCTTTCTCAAAAGTGTACAAAGCAAACACAAGTCTCCAGGTTCAATCATGTGAGACCTGTTTCTAAAAACATAGGGGGTTGTCACTCGGTCTTGATAAGAGATAGTTCTGAGGAGAGCCAGTCGGCGAGCTCCGTTGACACGAGATAAATTGCGAGCGATTGAGTAGTCTTCGTGCAGAGACAAGGGAAGTATTGTGTCAACGATTCCTTGGGAATGGCGAGCGTAGACTAAGAAGAAAAAAGTGTAACCAGTGACTTTGTATTTTGACGTGTTGTATGCGTACATAGTAAATATAAATTAGAGTATCGATTTTTGTGGTCGTTGGACAAGTACATGGCAAGCATATTGGTCAAGCTTTCATTCGCGTGCTCAGTCAGGCAATTCATTTGAGGATGGTATGGCTACGAGGGTCGGTAGCCACACCCATAGAGACGCAATAGTTCCTGAACAAGTTCTGCTGTAAACTGCCACCCACTGGCACTAATCCCGACACGCTGGGCACAAAGAAGGAAAAAAATTGCTGATTCCACGTGCAGTGAAAATCTATAATATGCGAAGCACGAATGAGAAATGTTGATATGTCACTTTAACATCAACATAACGTTATGAACTGGAGATAAATGATGCCGTACATTACTTCTGTGTCATGGTTATCATGTTTGGATGTGTCGTTTACCTTCGTCATCTGTTCACGCCACTTGATATCAAATTTAGTATATAAGGTTCTAGCGAAACAGCCATGAGCACGCCATGAGCGTGGTATATTGTCATGTTCTTACATGACACGCGTGTCAGGATTTTCATGTTTGCACCAGTCATATATTTCGTCATACATTGAGGTCACGTAACACCAAATTTTGTATATGTGGAGCTATCAAAACAGCCGCGAGAACATCATGAAGGGCCGGATATCTTCCTATGTAGCGTTGACGCGCGCGCACGCAGGGCAGAGCAACGCAACGTTAACAAAACGCGAGCACCAGGTGCGACCAGCGTCTGCCAGCGCGGCCCGACGGCAACGGGCGCTAACAGCGACAAATGCTGCATTTCGCGCCACTGCGTTACTCAGACAGCACTGCATCTCCCTCTTTTGGCAGGAACGCGCATGCGTGAAAGCCACGCAGCGCGGCGCGCGCGTGCGAGTATGTGGTAGGACCGGCGCCTGCGTGGCAACGCCGGCATGACGCGAAGAAATGAACGCCGACGAGCAAGTGCACCGCGTCACGTCAAAATGTATTGGCGCCTTGATTGCGACTTAAGTGATGTTCTCACATGACACGCATATCGTGATTATCATGATTGCACTAGTCACGTACCTTCATCATCCATTGGCGTCACGTAATACCAAATTTGGCATATGTGAAGATAGCGGAACGGCCGCGAACGCATAATCAGTGTGGCGTGTAGTGATGTGGTTACATGACACGCATGTCGTGATTATCATGCTTGGATGTGTCATTAGCCTATGTCGTGCGTTGGCATTACATATTACCGAGTTTCGTACATGGGAAGCTAGGGAAACAGCCGAGAGCGTATCATGAGCGTAGAATGTAGTCATGTTGTTACATGACACATATCTTGTGTTTATCACGTTTGTGCCAGTATCATACCTTCGTCATTCATTCACGTTCCATAATACCGAATGGGACATAAGTGAAGCTAGCGAAACGGCCGCCAACGCATGATGAGCGGGACTTGTAGTCGTGTTGTTACATGACATGCACCTTATGGTTATCATATTTGCATCGGTCACATACCTTTCTCATCCATTCACGTACTGTAATACCAAATTTAGTATATGTGACGCTAGCGAAACGGCCGTGAGCTCATTACGAGTGTGGCATGTAGTCACGCTGTTACATGACACGCATGTCATCATTTTTATGTTGGGGTCTGTCACTTGTGTCCGCTTGCAATCATGCCATGCCACACCTGTTTTGCAACAAACATGCCATATGAACGAAACCACTGAAAGAGCCGCAGCACGATGAATTGTAAATCATAACATTCATGACATTTATGTCATGAATGCGACATATATGAATTGTCATGATTTTCATGTTAGGACTAGTCAAATATGTTCTTCATGCAGTCATGTTATGTCATACCAAGTTTGCTATCGTTAACATTATCAGACGGCCAGGAGAGTTTGAAGTCGCAGGCCGCTAAATAGATAGATAGATAGATAGATAGATAGATAGATAGATAGATATATAGATAGATAGATAGATAGATAGATACGCTCAATGACGCCGAAGTTCGCGAAGAAATGCTTTGGATTTAAAGTTATAGAGTGCGGCAGGAAAAAATGACTGCAGTTTCCCGAGTGGGAACAGTGGTTAGCATGCGGAGCATATATGTGGCACTGCGATAAATGTGGTTTGTTATTTGCAACTTGCGTGTGTACTATGAGTGAACACGAGTGAACACGCACACACGTATGCTGCGAAAGGCGGTGCTTATTGATTAGACGCTTTGGGTATTTTGAGCAAGATGGTTTCTCGTCAGTAGAGTGAAGGGTGAGTGGGTCTGGTTGCAGCCGTCGAAGGTGGAAATTAGCAAAGAGGCGGTCGATGCATGTCCCGCGAATCGTGGTCGCATGATGTTTGCCATCGTGCGTTGCTCGTTTCAGCGAGTGCCACGACTCCATGTAGTCGACCACCCAAGCGTCCTTGATGACGTCGACGTTGACGTCGCCAAATATCACGAAGGGTCGTCGTTGCGGCCATCGTTTCAGGTATTCTTCGTCGTCTTCGTCGACGTACTTGTCCACGGCGGCACTCGATAGGTTGGGCGCGAGATACATCGTCATGACGTCGACTCTACAGACGCTAGCGACGCAGTGCTCGCCGTTCGCGCGTTGTTGAGCGCCGGGCCGCAGTTCGAGGTCTTCGACGGAGTCGACGTCGTCACGCTTGACGTAAATTCCCACGCCCCCCGCAGGTCGTTGGAACCCGTGCGTGCACGCGGCCGGAGCGTATCCCGCAATGTCGACGTCATCAGTGGCGTTCCACGTCTTGGTGAAGCAAAGCACGTCCACTCTGCGAAGTACGGGGTCTCGCACGACGTCACCTGCCTGAACGCCCAGCGACCTGGTGTTGAGCAGTGCCAGGGTGAAGTGGGACTCGGAGTCAACTCGGACTCGGAGCCCATGCTTACGCCTTGCAGCGACTTTGCGTTCTCGAAGCTGGGAATCCTCAACTCGACGCTGACGTCTTGCAGCTGCTTCACGTTTTCGGAGCTGGGGATCTTCCGCTCGACGCCGACGTTTGCGTTCCGCATCGCAAGTTTTTCTCAGCGCGGCCTTGTCCACGGACGAAGTGTCTTCGGAATTGCCGGTGGTTCCGCCAACACATTGGCTGACGCTATCGGAAGGGACGTCAGTAAGTGTGTTTGCGGTTTCATTAGCATACGGATCACCAGCGACATCGGACGTGGAGCGACCGCACAAACCAACCGACGAAGGGCGGCGCGTCCCGACACTCGGTTATTTAGAGCGAGCGCCGGCCTTGGCCTGCGTATGCGCGCGTTAGCATACAGCAGGCACCCGTAAAACTAAAGGTCACGCGGTGCGCGGAGGGGAGAAGCAAGCGCAGCGCGCGCTCTGTTGAGAGGAGGAAGGGATGCACAGATGGCTGGCAGAGGAGGAGCGAAGGCTGCGAACGGCGACGGCGCATGATTAGCCCCTAGTATAACATGCTCCGCATGTAAAAGGAGGCGTCTGCTGCGTTGGCAGAAACAAGCACTGCCCTCTCCATGTATGGCGTCAGGTAGTCCACACACTCTATTAACCAGCGGAAAGCTTTAGATGACTTATGGAAGGGGCCAAGCAGGTGAATGCCAATCTTTTCAATTGGAAAATTTTGCGGTCTGACGCTGGAAACTGACACAGCTACCAAAGAATTGTTTAGTCATTTTTCAGAGCTTGGGGCAATAGAAAGGCTGGCGCACTCAGTGAAGTATCCGAGCAAAGACTACCTGACCTGATGCCAAGTCATTGTGCATAACGCGAATGATCTTTTCTCTGAGGTTCTGGGGCATGACGAGGAGATTTGAGGCACCTTAAGCGGTAGAGGTCTTCTTGAAGAGTGAAGCCGCAGATACTGTGAAAGGTGAGCTCCGTGTTGCTGACCGAGCGGAATCAAGAAGAGTCTTTAAGGAAGAGTCTAGTGTCTGTTCACTTTTGAAGGCCGGGGCACCAGGAAGCTCCTTTGATATCGCAAAAAGTTATTCGTTGATCTTCCTCATCTCTGGGGCTTGCTGATGGAAGTCTTCATAAACAGTCAGCATCTGCATGACAGCGACCACTCTTGTACCTGGCGAAGAAGTCGTATTCTCGGAGCTGTATTGCCCAGTGAACTAACGGGCTTGTGGGGGCTCGTAGTCCAACCAACCAGCAAAGCGAAAGGTGATCAGTGACTATCTTGAAGGTGCGCCGTACAGGTATGTTCCAAGCTACTGAATGGCAAACACTACCTCGATGCACCTCATTTCGGCTACTTTAGAATTCCCTTTTGCCTTGGTCAGTGTACAGCTTGCATAGAGATGAATTGTTGGCGTCCACTATGCAGTCATGCAAGTACCGCACCAATGCCCATATCGCTAGCATTGGTGTGTAGCTCAGTAGGTGTCTCTGGACCAAAATGGTGTAAAAATGGAGCAGACATACGTAAATACTGTAGTGGGGAATTCGCAAGGCAATGACTAGTGGGACCATCGCTGAGTGCGAAGCGCGAGCGGGAGCTTTCTGAACGCAGACTGCAACTCAGCAGTCCACGTGAAATGTTCGCCCTGGTGAAGCAGCGATGTCAGTGGATGAGCCACACGTGTCAGGTCCTTGATAAAAAGGCGGAAATATGAGCACGACCCCAAGAAGGTGCGGATGTCTTTTACCGTCTTCGGTTGCTCGAAGTCACGGATGGTGGCTAGTTTCTGAGGGTCTGAACGGATGCCTTACCTGTCTACAACCAAACCCGGGACACGCGTATGACGCTCACTAATGCGACACTTCTTATTGTTGGGAATACGTCCCGCCTGACGAATGCAGTCGAGATAACCTTCAACCTGTTGGTTCTGCTCGTCGAATATCTTGCCGGAAATGCCCACGTCCTTAAGATAGCACGTAAATTATTCCCATCGAAGACCACGAAGAATCATGTCTATGAATTGCTCAAAGGAGCATGGCACAAACCAATGGGCATTACAATAAACTCAAAGAGACCATCCGGAGTAATCAAAGCTGTCTTCTCTTTGTCTAAGAGGTTCATAGATATTCGCCAGTAGCCTGACTGCACATCGACAGATGGAAATGCGAAGCAAAATGTAGACAGTAAACGGCGTCATCTATACATTGAAGATAAAATACACCCTTATTAGTTACTGCTTTGAGGCGTGATATGTCGGTGAAGGCTCACCATGAAAGATCTTTCTTCTTGACGAGTGTAACTGGAGCTGCTTAAAGACTGAAAGACTCTTGAGTTACGCGTTTGTGTAGCATCTGCGTAACTTAATCATCGATGACTTTTCTCTCGGTGGGAGACGCGGTATGGCTCAAGGTTATTCGATACTTGCAGTTGTCGATACTTGCAGTTGAAGAAGACCGGCAGGGGGAGTCATAGGCTTCTTTCGGCGCTGGCAGAGGTCGCATGATGCGACGTAACGGCGAACAGAGCGGTAGAGGCCCTTCTAGAATACTCGTCGTCGAATGCGGTCGTAAGTTCTGGAGACTCCTAGATGTTCAGAAGTTGGAGCGTCGTGGAATTGTCGTGGAACATCCTTTCGCAGGTGATGTGGTACGACGTGTAAAAGTTCTGCGCCGTCGGGGTGTAAGCTGCGGTGGTACGAAACGTTGTCTTGAAGTAGGTATCTGCTAAGAGAAGAGTCAGCATTACGCGATTGAAGGTGGTCAATGATGGTGAGCAGCGTAGGATCCCGGCGCTGTTCGTCGGCCACGTTCAGAAAGTCAGTGATGGCTAAAACGCAGGCATCGGATTCCAAATCATCGGATCAAGGTGGATCAACGGGGTGCCGCGATAAGCAGTCAGCATCGCTGTGCAACTTTCCAGATTTGTAAACAACCGAGAACGTGTACTCCTGTAATCGAAGTGCCCATCGGCCGAGTCTTCTTGTAGGGTTCTTAAGCGTGGACAGCCAGCAAAGCGCATGATGGTCCGTGATGACTGCGAACGGACGTTCGTATAAGTACGGACAGAATTTCGCAATAGCCCAAACGAGGGCTAAGCGTTCCCGCTCAGTGATGAAATAATTTTGTTCCGCTTGCGACAAAAGGCGGCTAGCGTAGGCTATCACACGGTTGGCGCCATTCTGTATCTAAAGAAGTACAGCACCACCGCCATGGCCGCTTGCATCGGTGCGAAGCTCTGTTCGAGCCGCTGGATCAAAATGAGCCAACACAGGTGGTGATGTGAGGGCAGTATTAAGCGACGCGAACGAATGTTCTTGGTCCCTTCCCCAAGAAAAGACCACATTCTTTTTAAGGAGATCCGTGAGGGGCCTGGCAATATCCGCGAAGTTGAAGACAAAGCGGCGGAAGTATGAGCAGAGCCCAATAAAACTGCGAACTTCTTGTGTGGAACGCAGAACCGAGAATTCTCGGACTGGACGGACTTTGTCAGGGTCGGGTGGAACACTAGTGGCGTCAACAAGGTGGCCGAGTAGTTTATTCTGCCGGCGTCCAAATGAGCATTTCAACGAATTCAGTTGTAGACCAGCGCAACGAAAAACGTCAAAAATTGCCGAAAGACGAGACAGGTGGCTTTCGAAGGAGGGCGAGAAAATGATTACATCTTCCAGATAGCAAAGGCAGGTCGATCATTTGAAACCGCGAAGAAGAGAGTTCATCATACGCTCAAAAGTAGCCGGGGCATTTCACAGCCCAAAAGGCATGACCTTGAATTGGTAAAGGCCATCGGGTGTGATGAATGCTGTCTTCTCGCGGTCGCGGTCGTCGATCGAAATTTGCCAGTATCCGCATCGGAGGTCGAGGGACGAGAAATGGCGCGTGGAAGCAGTGGAGCGCATCATCGATTCGGGGTAAAGGATAAACGTCCTTCTTGTTGATCCGATTCAGGTGGCGATAGTCGACGCAAAAGCGCCAGGTGTTGTCCTTCCCTTTAACTAAGACCACAGGGGATGCCCAAGGTTTCGATGAAGGCTCAATGACGTCTTTACTCAGCATTTTCTCGACCTCCGTCTGTATAGCTTGGCGCTCAGCATGTGACACGCAATAAGGGCGTTTGTGGAGTGGACTGGCGTCGCCGGTGTCGATGCGGTGGGTTACGGCACTTGTGCGGCCCAGAGGACGGTTGTCGACGTCAAGAAAATAGGTAAGGTAAGAAAATAAGGTAAGAAAATACAACACCCCGGAGCGCTGCAACACTATCTGATTAAAACGCGAGAAAACAGTCTAGAAAAAAGACAACGGCGCGTGGAGTCGAACTTTGGGCCTGCGAGGCGTTAACCACTGAGCCACCGTGGGATACATCCAGGAAGCTTGAAACTACAAGCTATCAATAGCTACTACTTACCGCTGTTGGTGGGAATATTGGGGAGGGGGGGCGGATTGTGTTCTCAAAATTATTAGCAAGATGACGCAGTGAGCCCACGGTGGCTGTCATCTATCACGCGTGCTTTGGCCCACGTAGAGTATAATGGGGTGTACGCTAGATCGCGCGCACTTATCTTGCGGTGGGGAGGACCATACGCCTTGTACGTATTCTGTTGTAGTTACTGGGCGCACAAAGGTCACTGCAAACGTTGCACATCCGTCGTTTGCGAAAAGGGCACGCTTTTCAGACAAGGTGGAGTAACAACTGAGATATTTATTCACATTCATCTGTACCTGTGAGTACGTTTAGTGCGTCATTTCTGCGTAAAAAACACGGCGAACGTTTCGATCTGCTTGCTATTCTGCATAGGATCTTGCAATTTGTTGCTACCGCGTTCATTGCTTCGCCTTTGCGGCAAAGCTGTGACTGTTTTTTTTTGCTCCTGTTGGTTACGTATGCACCAGGAAAATTTCGCATGCCTTTTGAGCAAGGAATATGCCGTCTCCCTCTAAAGGAAGGCACCATAAGGTGATGCGACGCAGCCTGGGGGTCCACACCGCGTTGGAATTAGTATGATTATAAGTAATTCCGTTGATAATTTCTCCTATTGCTGCGCATTTATTGTTATTGCCGTACTTTGCCTTCTTTAGTGGCGTCGGCGCCGTCGAAGCCGGGGCGTTAAAGTTGTCTAGCGAGGCATTCTGCACGGGCATTGCAATCGCGCAGTCTGTCCGCAGCCGACGAGTAGGTTGGATGCTCAATGGCTTCAACGTCGGCAATGCATGCCACGGGGTTGGCTAGCTGATGCTGATTTTGAGTTTTGGCATGTCGAGCCCACTTTTCATTCGTCGCAGTTTCCCGCCAACGCTGCCGCTAGCGCTGGGCTTCCTTAGACCACGGCTCGGAGTCCGCTTGCCCACGTTTACGTTGCGCTTCGGCTTGTCGAGCCTTTCGCTGCCCTCCAATCTTGCCAGGCATTAATGCTGAGAAATTGTAACGGGAAGTGGCAACCGCCTGTTACACAGCCACTTACGCGAACCCAAACGGTCTAGCAAGTTCCAGCACGCTTCTACAATGATACAACGGGTTCTTTCATAGCACGTCTGCAGTATTTTATACCCCGACGCCATCATATGTTTGCTGAGAGAGTGTCAAGGTGGTGAAGGCACAGTGTCTTTTTTAGCTCCTTACACAAGGCAGAGGTGCTCCGCCACGCATCCTACCGGGCTGAAAAAATTTGGCACCTTCTTTTTCTAACCACTACCACCACTACTCAGGGCGACATGCTCTATCGCGCTAGCGTGTTCTGGCAGTGATTGGGCTAGCTGTGACGCATGCACAGTAAGGGGAGTCACGAAAAACAACTGATTGAACCCTCTTCAAAGACGCTTCGAATATGTTATGCATCCGTATTGTATGGCCAGCTGCAGGAGCGGCTGCCCCACCACTGTGGTCAAGTGGCTAAGGTAATCGGCTTCTGACCCACTGGTCATGGGATCGAAACCAGACTGCGGCAGCTGAATTTTTGATGGTGGCGATAATGCTGTAGGCCCATGTGCTAAGATTTTGGTGCATGGTAAAGGACCCAAGGTCATCGAAATCTGTGAAGCCCTCCATTACGGCGTCGCTCATATTCATGTGGTGTTTTGGGGACGTTAAACCCCCCATATGAATTATGCCATAGCGACGACGACTCAGTGAAGTTTTTGAGCGAGAAGAGGTAGTTTTTCAGGCCGCCAAAGGGTGCTTGAAGTTTTTCCGAATGACAGCGCGCCATTCCGAAGCTCGACAAAGAACCTACTACTCTTGTGTCGTGAGTGAGCTTCACTTGCATTAAGAATGCCTCGTTCAGAACTTTATCAACGATGTAAATGGTGAAGTGGTCGCCATACCACGTGATAAGTGGTATGGCGACCAGTGGTAACAAAAGACGAAATATTATGTCTCTTTCTCAATTGCCCGAAAAAGTTATCTAGATCCTCAAAAACGTGCAAGCATCCCTATGCGTGGCGAGCTCTTGACGTTAGATACTACAAAAAATGAAAGAAAAAAACGTACTGCGCATTGATTCTAATCATGGTGAGCGACTGTGATCAAAGACATTGCATTGCTCATCGACGAGCTTTCGGCCATCGCTAGAGCGAGCGAAAAGTTCGAAACAGAAAGACTGCGGACACGCATGCTGGACGATTTTAGATTGTCTATAGAGGTGCTTCTCGCACTTTCTTCTTGGCTACGCAGACCATATGTTCGCATTGATGGACGAAGCGAATTTTTTATTGTTACGCGGATGCATTTTACACGAAGGCAACAAATTGCCAATTAGAAAACAGTCACAAGGTAGCTGTAGCAATCAAGAAAGCACGTGTTTTGTGAACATTTCCAAACGCGCATTGTATATTTATGTCACAGGCTTGTTATACGCATGCATAATATACCTCGCACGAAAAGCCTCAGTGCCCTATTCTTTAGCCTATTAGCTGTTTCTTACAGAGTGCACTAAGTAAAAAAAGGTTATTTCCAAAATACTTGGTACTAAGGGGAAGACCGCAAGGAGGGAATGAGATAAAGAGAAGCGACATTTGGTCGGTGGGGCGCTGCCGCCTTGCGAAGCTTCCGTTGCAACTGGGCCGATCTAAAGCTCCTTGATCTTTGGAAACTATACCGCCACTCACTGTACTTGCCACCACGAACTCGACCTCCTCTCTACCTTCTCGGCCCTCTTCATGTCCTACCAGTCTTCCACACTTTTTCTGCACGATGATTGGTCTCCTTCGTGGTTGTCCTTGGAGACGCGTGGGTCTTGCGCCTTGCTTGTGTTTTTCTTTATCGCTCGCGCTATTTTTCGCCGACGCTCTGTGTAACAAACATAGCGTGCACTTTGTTTTTGTTCTTTGTGCGGACGCTAAGCCCTGATGTTGCGCCTATGACTCCAAAAACCACAATGAAAACGGTTACGCACTTTTTATGATACCCCAAGATAAACGCGATGGCTTGCGCAAGCCTCTGTGGCTGCCCAACATCGGCCTTTGAAAAAGCTGTTCGCACAAAGAACAAGTACTTTGCGAGGTAAGGAGCCTCTCTTATTGATGCTATGAAAGCATCACCGAATGCTGCATTTGAGGTATTGTTTCGGGCTGCTCTTCAAAATGGGTGTTTTTTTAGAGGCCAAGCTCTTCACGTCATAGGTCGTATGTCTCGTGTCATCGTAGTCGTCGTAGTAGCCAATTGCAAAGCATTGGATGTCAATAGAAAAGGTGTCACAATATATCCACAAAGTGAGAGTTGATGAGTGGGATGAAGCGTCTGCCAATCCGTCCATACTTCCGAGCGTCCCTGTCTGCATCTGTTCGTCGATCCATGCGTCCGTCCGTTCGCACGCTTTGCGCCACTCATCTTCATTTACCTCGCGGGTATGCTGGGAATTTTTTCTCGGCTCTTCGTGCGTTTCTATAAAGTGGAGTTGTAGTCAATTTGCTGAATTCCTTTGTTAGAAACAAAAAAGAAAGGTTAATCGCTTAACGTTTTTATACAAAAATTTGATAGGCAAAGATGCCTTAATTGTAACTTGTTGCGTTCAGCCAGCCACTGCTAGCAATACCTACCATAAATATGATCAAACCTCGGCACCCATATTTGTACGAACTAATGCTTACATATATAGTTATTTTTTTCAGAACAGTTGATGAATGCAATTCACTTCCTCATGAGATTTTTTTTCGGCTGACAATTTTGCTATTTCGCTGGAACGTTATTTGCTTGGTAACTAGTGTGTTCAAAGTTGTTACAGGTTTTGTTGCTGTTTCACAGACATGTGACCTGTATTAGTGTATAAATTCATATTTGTTTTGCTGTTATGAATCACTTGATGTTTTGTTATGCCCCTCGTGCCGGGAATAAAACGCTGGTCTGTAGTCTATGCAAATAAATAAATCAAATAATAAAAACATATACTCATACTTCACCTCACACACACATTGGCAATCGTCGAAAACGCACAACTGAAGTCTGCTTTCGCTGCGAACAATTAAGTGGGATGACACAGATTCTCAATCGCGCTTTTTGTGACTGTTAGAATTCATTTACAAAAATGCTTGTTGGAGAAAACAAATGAATGAATAAAAAAAGAATGACGTCAATCGGCACTAATTTCCATAAGGATGTTTATTTTGTTATTTGTTTTTTGGAGGGGGATATAATACACAAGAGTTATGGAAGAGATGCGGTCCCTGAAAAGAAATGAATATACAGAGGCACAAGAAAAAAAGTTCAGCACAGTGATAGCGAGTGAGCCATTTTAAGAGACCGTGGCCGCAATCGTTTTGGTCATGCCTGCACTAGCACGTCTTTCATTCCTCAATAATAAATTATATTATCTATTAGAGCAGTGTCACATGGGTACTTCTAACCGAAATCAGTCATCCGGTCAGAATTTTATGGTCGCTATCGACGCGTAGATTATGATAAAATTCCTAGTGCAGAAATTTTCTTCTCGAAAGTACCGCGATTGCTAAATTCTTTGACAAAAACGTGAAAACACAGTTCTAGTTATTCATTTCTTTATGCTTCTGTTATTGGGATGGTTGAGTCACTGTTGGTGACACCTAATCGTATTGACATTGCTCAAAGGCTTTCTTGAGTTTGGAGACCACTGCGCAAAGCTACTTTCACGCCGAGAAGATGGACATACGACCCACCCTCCACTAGGTCCTTGCAATATGTGACGCTGTAAGTGACACTGGCACACAAGCACGAAAAAAAAAAATCCGAACAAAGACGGACATGCCACAGTCTTAACTACATGAGAATCGAACGTACAGCATGTTATCATGCGGCAGAAATACATCGGCGTTATAGAATTCCTCTTTTGCAAAAACCAGCGCCACTGGGTACCAGCGTCCAGCGCCATGCCTGATTATGGGCCCAGTATTACGCTGGTACAAGGGCCTCTCAGCGCAGGTACTTGGACGCTGCCGCTGCAGCGTCCCAGTACTCTGCGCAAAATGGCTTCCCAGGGATAAAACAGGAGTGCCCATTCGCCATAAACATATAAATATATAAGTAAAATAACGCGAATTCACAATAAAAAAATATAAAATTCAAACAAATAAACGTTGCTTAACGAGATTTGAACTCGCTACCTCCGGATCTCTAACCGAGTACGCTATTCACAACGCTACACCAGAACGTGCTTACGTCGTTGTAAAACGATAATTTATCCAAAGAACGCGCCGTTCAACTTCATTTGTAGAAGTCGCACATTGAAAATCGACACAATATTCCTTTCCAAATAACAATTGCGTCTTGATTCGACAGTGATGACCGGCTTACGGGAACCGAATGACGTGCAGATATTAGCAAGAGCTCAAAGTTTTTTTTAGGCATCTACATCTTAACTCTGAAAAATCTCAAATTGACTGGAAGAGCAGCCACAGATTGTCAGCTGTTGCTGCCGATAGTTCTCTTTCCTTTGATAGTCATTTACAGCACTTGCTACTGGTCAGCAAGAACAGATTATTTGCATGTTTTGTTTGGTAGATATCCACGCACACGAGTGAATATTGAGTATTTTTTTCACGCAAGCGACAATGTAGCAGCACACATCCAGCGTGCCAGATTACATATTTGCAGTCATATTGATACCTCCAACCACGAAACTGCCGAAGAAATAACTAATGCAATCCACTGAAAAAAAGTGTGCCAGTATGTTTGTTTACTAACGCGTACTAAATTACTAAATCAAAATTGCGTGTTCTTACGTACGAGTCAGAGAAGTACCAGCTCCTGCACTCAGAAGGAAGCTTTCGGTGACAGCGTATACGTTGCTGAAAGCACGACATATTGATCGTCGCCGCTCTATGTGCGGGCACCGCACACGTGAGTAACTGGTCGATTTAGGCTCAGGGATGTCTAAATTGTGCTTTACAGTCATTCTTACACTTTAGAGTTGTGCCTACCTAAAGTAAAGAGCACCGATAGCAGGCACACCGACGCGGATGGCATGGCAGGCCTCGCTGGGACGGGGCACTGGGTAAGGCTGCTTTTGAAGCGGCTGAGTTGCGATGCTTGAACTTTCTGCATTTGAGCTTCGCAATATTTCGAACTGTTACCTAAAATGTGCTTGAAGTAAGTGGCAGGTCAATCATTGCCAGAAATGCATTTACGTAGTGGCGATGGCGAGCAACAGCCGCTTTTCTGGCCTGCGCTGCCAGTATACAGCGGGCATGCCATTGTACAGATATATGCAGTTATATCGATACCAACAATTAAAAAAACACCCATAGAAATACCAATGCAATCCACTGAAAACGTATGCCAGGGAGTAAGTTCACGAAGGCGTACCAAATTACCAATTGAAAATTGCGTGTTGCTACATATCAGTCGGAGATGTACCGGCTAAGTGCGACTGGCAGCTTTCGGTTGCAGCCTGCGCATCTGATAGCGCGACGTTCGATCGTCTGCGCTCATTGTGTGGACATCGACACAAGACAAAATAGTTGATTTAGGTTCATGGATGTCTAAACTATACTTTACAGTTATTCTCACACTTTAAAGCTGTGTGTACACGAAGCGAAAAGTGCCGATAACATATTTACCAACGCGGCTGGCACGACAGGTTTAATGCTCGCTGGGCCGGGCACTGGCTAAGACCGCTCTCGACGCGTTGAGATGGCATGTTTGAAGATTCTGCATTTCAGCTTTGGAACATTTCTAACTCTTACCTGAAGCAAGAAGTAGAAGGATAAGCATGACCAGACATACATTTATGCGGTGTGGGTGAATCGAACCACCGCTTTTTTTCTCGCCTCCACTGGAAAACCTTGCGAAGCGATCGAGAGAGCGCATTTGCGTTTCCTCAACTTTGCGGCAAAAATAATTTCCTACTTCTGTTAGAAGTGGCGTGCACCTCCAAGCTTACAAACACTGCAACTTGGAATCGTTACAGAAATACTAGGATGATCCGAATATGGTCGGCTTCCGCGGGGGCATATGCGAAAAAGGGGCTTTATAGTTGTTGCGATGTGTACATGCACCGCAAAAATTACGTATGCTCTGTATCTGTTAGGGCAGCATCTCTCCCTGCTGTCCAATCAAGCGTTTTATATTCAACGACACCGAAACAAACCACGGCACACCCTACAATAACGTGCACGCTGCAGCTGCGCTGGTAGAAACAGTGCGTGCTCTACTATTCAACAGCGCTTTCCAGTGACAATTCCAGCGCTTCCAGCGCTTCGCAGTACGCACCAGCATCACAGCGGTTGAGCCAGCGCCCCTTCCAGTGCGACACAGCTTTTTCGCAATTCGCCCAGCGAAGTGCCAGTGATTACAAGCGTGTACCAGTGTCTCCAGCATGTACCAGGGCAAAAAACGTGCTGCCATTACGCTGTTTTTGCAATAGGGTCCCCATTAAAACTTTTCATTAAATATCACGTCCCACCTATACGACCTTCGCGAAAAGCTAATGCTTTATTAAATGGTTGCTTCAGTGTTCCAAACTTTATTATCACCATTAAAACATTCAGCTCTACTGCGGCACGCAAGCTGCCGCAAATAAACCGCTATCATTGAATTCTGTTACCTGCCCCCGAGAGCGTCGGAAAAAAATGGCGCCGTGCGCCGCTGGGCGAGAAAAATCGAGAAGGAAACGCGTGCGCGGAGGAGAGTCGTTATTTTCCCAAGACCAAAGGGTTCTAGGCTGGATGGATGGATAGATGGATGGATGAATGGATGGATGGATGGATGGATGGATGGATGGATGGATGGATGGATGGATGGATGGATGGATGGATGGATGGATGGATGAATGGATGGATGGATGGATGGATGGATGGATGGATGGATGGATGGATGGATGGATGGATGGACGGATGGATGGATGGATGGATGGATGAATGGATGGATGGATAGATGGATGGATGGATGGATGGATGGATGGATGGATGGATGGATGGATGGATGGATGGATGGATACATGGATGGATGGACGGATGGATGGATGGATGGATGGATGGATGGATGGATGGATGGATGGATGGATGGATGGATGGATGGATATGGCTGTATCCTTTAGATCGGGCGGTGGCTAGAGCCACCAAGCCGTAATACCTAATGAACCAAGAACTAGATTTTTTTCTCTTTATGTAGTGAGGCTGAGGATTCGTACTTTGCAGTGAAGGGTTTAATTTTCACTCGTGCCTTGATTTTAGCCACCAGTCAGATAACCTCCTTCTAGTTGATTCTACCCGCTTAAAGTCTATTTAGCCCTCCCTGTTCCTAAACCTAGTGCCTTGAAATACTCTGCGCCATCAACCTGAACTAGAGGGTGTAGCCCTTTACAGAACATTATGAAGTGTTCGGCAGTTTGTTTTTCCTCTCCATACGCACTGCATGCCGTGTCTACCACTTCGTATTTGGCCCGATATATCTTGGTTCACAATATTCCCGTCCTGGCCTCAAACAGTAGACAACTGCCCCGAGTATTATCAGGCCGATCGACGTGGCAGCGCCACCTTCCGAGAGGGCACGGCAGAGGGTCACATTTTCGCGTCACTCCCATGCGCAAACTTATAACTGACAGCACCTGGTAACTTTGACATGGCTTCTGTAGAATGGGAGATACGGCCCCAGTATCGATGCAGTGTTTCACGCGCCACTGAAGTGACCAAGGATGAAGTTTCTTTTGCTTTAAGTTGAAGACGGGTGCATGGCACACAAGAAACTCGTGGAGCATGCGTTGATAAGATGTGGCGAGTGAGTTCTGTATCATGCTCTTGAACTTGTATGAATGGTCATAAAGTGGTACAGTTCGGTCGGTAGTGGCAACAACTGCATGGATACTCACAGTGGTATCCTCCGCGAAGTACGCAAACTTCCACCCAGCAGGTAGAACTATCCCGGACGACGCATTGACTGTCCAGACGCAAGTAGAGCCGGCCACTAAGTCGACAAGTGAATGAGGGATAAGAACGTTTTTCCGCAGCGTGTTATAATAGTCCGGCTAAATCAAACCACAGCGAACATTTTCACGGGGGCGAGATAAAGTGACTGGAACACACTTTGCTGTTCACGAGAGCAAAGCACATCACTGCGCATGAAAAACACGTCACGTTTATCAGATAACATTTTTTCCCAAAAGCATACGGTAGGAAATTATTTCTAAGAAAAATTTCACGCACTCTACGGTCGAATGACGCTCCACAGTCTTGCAAAAAACTCAGTGCCGAGAGATACATCATGAGTAGAATGTACAAGCAAGAAGAATTCAGTTCGAAACGCTTGCACGCCTGTGATAACTACGAATTTTTTTACCGTGAACTCCACCGAATGTGGACTTTCCGTTCCAGGCAAGCATAACTTTCTGCCATGGCGACTCTTGAATGGGAGGGACATCACAGACACAGAAGCACCAATATCTACTAAGGCTGCTCTACTAACGCCCTCATTACAAACACACAGTTGGTTCTTTAGCATAGCGACAGGTGGAGAAATTTGGAAAGATGACCATCCTACGACCTCAACTTCATCAGTCGCACCAGCTATAGTTTCCAGCTGGGGCGGCGTAGGCGGGCAGCGGGGTGTTGGCGATCGACGCGTCCGAGTTGATGGAGGAGTCAAGCTGTGGTAGAACGCCGGAGACGTGTTGATAGGCATGTACTTCACACGTGGAGAATGGTAAAGGGCAGATTGGGCAGTCGGTTGCCAGAATGCGGCGCGCTGCGTATGATGATGGTAGGCACTATCTCACGCTGTGCGTTGCGGACGACGACTGGAGTACTTCGCGATGTGTCCTTGAAGACCACAATCGAAGCAGAGGGGTGGGTTCAACGTTTCCAGGACTAAGTGAGTTGTAAATCTCCCCGCGTCAAATGACCCATCACATGGCGCCAAGACAACTGCCGGTTTGATGGCGCTGGCGGAGCAACAAGCTTCCCATAGCTGACGAAAACACGCAGTCGTCTTGGCAAGACGCCGTTGCGGCCATTCTGAAAAAGCTTTGCAAGCACTCTATTATCGGGATTTTTTGTTGTGCGGCCGCTGAAACCTAATACTGCGTTGTATTTGGCAGTGTAAAGCAAATACAGTATATATATATAACTTTCTGAACTGCCCACGATAAACCATGCTTGATAGCATAACATAATAACCTGTCCATTAGTTGCTAGTTTGTGTACGTTCGCCATTAATTTTTAGACGTGAAAAACTCAAATATAATGTATTGTATCTTCTCTTGTGACTGTTTTTCGTGCCTTGAAAATTATTACAATGATGTGGCGCATTACCAAGGCGTTTACCTGGTTCTGTAGTCAGCTTTTTTTTATGTCAGTCACATTCTTCAGCAACTTAGACCGTCAAATAGGTGCGCGTGTGACGCTTTTCTTAAGCATGTCTTTCCTCTGCTTCTTCTTGAGCTTCTCTAATGGAACCTCTAAACACAGCTGAAGCAAAAGCTTGCAGCATGGACTGCGCTTCGGGGTATCAGTGAGCACTTTGTAGTCATTACTCACGAGGCTGCCTGCTGACGCATTAGAACAACATGAACACATTTTCAGATTTTCTATGTCCTCCAGAAGTTTGGCCGATAGAATGATGGTATCTGCATGACCAGGCGACTTGGCTAAGCGATGGTGACGGCTGATAATGGTGACTGTCATGTCCTCGGTGACGACTACGCATTTCTTCACAAGTGGCGCTCGTTTTTTTTTTTTGAGCACTAGAAACGCCACAACACTCTTGTTTCGCCATTCTCAACAACTTTCCGCCAGCATGCAACAGGCAAAGAAACGTTTTCTGTGTATTGAAGCGAAATTTTGACGCCATTTGTTGACACCATGTCGGAACTTCTTATATCGTATTTGAGCTCAGTGCTCGGAGAATGCATATTCTTTTTCGCCGATGATATTCTGTAAAGTACCCCACTCCTATCAGGCAGCTTTCGCTTCTTTGTTGCGGCTTTTGAAACGTAAGTGGGCACATTCGGAAATACCCACGGAACGCATCCTTCGATGAGGTCCCACATTTCTTTGGCGATTTGTACCTTTTTCTGTTGATGACGTCAGTGCAAGTTTTCAGAATGTCTTCCTCGTGAAAGTGCATATCACACACACGGGATGTGCTGGGAAGTTTCTTACCCGCACGAGGAATAGCCGGGTCTCGTGTCTCTCACTGCTCAAGCACACGCGGGGCACAAAAGAAATGTCGTCGTGTCTCTAATTTCCTGTAGCTACTCGTACAGCCGGAAACGCAACATGTGGCCATGATGACATCACGCAACACATACAAAGCAGAATAGGGCTCACTGAAGCACAAAAATGTTCACGCAGAAAGAAGCATCCATGGATAGCGACGCACTGCAACATGCACAGCCGACGAAGGTTACAGGAGTTGATTGATTTGTGGGGTTTAACGTCCCAAAACCACCATTTGATTATGAGAGACGCCGTAGTGGAGGGCTCCGGAAATTTTGACCACCTGGGGTTCTTTAACGTGCACCCAAATCTGAGTACACGGGCCTACAACATTTCCGCCTCCATCGGAAATGCAGCTGCCACAGCCGGGAAGGTTACAGGAGTTACACGAGTGAGCATGCAGTGAGTGAATCTGGATGCGACAGAAGTGCCATATTGACCGCTGGCAGCTGCGGCGCCGCTCAACAACACTCAGTTTTTCAACTTACCTAGTTCTGGAAACGTTGTGTGGGTTGCGCTGTTTGTCATTGTTGTAGTGCTCGGCTCTCCGCAGTAACGCTTAATCGGACTACACTCTCCAAGGCGGAGTTTACTTTAGATGCACGGAGCACGTAACTTAGGGCGGCTGTGTCATAGTGCTCTCCATATGGGCGTTCTCAAAAACTGAGCGGTTGGTGCACACAGCTTTTGACCAAGCGACCAGCACGTCTAGACAGAGCTCATTCGGTGCGCACTGGTGACAAACATGGTTGCCATCTCTACCTTGAAAGTGAGCCACTTCGTCTCGCCGTATCATAGCGGCGAGATTTTCAGAAGAAAAGATGTCTACGCTTGCTACGCTCGTGACGTTATCCAGTCGGCCGAACTTTGGAAGATATCAGCCATGTTTTCAGAGCTTCAAATTGACGACAGGGACGTCTCGAGATGGATGGCGTAGTGTTATCTTCCTCAGAGATAAAAAAATTGTAAACGTCTTTGGAAATTTCTTTGAGCAGATATCCTACTTTGTCTTTGTCTTTCATATTTGCCTTCACAATTTCGCAGAGCATCAGAATCTCTTCCAAGTTGCTTGAAAATGTCTTCCCAGGTAACTGTGCGTGCCGACAAAGTGACTGCTTCGTCTTATTCATTTTTGAGAGCGAATCACCAAAACACTTCTTGATCTCAGTGATGAAATTGTCCAACGTTGTCACCACAGTCTCATTGTTGTCAAACCACGAAAGTGCCGTTCCAGCAATGTACAGAACAGTGGTGAGTGCGCAGATGCATTCCATTAATTAGGAAGGCTCAACCTCTGCTTCAGCCAGTCGTCGACGTCCTTATCCTCTCTTCCTGAGAGTGGGCGCGGCTCTCGAAAAAGTGTGCAGCCCGACTGTCTTTGGCCAGCAGTCTCTTGCCTGACTCCTTTGCGACCTTTGTCAGAACTGTCGACGTCGTTCAAGGCAACGTCTCCCATCGGTAGCGCAGCCAACCTTCGGCTGCGTCGACGTGGTTGTAGAGATCTGTTGTCTAGGCTGACGTACCCAGCACGTCCATCATTACTGCAATCATGGAATATGTTTATTTACGTGGTCAAAAGTGAGAGATGCGAAGCGCAGCGCAAGAGACAGAACAGTCAGCCGCAAAACGACTCGCTCCTTGTGCGCGCTTCTTTCTCCTCTTCTTCGCTTCGGCGGACTTTGTCGCGTGAGAACACACTTTCTCACATCAATACTGAATTTCGGACTTGTAGTGCTTCCATTTAAAATGTGCATGTTTGTAGAGTTTAGCGTCTGAAATTTGCTGAAACGCAGTTGTGGAGGGCCCCAAAATAATTCGATCAGATACTTCAGCAACAAAAGGTTGCTGTATTTTTTATTTGTCTAACTTTTTTAAGTATACCCAGACGTGAGACTAAAAACTACAATAATGCTAATAAAGAAAGATTTTCCTCTTGGCGACGCAATCACCACTTGATTTTTTGTGTCACTGCCGTGGGCTGCTACGCCATCACCAATATCCGCCGCTCTTTCCCTTCCTGTTTACACCGCTGTCGTCATAGCTACCATGCATACTACAAACTACCTGTGCCACCAGGCTCCGTTTGTCTGGTCGTGCTGGGCGCTTGCGTAAATTTCCACTCTTACTACATACCTCGCGTGCAGGCAAGAAAGACAGCGTGCCTCCTTTTGCTCAGAGAAAGATCTTACGGTTGGCACGCCAGCACTTCTGAATTTCTGCTAGTGCGCAGGGACCTTTAAAGTACAATATTGTAAGAAGTTAACGTTTACGTTGCAAAAGTGAAAGAGTCATAAGCAACATCTCGCGAGTAGTGTTCGGCGTGCAGGAATGCGTAACGCTGGCACTCTATTTTTACACTCACACGAAGTAAGGCTAGCAGCTCTCCTGTATGCAATTGGGCGTACCTGTATGACACACTGGTTTAAGCTAAAACGGCCATTTTATGAAGTCAATTCGTTTTCATGCTGAGTGTCATCTCAAATACAAGTAAGCAGGGACAGCACAACGCGTATGCGGCCCCGCCGCGGTGGTCTAGTGGCTAAGGTACTCGGCTGCTGACTCGCAGGTCGTGGGTTCGAGTCCCGGCTGCGGTGGCTGCATTTCCGATGGAGGCGGAAAGGTTGTAGGCCCATGTGCTCAGATTTGGGTGCACGTTAAAGAACCCCAGGTGGTCGAAATTTCCGGAGTCCTCCACTACGGCGTCTCTCATAATAATATGGTGATTTTGGGACGTTAAACCCCACATATCAATCAATCAATCAATGCGAACGTATGCGAGCCGTTCAGTAATGTCTAACGCGATAGCGCGTGCCTGACCTCGCCACCACGCGCTTATGATCGAACTTCATCATATCTCCCCGAGCGACGCAACCCCGTCACCCTCTTCAATACTTATGCCCCTTCTTGGTCCTTCTTTCAGCAAAAACAGGTGCATAGTTTGCTCTGCTTGAGCAACTATCTATGGCAGGCCACTAAAACGATTGGATGTTGGGCAGTTTTTTTAACATTTAGAAGCGCTGTGAAATAGCGTGACGGTAATTTGCTGACGCTAGATGCAATCAAAGCTTAGTTTTTGCAGTGGCCACGCAATTATTGTAACTCGTAGAGAGCCTCAAAGCCTACCTGGGACACGTCACATCAAAGAAAACATGATGGTGCTCAATAAATTGACGGCCTTCGGGACTGACGAAACTGACTCTCATTCTGTAAAATGAAAGAGAAATGCTGATACATTGCATCACTTATTTTCGCCTCATTTGTAAAAGAAAACTGTGGCCGAAGAATAGCCTATGTTTTGAATATTGTCAGAGGGACACAGGGTCATGGGTACAAAGCAGGGCGTCTACTCTGTGCACAAGCACAAAAAATTAGCAGAGCCAGCGTACAGTGGGAATTTAATTTAGTTTCATTTTATTTAAGGCAAAATTGTTACACTTTGCATTAGGGGACACGACTAAAGGCTGAATAAATGCCTGGCTAGGTCTTGCCACCCTGGCAGCAAACTCATAGACGCACCAACAAGCATTCATCGTATAGAATACTCTGGTATATAATCGTCCAGAATGTCTACAGGAAAAGACAATTATAAGTGTACAAAGATACAAACACATCTGTATTAAAGTAATATTGATACAACGAACATGTACTCTTAATGAGCCTCAAACAAAAAAAAATTGGCAGATCCCAAGTACAGTGGGAATCGATGATATGCGAAGCACGAATGAGAAAAGGTGGTAGGTCGCTTTAAAATCAGCAGAACGTTAAGAGGCGAAAATAAATTATGCCGTAAATGACTTCGGTATCATGATTATCATGTTTGAACGTTTCATTTACCTTCGTCATTTATTAACGTCCCCTGATACCGACTTTGGTATATATAGAGCTGGCAAAACGGCCACGAGTGTGCTATAAGTGTAGCATGTTGTAATGTTTTACATAAAATTCATATCAAAATTATCATATGTGGACGTGTCATTTACATTCATCATCAAGTGACGTCACGTAATACCGAATTAGGTATATGTGGAACAATTGAAACGGCCCCGAACGCTATGAAAGTAGCATGTAGCCATGTTTTACATAAAACACATTTTATTATTATCAGGTTTGCACGTGTCATTTACCTTCGTCGTCTATACACTTCCTGTGATACCAATTGTGGTACATGTAAAGCTGGCGCCACGGCAGAAAGCGCGTCATGAAGAGTCGAATATACTCCGACGCAACGTTGACGGATGCGCAAGCTGGGTGCAGCGACGCCACGCTAGCAAAACGGGAGTACTCTACAGTGCGACACCAGGCGCGACCGGCGTGACCAGCGTCTGTCGGCCCGGCCCGACGGCAACCGGCGCGAAGCTCACGCCAATGCGCTACCCAGACAACACTGCGTCTCTCTCGTTTCGTGACGGCGGGACGCCGGATACGCTGAAACACACATGGGTCATAGCAACGCAGCGCAGCGCGTGCCTGCGAGCATATAGGAGGACTGGTGCCTGGTAAGGCAATGCCTGCGAGCACACGCACAGCGTCCCGTCGAAATGTATTGGCGCCTTGACTGTGGCATGAAGTCATGTTCTCTCATGACGCACATCTCAAGATTATCATGTTTGTACCAGTCACGTACCTTCATTATCCATTCACGTCCCATATTACCAAATTTGCTTCAAGAGAAGCTAGCAAAATGGCCGCGAGCGCATCATGAGCATGTCATGTAGTCACGTTGTTTCAGGACACGCATCTCATGATTATCATGTTTGCACCAGTCAGATATTTTCGTCATCAATTCACTTCCCGTAATGCCAAATTCGGTATATGCAAAGCTAGCGAAATAGCCGCGAGCACATCATGAGTGCGGCATATAGTCATCTTGTTATATGACACGGAGGAGACCACCAGGTGGCGCCATTTTGTTTGGCTGGCCACATACAGTGCTCCGCTTTCACGTGTTCTTGGCCCGATACCGGGCCCTGCCCTTGTCTGGACAAGCCCACTATTTCTCCTAGAAGAATTCCGGGACACGCCGACACAATCCGGTTTTCGGTCCGACCCTAGGCTGGCCCTCCGGGCCCCTCCCTTCAAAAGTACTAAACGGCGCAGTGCCGCACTAACCCTAACGCGCCGCGCCCGTACCTCTACGATGCAGCGTCCCGCCCAGCACTCGACACCGACGACAACTGACGCCCTGTGGTAAGCCCAGCCTCCTCCGGTCATACCGCTGATACAGCCGTGCCTCCGCTGTCAACATCTGGCAATGTCAACAGATCCGCGCTGACAACAATACAGCAACCAGCAGCGTTTCTCAACAGCGCGCACAGTCCAGCAACGTGCAACGCTGGTGGCATCCCTGCTACTCCTAGCTTGATAGCCACGCAATCGCCGGAGCCCGAGAGCCGTAATGTAGCGTTGGCATTGCATTGAACCATGCCTGCTGCTCTCCCCACCTTATCTGCGTCTGGTCTACTAATTGGAAATTCCGAGTCTGTCGACAAGCACGTTTCGACGAGCATCGTTCCTTCCATCGCCGAAGTTTTGCCTTCCATCTCTTCAGCTGACGACTAATCGACGGAAATGGACTTCATGGATTGGCAGGCCAACGAAGACAATACGCCATCCCCTGAAGGCAGCTGGAACACCGTTAGTGCCAATCGAAAACCTGCATCGACCACCCGTCCCCGCTTCGAGCTCATCACCGTCGGAATCCAACTTCCGCCCGGAACACTCACCCCGAAACTTCCTCTCTATGACCTGCTTTTACCATCATAGCCGCCGCAAATCTCTCTCCCAAGACCAGTGCGGAGGTCACCCTTCAGGCCAAACCTGCCCAGAGCCCTTTGTTTCTGAAAACGCACTCACCCCTCACTGCCCACCTCCTACTCTCCCTCACAAGTGTGGAACACAATGGTAAGCCGATCACCATTAAGCCCTACGCCCCCAGTCCTCCAATATCATGTCTCGGCTTCATACACAACGTCGGTGATCACTTCACATCATCTCAGCTCTTGCATGACCTCGAATCCTTTACTTCAGACATACTCGCCGCACGTATTATGGGCTCCACTGAATCCGTCCTCATAACATTTGCTGGAACCATCATCCCTCGCTTTGTGTACTTCAAACGCGTCTCTTTCCGATGCCTTCCACATAAAACTAAGCCCCCTCCTTGCACTCGGTGCCTTGCTATAGGGCACCGTGCTCATCAATGCCCCAACACAGCGTTCCGGCCAAGTGCCACCGCTGTGCGTCTCCTCTACTAGCAGATCCCGATGCTCACGTTTGCGCCCAACCCTGGTGCATCCATTGCCAAGTCAACACCCACTCATCTCTCGGCTCCACCTGCCCCTACCTTCTAGCTAAGCAACGTGACTGCGCCAAAGCAGCTTTTCTCCGTCGCACAGCCATGCGCCGAGCCACTCAGCTTTCGCCGCCCTCCTCTTGAGCGCATGAGTTCCTATCACCTCAAGCAACATCCCCCCCGGTCTCATACGCCGCTAAGGTTAAGGGAACACCTCCCATGTGCACTTCTTCATCAAACACACCTTGACCAAATTTAAGTAACGAGGGCCGCTCCTTCGATCTGCGACTGGCTATGTTGGAGCGGAACCAGCGCGAAGAACAACGCGTCGCAGATGTGCTACAACAGTAAATACTCGCACTGACGCAGACACTCGCAACTAACACATCATCTCTTACCTCTCCACTCACGGAGCTAAATAAGCAACTCACCACGCTCACCGCCCCGACCTCCAGCTCCCATGTAAGCAAATTAGCCGATATGGTCGAAACCACCACTGCGCATCACACTCGTTTGGTCCAGCTGGAAAATTCAATTGTCCGGATTCTTACAACCCTCGAAACCCAATCCAAGCAACTGGAATCTTTTACCTATATGCTTAACTCCTTGCAAGAGTCGCTTCCCCCGGCAAAAAAAGAAGGAACGCGCACACGTAAGCGCTTCCTCTACTTTAAAGACCTAGATGGCGCGTCAAAAGGACCTCGATATTTTGCAGTGGAGCTGCCGCAACTTTCGTCATTATAGGACCCCTCTCCACCAATATCTTCTCACCCGCCAAACATTGCCTCCTTTTTTCCTTATACAGGAGACTCGGGCGGCCCTTTCCGTCCCAGGCTACCGTGCATATCACGCTACGACAAGAACGCCACTTGCGTCCATTTATGTACGCAATGACGTTCTCGTTGAACCACTAGACGTACCCTCCCCCCTCCTGAATCATTTAGTTGGTGTGGTCTATTACCAACCATCCACCTGTATTTTTCTCGCTCTGATGTCCTTTTACAACCCCCCCTGTGCCGTCCTCTTTGTTTAGTGCTCTTGGCAAATTCCTGCACTCCCTTCCATTGACCATCCATATTCTCCTTTGGGGGTTACTTTAATTCTCCTCATAGGCTCTGGGGTTACCCCCAAACACTCAAACCAGGTCGCTTTCTACACTGCCTCACCCAGGAACGCCATCTCAACCTTCTCAATACTCCTGACACCCCTACTCGAGCGGGCACTGTTTTACAGTGCTCCACTACACCCGATCTGACGTTCTCTCGGAGTTCCCTTCCTTTTCACTGGCAGGTGTCCGCTGAAAATCTTTTCAGTGATCACTTTCTCATACACATCACCACCCCTCTTTCCCACAACAGGCGGAAACAACGTGTCGCTCACACTGACTGAAAAGCATTCCGTAATAACCTTTTGTCTGACTCATTTAAAACTTACGACGACTGGACGTCGTGGATCTCCGCAGCAATGACATCCTGTAGTCACCGCACTCGTTTTCAACTTACCCTTCCTGACCCTGATCCTCACTTCCTCCGCCAATGGCGACGTCATCAATGTTTGAAACGCGCTCTCCGCTCCCAACCACACAACGTCCAACTTTCCTTCCGAATTGATGCTCTGCGGGCTGAAATTATCGCTTACGGCACTTCTCTCGAGCACTCTCGTTAGAACACGCTGTGTGACGGCCATGACTCCGCAATGCACTCGCGCTTTACATGGTCTTTGTTTAGGTCTCTCTTAGGTACCAAGCCTGCCGTTGACTCCATCTGATGTGTTTGAAAATTTAAAATCTCTGTATCTCCCACCCCCTCAAACCTTTCTACCAAGATTACTCTGTCAAAGCTAACCCAGACCTAGACCGCCGATTCACGTTCAGGGAGCTGGAAGCTGCCTTAGCCACTCAATCTACCCGCTCGGCACCCAGTGAGGATGAGATAACATATACTACACTACGTAATCTCCCCGACAACGCCAAGGAATTTCTCTTACACACACTCAAAGAAGCACGGAACAGCGGCTGTCTTCCAAGCTCTTAGACATCCCCTCTAATTTGCATGATTCCGAAGCCGGGCAAACCTCCATCTCTCTCTATAACCTTGGACCTATCTCTTTGGCGTCATGCGTTGACAATACTCTTGAGCGAATGGCCTTGACACGACTGTCTTACTTTACTGATGCGAAAGAGTTTTTTCCTCCTCTTATTGGCTTCCGACGCCACGTTCGTGCGCAGGACATGTTGCTTGTTCTTCAGCATACTTTTCTTTCACCTTCTCGTAGTCAGATCCATGCGCTTGTAACCGTCGATGTATGGAAGGCTCTCGACGGCGTGAGTCATGACCACATACTCGCTCAGCTCTCCTTCCTGTCATGTGGCTCCCGCATGTATTCTTACATCCGATCATTTCTTTCCAATCGAGTTGCTCGCTTTAGAGTCGATACTCATTTGTCTAAACCACACTCCCTCACCCGCGGCACTCCTCAAGGTGCCGTACTATTTCCTACTCTATTTAATATGGCTATGGCCCCCCTTGCCTCCCAACTGTCCCAAATACCTGACCTTCACCATAGTTTTTATGCAGACGACATCACTCTTTGGTGTATGTCTGGATATCCCGGCCACGTGCAGGAAACATTGCAACGTGGCCTGGACCTTATCGCTTCCTTTCTCGCTACTGCTGGCCTGTACCCTGCACCGGAGAAATGTGAACTACTTTTGCTAAACCGGTCGGCGTACTAGCGCTCCCACCATACCCTCATCTCCCTACATCTTTCTAGCTCTCTCATCTCCTTTGTTCAGCAGTGCAAAGTTCTCGGCTTCCCGTTGCATGCGACAAAGAACGTGCAGGCCCTACGTCACGCTGTGAGGACTTGCCACTCGGTGACCCACCTCCTGCGACGCGTTGTCGCTCGGCAGTCGGGGCTCCACGAGGCTCATGCGGGCCGGGTTGCACAAGCGCTTGCCCTTAAACAAGTTCTTGTACTTTATACCCTACGTTCATTTCACCCAAACGCAACTCAACACACTCGAAAGAGCAATATTAGGCCTCTACAAGGCAGCTCTAAACCTCCCCGTCACTACCTCTACCACTAAGCTCTTTGCCACAGGCCTCTTCTGTCCATTACGTTCTTTTATTTCTCTGCCCCACGACTCTCAGATTGCCCGTCTTTTTCTTACTCGTCAAGGTCAATGGCTATTAGCCCAAGCCGGTATCCCTCACATTCCCGTTTCCGTTCACACCTTGCCTTCTGCCGCTAGCACCGCTGCTTCTGACCTTCGCATCTTTACCCTCCCATCCACTATATCTCCCGTTCTTCTCGCCGGCCGGCATGATGCGGCAGCACAGCATCATTCTCCTCTTCTTTCTACACAGGGAGTTGTCTGCACGAATGCCTCACACATGGCTCCTCGGGGCTCGTGTGGCTACGTTATTTACCATCCACACCTTTCGGCACCTGACACGCACACCAGTGGGCCATAATTACACTCGCCAAATGTACTTTAGCTCGAGGTCCTTTCCATGGTCCACGACATGCAGTCATTTTCCTCCCTTCCTTCTCTCCCCGAGTACACGATTTACTCCGACTCTCACGCCGCCATCCGTCACATACAGAACATTACGTTGCCCCCTGGTCTTCAACAGGAGGTCGAGCGAGCGGCCTCTGCTCTTCAACTCTCCACAGTCTTCCTCCGCTGGGTTCCTGGGCATTCGGGTATTAACGGCAATGAGCTATCTCATCAGCTTGCCCGCGATATATTGCACCGGGCGCCGTTCATTCCCTGGCCCACACCTTCGGAAGACAGTGAAAGCTCGGCGAATAAAGAGGGGCAGATCTCCTTGCGTCACACTATCAAGGAGGTATATCTCCAGCTCCGGCTCGACAAGCATCTTTACCCTCCCCCTCATCCATCACTCACTGCGCTCGAAGCTCGAACTCTACGGCACATCGAAATGAACTGCCTGATAACCCCCTCTCACCTTTTCCTTTATAAATATAGGTCTAACCCCTGTTGTCCTGATTGCCCCGCCCCATACGCTGACCTGTCACACTGCCTGTTTTACTGCCCAACTACTCAGCAATCTAGCTATTACCCTCTCCCATTCCTTTTCTTCACCTCCTGGCTTGACTGGATTGGCGCCGAAGGGGAAGAAGAACAGCGTCGACTGGTCACACAGGCGGTCGAAATGCTCGGCCTGTAAATTTTGGCTGAATAAAAGTCTATTACTACTACTAAGACACACATGTCATGATTCTGATGTTAGGGTTTGTCGCTTATGTTCGCCATGCAGTCATGTCGTACCATACCAGTTTTACAACATATCATGTGAATGAAACCGCCGCAAAAGCAGCAAGCCCACGGCATGTTAGTAATGACAATTATAACGTACATATCATGATTTTAATGTTATGACTAGTTAGTTATGTTCGTCAAACGGCTATGGTATATCATACCTAGTTTGGTATCGATACCTTTATCCAAACGGCCAGGAGATCTAAAAGTCTTAGGCGGCTAGATAGATAGATAGATAGATAGATAGATTGATAGATAGATAGATAGATAGATAGATAGATACCCCTCAAGTCACCAAAGTTCGCTAAGAAATTCTTCGCAATTAAAAAAAGCAGACAGAAATTGTTTCTCGTCGCTTTTGCGAGAGAAATGCACACAAGTATAATTAACATTCACAAAAAAACGATATGACTGGGCACGCTTATGTACAGAAGAAGAAACCTACGAAGGTACCAAACAGAAATTTTCAAAACAAAGCGGTTATCTATAACTCAAACATGCCACCACATAATTTAATAAACAATCACAGGTCATTAAAACAAGGCATATACAAAACCAAGACATATATAGTCATGAAATTTTTGATCACATGCAAATCAAGAATTACAAAGATTGAATTGTCACTTTAAAATCACAACTACGTTACGAGCCACATAGATATAGTACATAGTTAGCAGAAGTAAATTTTTATGCGCACTGAGGTATCTGTACAATATGCAAGTATGTATATGGCCGCGTAACCATGGCACCACTTGCATTTGCAACACCTGCCGCGGCAGTGGTAGGAATTTAAAATCTGCCGTACATTACTATCGTGATCACCATGTTTGGGCCTGCCGATTTGTTCGTTGTTCATTCACAACACGTATTTCCAAATTTAGTTAACGTGAGGCTAGCGAAAAGACCGCAAGGGAAATATAAGCGTAGCATGTCGTCACGCTTTACATGACACACTTATCTAGTTTATCATGTTCTGATGTTTCACTTACCTATGTCGTCCATTCACGTCACGTAATACCAATTTTTTTTTATTTGAAGCTAGTGAAACGGCTGCAAGCGCACTTGGAGCGTAGCATGTTGTCATCTTTTACATGAAATGCGTGTGATTATGATGATGTTAGGGCTTGTCTTTGTTTTGTCGTCCAATGACGTGACGCTATACCAAATCTGGTATATGTTCATGAAGCAAAGTGGCTGCGAGAGCAATAGCAGCGGAGAATGTACTCATGCTTTACATTACATGCATGTGATGATTATTATTATGGACTTTTCATTTCTTTCGTCGTCCATTCACGTACCGTAATACGAAATTTGATACGTGTGAAGCTAGCCAAGCGACCATAGGTGCACAACGAGCGCATGGCGTGTAATCATGACTTCCATGAAAAGCATGTCATCATTTCCACGTTAGGGCTTGCGAACTATGTTAGCCATGTAGTCAAGTCTTACCATATCAGTTCTGCAATATCTCATGTGAATGAAACCGCCGCAAGAGCAGCAAGACCATGACACGTAGATCATGACATTCATAACACATGTCATGGTTTTTGCGTAATGGCTAGTCACTTAGGCTCGCCATACACTCATGTTATTCCGTAAAATTTAGGTATGTGTCTTATCAAAAAGGCCAGTAGCACCAAAAGTCATAGACGGCTAGTAAGATAGATAGACAGATATGCTCAATGTCGCCGAAGTTTGTAAAGAATATTTTGGCATACCAGAGCACGCGCACAACGAAATACTTTGGTGTCCTCCTTTGAAAGGCTCGCCACCATAGTTGCCAGTATACTTTGCGTCAATTATCCCATCTCAAAAGTTACCATCCCGAACAATTGACTAACTTGAAGAGAGTGCTACAGAGCATGGTGGTCACGTCAAGAAATAGCCTCTTGTTTCGCGCAGCTTAGTTGTCATAAAATTGGCAGATCCCACGTACAGTGGAAATTGATGATATGCGAAGCACGAATGAGAAAGTTTGATATGTGACTTTAAAATCATCACAACGTTACGAGGTAAAATAAATGATGCCGTACATAAGTTCAGTGTTATGATTATTATGTTTGGATGTGTAGTTTATCTTCGTCATCTATTCACGCCACGTCATACCAAATTTAGTATATGTGGAGCTAGCGAAACGACCATGAGTGCGCTATGAGAGTGGTATGTTGTCACGTTCTTAAATGGCATGCGTGTCAGGATTATCAAGTTTGCACCATTCATATATTTCGTCATCTATTGACGTCACGTAACACCGAATTTGGTATACTGGGAGCTAGAAAAACGGCCGAGAGCGCTTCATGAAGGGCTCATTATACTCTAATGTAGCGTTGATGCGCGCGCACGCTGGGCACAGCGATACTACGTTAGCAAAACGCGAGAACTCTGTAGTCTGACGCCATGCATAATCGGTGCGACCAGCATCCGTCGGTGCGGCTCGAAGGCAACCGGTGCTGAATGCAACACGCTTCATTTCGCGCCGATGCGTATCCTGACAACACTGCGTCTCCCTCTTTTCGTGAAGGCGAGACGCCGGCCGCAATGAAACGCGCATGCGTCAAAGCAACGCAGTGCAGCACGCGCCTGCGAGTATATGGCAGGACCGGCGCCTGGCGCGGCAACGCCGGCGTGATGTGACGCTGGTGAGAACGCGCAACGCGTCTCTTGGAATCGTATTTGTGCCTTGACTGTGGCATGTAGCTATGTTCTCGCATGACACACATCTCATGATTATCTTGTTAGAACCAGTCACACATCTTCGTCTTCTATTCGCGTACTGTGATACCAAATTTGGTGTATGGGACACTAGCGAAACAGCCGCGAGCGCATTATGAGCGTAGCGTGTAGTCATGTTGTTACATGACATGAATTTCATGATTTTCATGTTAGGGTATGTCGCTTGTGTTTGCCATGCAATCATGCCATACCATACCAGGTTTGCTGCATGTCATGTCAACAAAACCACCGCTAGAGTCGCAGGACTATGAAATGTTAATCATAACATTGATGACATAAATGCCATGATTTTCACGTTATGATTAGTCAAATATGTTTTTCATACAGTCGTGGTATGCCATACTAAGTGTGGTTTTAATACCATTATCGAAACGGCTCGGAGAGCTAAAAGTCGTAGGCGGCTAGATAGATAGATATTGTCACGGGGTCGTGACGTGGCCGAAGACAGAAGACTTTATGTTGGGATATAACTGTTTATTTGGGCGAACCTGTGCCCGGTAAACAGAAAGTTCGATTACAGTAGCAGTCTTGCACAGATAGCGTTTAAGAGAATTTTATTTCCGGATATATCTTACACAGCTTATGTGCACACATAAAAATGGACAATGGTGAACAATGCGTATGTACAATGCAAGCTGTTATATACAGCGAAAGAACTCATAGCGTATGAAGTGACGTGCAATGCAAAAATTGTACAACAAAGACAGGGCATTCATGACATCGAGCTGATTGAACTTAAATAAACAGTAAGGGTAAATGAACAAACAAGGGGAGGTCACTCACAGTGTAGCGTGATATTTTGCATTCACCAGTGAGGACAATTTCCTCTCGTGCTCAAGCACAATATTGCACAAAAGACAAGTTTCTAAAGAAGAAAGGAAAAATACATACTGTAATGTCACAGTGGTACAAGCTATAGCCCACCTCCTCGAAAGGGGAGGAAAGGCATGGACACTCTTTCGTTTTTTAAGATAATAAATCGCGTAGACCACCGTCGGAGGAAAGCCTCCTCTCCCAGCACGACTAGTTCTGCGTTAAGATGCATAAGCATTATGTTTCTTAGCCGATGTATAATAGGGGAAACATGGCTCCCTGGGGGCGTCCCCTCAGGCAGGCCAGTCCCCTTCGTTTCCGTAAGACGAAGGCTTCGATAGGCATTAAGAGTATGACTAAGTTATCCCTGTGGCTAGACTTCCACTGCATACATGTTTTGAACATCCTGGTAACCATGCGCCAAAAGGTGCGCGCTACTATACATTCATGGACGACATGGTTTAGTGTTTCGACGTGACCGCATTGCAGGCATGTGGCGGAGGGCGCCACGCCCCACGCCGCCAGGCGGTCGGCCGTTGGTAAAGCCCCCCATTTCCTGAGCCAGTTTAGGTCCCGTACCTCGGAGGAGAGATAAGTTTTTGTAAGAGTCCAGCGTCTTTTCGCCCCGCCACGGTGGTCTAGTGGCTAAGGTACTCGGCTGCTGACCCGCAGGTCGCGGGATCAAATACCGGCTGGGGTGGCTGCATTTCCGATAGAGGCGGAAATGTGGTAGGCCCGTGTACTCCGATTTGGGTGCACGGAAAAGAACCCCAGGTGGTCAAAATTTCCGGAGCCCTCCACTACGGAGTCTCTCATAATCATATAGTAGTTTTGGGACGTTAAGGCCCACAAATCAATCCAGCGATTTTGCGCCCGGCATTTCCGGCGTTGTTCTTCAGATACGCTTTTATATGCTATTAATTCGCGCATGTTGGTCGGGGACATTTCCATAAGTTCTTGAACTGGAAAATCGTTTCGCCATTGTTGCAAAGATTTTATAACATGTGTGTAATACGCTGGTGGCTGCTCAGCAGCTGGTCCCGTATCGTTTGCTAAACCAAGTCTTCTATAGGTTCCTAGCAGATATACTACAAGTTGCTTGCCTGAATACGATGGGTTCTCTAAGAGTGCCCAGGTGTTTTTGAGAGCCAACATGCGGCACATTACATCAAGGTTGGGTACACTGAGCCCTCCCTATTTTACTGGTAGGCGAACCAAGGCTCTGGCAACAGCTTCAGCGTGGCCATCCCAGGAAAAGGATCCCCACGCAGTAGCCACGCTCTGCGAAACCCTTGGAGGTGGTCGGGCAATTCTGGCTACATAAAGCAGTGGCGCTGTTATGCTGGATTTAATTAGGTAAGCTCTTTCAGTAAAAGGTATTTGAAACGTTCTGGTGACTTCAATGCGTCTGGCCACTTTGTGTTGGATTTCTTTCTATGTGGTGCGGGCTACCTCACCAGTCGAAAGGAAAGTTACACTTAAGATTTTAACGCCTTGGACGATTTGGACGCCATCAAGGAACTCTTCACTGTGCATCCCAAAGCACAATGCCTTCCTTTTTCCGGGATTAAGACGTGCTCCCGAGGGTAACTATACGTGTGGAATATTCGCAGAAAGGCTCTGTAGCTATCTATATTCCAAATAAACAACTTTGCCCAAGCCCGGAAGAGGGAAACCGCGTATCGAAGTGCATTTCTGGATTTGTTTCAATAATGGATCTATGCATCATACAAGGAGAATTGCGGAGAGGGGACAGCCTTGTCGAAGGTCCCTACTTATTCCAATAGGTTCAGATGTATAGCCATTCACTACCAAGGACGTTTCTAAGTCTTTGTATTGTAAGCGGAGAGTGTCGGTTAAATGTGCTGGGAAGCTACAACACTCAAGCACAGCGAAGAGATAGTTCCATTCTACGCGATCAAAAGCTTTTTTCTGATCCAAGGAAACAAAAATGCTAGATATTTGTGTTTTTTAGCGTACGTGAATAAATCGCGAGTCAGCGCAAGTGAGGATTAGATCGTACGACCTGGGACACAGCATGTTTGTATGTCACTTACTATTTCCGGTAGAATGGTTGTTATGCGGTTTGCAAGGATGGCTGTCAATATCTTATAATCTGAGTTAGGTAGGGAAATGGGCCTCCACGCCGTTGAATCGGACGGCTCTCCCTCGCTTTTAAGCAAAGATTATAACTCTGCTCTCACGAAACGTATTCGGTCTAATTCCGTCAGCAAGAAGCCTATTTAGCATTGTGAAAGGTGGTCTTGTATTGTTTCAAGAACGGTTTTGTAGAAACTGCAAGGTATCCCGTCAGGGCCGGTGGCAGCATGTGTTCATGTGCTGAAGCACGATGCGTAATTCATCCAGCGTCACTGGGCTGCACAGACCATCGCCGAGCTCCTCCGGTACGCGGGAAATTCCCTCGAAAAACTCATCAACTATGGTGGTATAGTTCACGTCATTTGCGTTCTCCACCCTAAAAATATTCAAAAAATGTCTTTCAAAGACCCTCGTTATGTCTTCTGCTCGTGTAGACTGTTCGCCGTTCGGCAACTGAACGAAAGAAACATGCATTTGTTCACCCAAGGAGCCGTTGCGAACACTTCGAAGAACAGCTGGAACTGAAACTGGTCGTCCGTTGATAAAAGACTGCGCAGCCGTGCGCGAACTAAGACGTAGCAAAAGTTCGTACCGCGCCTTTAACTGATCGATATAGTCGTGTATTGCGAACGTCAGTGTCTCGCCTCTGCGTACAATGCGCGCATTTCGTAGCGTGTCGTTTATCTCTGTCATCAGGCGCACTTTCCTTTCGCGCCCCGCTTTGATAAGCTCGGCGCGCCTACTGTGTTTCAATGCGTCTCAGTTACGCGGTTCAGGCGGCCTTTTGCATGCTTGCTCTAGTGCATTGCTCAGTAATGCTACGCTTTGCGGGTTGTGCATGAGTCCATTTTTCAATAAATTCTAAATGTAGTGGATTGTTCAAAGAAAAGATTTAGAGACACTGGAAAGTGGTCTGTAATGCATGGAACGTCCGGTGGGAAATGTAGCACCTCGCAACTAAGGACATGTGTGGCTAGCACTTCTGTAAAATAAAAGCGGTCTAGCCGGGTCGTGTTGAGACGCCGTTGCCTTGTTGCAACGAAGCCATTTCTATGAGTGTCGACCCACGCATCCCTCAGCTTGAAATCGCGGATGAGCTGTCGCAATGCGCTAACTCCGCCATATTGTCTGCTTTCTCTGCGTCCACGCGCATCTCTGTTAATGTCCTCAACACAGTTAAAATCCCTTACTAAGAAAGTAGGGTAGCTGTAAAACATAAATGAGCCGAGTGAATTGCAAAAATTGACCGTGCCCCCCCGTTGAGCTGGGGCATATACTACGAGTGCCCTTACTCGTCTGCGGTGGAGGTCAAAGTCTACTGCTAGTGTGCGGCCGTCAAAACCATAAACACAGTGTGCTCTTCGACGTAACGCTGGTGTCAAGGAAACAACTCCGCCTCCACATATCTTTGAATCAGTCAGCGAAAAAAAGGCTTCGACTCCAAAATGTGAACAAAAGAATTGCACATCAAAATGAGTTTTAAAATTACATTCCTGTAGGAAGAGGATGTCGACATGACGTGACCTTGCAAAGTGCATGAATTTTTTCTGCTTATCTTGGCGTCTGAAACCCCTGACGTTTAAGGAAAGAAAATGCACGGTAGCCATTTTAAAAAAGGGAGAGTGCGCGCAAACTTAAAAGAAACCCCTTGCAGAGGGTGGGGCGAGCACTCAACGAGTGAACATGACTAAAAAGAGAAATGCTCTGACGTCGTCAGAGCATTAGCAAACTTTTGGGGCTTACTGCTGTCCGTAGAGCCCTCAGAGTCCGTGGTCGGTGGGTGGGCTCGTTTGGTGACTGGACGGTCTATTTCCATGGCGCTGGCACCGACACTCGCACCGGCGGCCGCACCTGTAGTCTGGTAAATGGGGTTTGACAGGCTCAGTTTGCGGGTCTGAGCCGAGTACTTGCTGACAAGGGCGCTCGTCGTTGTCGGTGGCATAATCACCGATGTGGTCTTGTCTGGGCTGATGACCGGAGCGTCTGCACGTCCCGTTGTTCTGGTGCCACGTCCCATCGAAGCTCTCAGCGCCTCGGAGCTACTGGTGGTGCCAACTGTGTCAGAGCTGTAGCTCTCATAATTTCTGCTAAGTACGGGCACTTGGGCTTCGGCTTTGGATGAGCTGTGTTCTTCATAGGCGTCCGGTGAGAAGTCGCTGGTCTCGGACGGGGCGTGAAGGGTTGACGAGGCTTTCTCAGACAGGGGAGGCAGGTCTCCTGCGTCTTGTGGTTCAGCATATGCGTCAGTGTCGCTTGTGTCAGTGTCGCTCGCCGGCTCGAGTGCCGGATAATCATCTTGCAATGCTGGCGTGAGGTCGGTGCACGCTTGTCCTTCGGTTGCCGCTGCTGCAGCTGCTACGAAGGTCTTCGGACGTACACAGTCAGCTGTTGCATGGCTCCCCGAGCACTTGCGGCACGGTTCTGCGCATCCCTCTGTGGCATGTTCAAACACGTTGCAGCGCGTGCAACGGGACGGGGCACAATCTTTGGCGAAGTGGCCAGTATTCCTGCACTTAGAGCACACTTTCTTGACTCCCCGGTAGTCACACATGACATTGTAGCCTCGAACTGTCAGAAAGTTAAGTACTTGGCTTGTAGTGCCATCATCAACATCATCATTTCTCAATTATCGCGCCGCGCCTCTCGCGCAGCTGATGCTAGCTCGAGCTGCGCGAGCATTAGAACGAGCCGACACGCCTGGCGTGGCGGACGCTGTTAGCCGACGTGGCTCCGCTTCAGGCCTGGAATAAAGTGGCGAGATCGGCACGGCCCACGGCCGCCTTCAACGTCATCTCACATCTCTCTTCTCTCGCCGCTACATTGGTGACCCGGAGAACACGCCCTTCGCCGAGCGGCCCGCTGCCTTGTTCCCGCAACTCTGCCCGCCAGTGCCGCCGTTCCAATCGACCTACCTCAAGGTATGGTTCATGCAGCTCGATGCCGTTCTGGCGTTGAAAGGCGTCACGGACTAGCCGCTGATGCACGCCATTCTTCAAGACGCCCTTCCGGTAGAGTTGCGTCATCTCTCTGGCACTTCAACCTCCAGCCAGCAGCCTTATGATGACCTCTGCTCGGCGGTGCTTTCCAGCTATGGCCTCACCTACCACCCGCTGCCGTTCACTCGCGACTTACAGGTTTCGTCTGCGTCGACTACGTCTCCTACAACATCTTGTCCGGCCACTATCAACGCGAGTCCCGCGTACGAATGCCCATCCGACGAGGTTCAGAACATTCGTGCTGCACGCGACCAGTCAGCCACGAAATCCGATGAGCTTCTTCAATACGTTCCTGTAGCCAACGACCGGATCGCCACGAGGTGCATTTTTTCGAAGTCCTCGGCCGATTGTCCCTCGGGCACTTTCGCCACCCGCATGTCTTCTCCGGCCTACACAGACCACGATTTCTCAGACATGTCAGACTCCACGACGGCTTCATCGCCGCATGCCCCGGAGTCTGCCAAGACTACGGATATCCTCACGCTCACTATTCGCCCCTTGGTCGCGGAGACTTCAGCGTCGACGATGTCCGAAGGCGCCTCCCCACCCACCTCGATGCTCTCTGCGTCCTGCCAGCAGCGACCATCTTTCGCCCCGCAGTCTCCCGCAGCCGAAGTTAAAGTCATAAGCCGTCAACCACAGACAAACTTCCGAGAGGCTGCGACTATGGCTGACGCAGCTGAGGACGACGTACCTGGCGTGCCTATGGCACCGCGGACTACATATGCCACACATGCTGTAAAGGTTGCCATCGATCATGCAGACCAGCACACCAACCCTCATGTGCGGAGAACCGATGGTCTTTCAGGTGTGCCACCCGATCCTCCATCAAAGCTCACGTCTTCTGAGCTTCACAACTATTCCCCAGAGCATTTGGCGCCGGATGCAGTCCGCCACACAGGCTCGTTGGTAACAACAGCGACGACGTGCGGTCCAAATGCATATCCGCCGCCCTTGATAGTATGCCAACGAAATCGTCACGTTCGGCATAGTACAAAGAGGCCCTTTTTCAAGCCTCTTGCTAAACAGTCATGTGTTGCAGCCTTGGCCTTCAAGACGGCGCAAACACCTACGAGGTTTTCCCGACGCAAGGGCCAACCACTTGCCGTGCACATGACTAGCCGCAATGCACGGCGTTTCCGCATCCGTCGACTCGGCCACACGCCCCGGCATGCCGGTCGCAGTGCTACGCGGAGGCCGGTGTTTCATCGACAGAAACGTCCGCACCAGCACGACCGCGACGCTGCACCTTGTCGACAGCATGCTCGGCACCCTGTGCGCTGTCCGAGGCCCTGCTGTGGCTGTGAAACTTCAGTGCTCGGTCATCATAGGTGCGTTTCGATCCTTCACACTATTTCGCCCGCATTGCCGGCGCGAGATCTTCAGCGCCTGTCCACAGTTCCAGCTATGGGCACGTTTGTCAGCCGCGTCTACTCGAAACGGCGGGTGCGCATTCGAATGGTCCCGCCGCGTAATTGTTGGATGGACGTGTCTATGAACACAGCGACCCGGCACTTCCTTCTTCGTCCCTTGCACTTCTCCCAGAGTCGCCCACCGGAGACACACTGCCTACTGATGGCCCATAAACGTTGACAACCTGGACTTGCCAAATGAATACTTTATGGATTGCCGTTCATGTGTATAGCATTTGTCGCTCTCTTTCTTTTTCATACGCCTTCAAATCGCGCAAAGCGCTAGGGAGGGAGCCCTGTAGTGCCATCATCACCATCATCATTTCTCAATCACCGCGCCGCGCCTCTCGCGCAGCTGATGCTAGCTCGTGCTGCGCGAGCATTAGAACAAGCTGACACGCCTGGCGTGGCGGACGCTGGTAGCCGACGTGGCTCCGCTTCAGGCCTGGAATAAAGTAGCGAGATCGGCATGGCCCCATCGGCCGCCTTCGACGTCATCTCACGTCTCTCTTCTCTCGCCGCTACAGGCTTTTCATTTCCACTGGCGCCACACGGGCACCTGTGCCAACCCCAGGGCGGCCCTTGCACACTGGCTCGTGGATACGTTGCACGTTGCCGTAGGCGGAGATAGCAGTCGCTAGGGCTGCGTTGCCTACCCACAGCGGTACCTGGAAGACTGTGACGTGGACTACTTCAGGACCCACGCTGGCTTGTGGAACTGATTCGCTGTTCAAGAGAATGGCACCACGGCTCTTCGGCTTGGTGGCTGCATGGACGTTTGCGGCTGCGGCGCCGAACTTTCTACCTCCCATGTGCTGGAGGGACTTGATACCGGCTGGGCCGTATCAAGTCCCTCCGTATCAGGCGCGTCGGCATTTATACTCTTGCCGTCAAATGTTCTAGCGTTATCGCTGGTCGTGGTGTAGGCTCCAGAATAATCTGTACAGTTCGCAGAGTAGGCGTGATCTTATTGAAATGATCTACTACAGTCCGGAAGCTTCTCGAAAACTGCAGACGCGGTTCGCGCTGAGAATTGTGTAGTGTTTTGGGACAATTACAAAACTTGGGAAATGGAAAGTGGCATTGCCTCCCTCTGAAAAAGACATCGTCCCGATGCTGTAACTAAACACGAAGGTGCAACAATAAGGCAATGAAGTACAATGAATAAATACAATACAATAATACAAAAAACACTGTTTCAGTTTGTCAACGCGCATGAAACGGCTTGAGGCGCGTGACGTGGACGACTTCAGGTCGCGATCGGCGTCGTTGAGAGTTCGTGATGCCGTCAGGGGACAACCTCGTAATCAAGTGGGCCGAGACGTCTAACCACCCTGTACGGTCCGAAGTAAGTCGCAGAAGATTTTCACTTAGTCCACGTAGGCGTATCGGCATCCACACCCAAACACGTTCACCGGGCTGGTATTCCACGAAGCGTCGTCGAAGATTGTAATGGCGGCTGTCGGTCGTCTGTTGATTCTTGATACGGAGACGCGCGAGTTGTCGGGCTTCTTCGGTGCCTTGAAGGTACTCACTCACATCGTGGTTTTCTTCATCGGTCACGTTAGGTAACATGGCTTCGAGCGTCGTTGCCGGGCTTCTTCCGTAGACCACTTTGTATGGAGATATATGCGTCGTCTCCTGCACTGCCGTGTTGTATGCGAAGGTCACGTACGGAAGAATGGCGTCCCACGTCTTGCGTTCGACATCGACGTGCATTGCCAGTATGTCGGCGATTGTCTTGTTTAGCCGCTCGGTGAGGCCGTTGGTTTGTGGGTGGTACGCTGTCGTCCGGCGGTGGTTTGTCTGCCTGTATGCCAAGATCGCTTGAATTAGGTCAGCAGTAAATGCCGCTCCTCTGTCGGTGATAAGAACTTTCGGGGCGCCATGACGTAGGACGATATTTTCGACGAAAAACTTAGCTACCACGGATGCACTGCCTTTTGGCAGGGCTTTTGTCTCGGCGTAGCGGGTGAGGTAGTCTGTAGCTACCACTTTTCATTTGTTTCCAAAAGCCAACATCGAGAACGGCCCCAGTAGGTCCATACCAATCTGCTGGGAAGGTCGGCGAGGTGGTTCAATTGGCTGCAGAAGTCCCGCCGGCCTTGTCGGTGGTGTCTTGCGTCGTTGACCGTCCCGGCATGTCCTCACAAAACGAGTGACGTCGGTGGTAAGACATGGCCAATAGTACCGTTCTTGTATACTCGCGAGCGTGCGAGAAACACCGAGGTGCCCTGCTGTCGGATCGTCGTGCAGGACCTGCAGGAGTTCTGGTCGCAGAGCTGAAGGCACCACAAGGATGTACTTGGCTCGAAGCGGTGAAAAGATTTTCTTTTGGAGAAGACCGTTTCGCAGGAAGAACGACGCAAGTGTGCGCTTGAATACCTTCGGGGCTTCGGCGGTTCTGCATTCGAGGTATTCTATTAGGGCCTTGAGTTCCGGGTCAGCCCGCTGTCGTTCGGCGAAGTCGTCGGTAGTTATCATCCCCAAGAAGTAGTCGTCATCCGGGTCGTCGGCCGGGGGTTGGTCGACAGGTGCACGAGAGAGACAGTCGGCTTCAGAGTGTTTCTCGCCGGACTTGTATATGACAGTAATGTCTTATTCTTGAAGTCTCAGGCTCTATTGTGCGAGGCGACCTGAAGGGTCCTTCAAGGTGGCTAGCCAATAAAAGGCGTGGTGGTTGCTCACAACTTTGAAGGGCCTTCCGTAGAGGTAGGGGCGAAACTTCGACGTAGCCCAGATGATGGCAAGGCACTCCTTTTCTGTTGTGGAATAATTGGCTTCTGCTTTGGATAGCGATCGGCTGGCGTAACTAATAACCCTTGCAAGTCCGTCAGCCCTCTGCACAAGAACGGCGCCAAGATCTACGCTGCTTGCGTCAGTGTGTATTTCTGTCTCGGCGAATTCATCGAAATGGGCAAGTAACGAAGGCGTCTGAAGGTGATGTTTAAGCTCCTGGAAGGCGTGTTCCTGCGGCGTTTCCCACTTGAACTCCACGTTGGCCTTCGTAAGGTTAGTGAGAGGATCGGCGATGCGGGCGAAGTTTTTCACAAACCGCATAAAATAGGCGCACAGGCCCAGAAATAGGCGCACCACCTTCTTGTCAGTGAACGGCGGGAAGTCGGCGATGGCGGCTGTTTTCCGTGGATTGGAACAAACTCCAGACTTGCTAATACCATGCCCTAGAAACAAGAGCTCCTCGTACGCAAATCTACACTTTTCTGGCTTCAGTGTGAGCCCGGGCGTCTTGATGGCTTGAAGTACAGCTTCAAGGCGCCGAAGATGCTCGTAGAAACTCGAGGAAAACACGAAGACGTCGTCTAAGTACACAAGGCAAGTCTTCCACTTCAATCCTGCCAGTGCTGTATCCATAACGCGTCGAAAAGTTGCAGGTGAGGAGCGAAGACCGAAGGGCATCACCTTAAACTCGAAGAGGCCGTTCAGTATTATAAACGCCGTCTTCTCTCGGTTTCTTTCGTCGACTTCGATTTGCATATTGCCAGTCTTTAGGTTCATTGACGAAAAGTACTTGGCGTTATGAAGCCGATCAAGTGCGTCGTCTATTCGTGGGAGAGGATACACGTCCTTTCTTGTGACTTTGTTCAGGTGGCGATAATCGACGCAGAAACGTAGGGTCCCACCCTTTGTTTTCACTAACACCACGGGGGATGCCCATGGACTCTTGGACGGCTGGATAATGTCATCCCGCAACATTTCATCAACTTGTCTCTTCATGGCCTCCCGTTCTCGCGTCGAAACCTTGTACAGACTCTGACGGGCTGGTCTGGCATTTTCTTCGGTTATGATGCGATGTTTCGTGATTGGGGTCTGCCGAATTTTTGATGACAACGAAAAGCAATCTTTGAATTGCAGGAACAGGGCCTTCAGCTGTTTTCGCTTATGATTCAGAAGTCTGGGATTGACATTGAAAACTATAGGAGGGGCTTGGTTCCTCTGAGCAGGTTCCCCAGAATCGGCGAGGGCGAAAGCACTGGTGGCTTCGACAATTTCTTCGATGTATGCGACTGTTGTTCGTTTGTTCACATGTTTGTACTCATTGCTGAAATTCGTGAGCATAACCGTTGCTTTGCCTTCCCGCAGCTCTGCAATTCCTCTTGCGACGCAAATATTTTGGGTGACCAACAGATGCTGACTGCCTTCAACGACGCCTTTCAAGTCAGGTGATTTAGGAGCGCCGACTGAAATAATGACGCTTGAGCAAGGGAGAATTGTGACTTGTTCTTCCAGCACATTCAAGGCATGGTTTCCTGACGGCGTGCGCGGCGGTAGTGCTTCGTCTGTGGACAATTTTTTAGGTTGATGACAGCACCTTGGAGGCATAAGAAGTCCATGCCAAGGATGACATCTCTCGAACAACGCTGTAGGAATACGAAGTCTGTAGGATAAATACGGCCATTAATGGTGACTCTCGCTGCGCAGATTCCTGCAGGCGTTACGAGATGACCTCCGGCTGTGCGGACTTTGGGGCCTTCCCAAGCTGTCCTTACTTTTTTTTTCTTTCTTCCTTACTTCCTTACTTTCCTGTCCTTACTTTCTTCAATTTTACGGCGAACGGCCCACTGATGACGGAATAGTCGGCTCCAGTATCGACGAGAGCGGTCACACTGTGGCCGTCGATAAGAACGTCAAGGTCGCTAGTTCGCCGTCTCGCACTACAGTTAGGGCGTGGCGTCGGGTCACTGCTGCGTCGGCTTGTTCCGCTGCTTCCAGGTTGCGTTGTCAGGTCACCTTCGGCTACAAATTCTTGGACAGTGTTCGGTGGATTTCTCATCAGTCCCTCGAAGAGCTCCTGTTAGACCCCTCGCATAAGGAAACGAACTTTTTTCTCCTCAGGCATGTCTGGGTCAGCGTGACGGAATAGTCGGGTCATTTCTTCAGTGAAAATGCCGACGTTTTGATTTGGTAGCTGAACCCGGGTCTCTAATAAAGCAGCCACCCTCTCTTCGCGAGCGACACTCGTGAACGTTTGCAGGAATGCGCCGCAGAAAACTTCTCACGTTCGGAGCGTGGACTCCCGACTTTCGAGCCAGGTCTTTGCGGTGTCTTCCAAATAGAAGAACACACACACGACGGAGCTTTTCTTCATGGCCCCAGTGGTTGAGGGCGGCTACACGGTCGTATGTTTTTAGCCAGGACTATGGGTTTTCGAACGATGCCCCTTGAAAAATTGGTGGTCCCCTGGGTTGATGCATGACCATCGTGGGCTGGGACGCTGCGGTTTTCTTTGTCGCTGCAGTCGCGGTCATGGCCTTGGTCTTCCGCGCCTTGTCTTGTAGAAGCCCGTACTCCGTTGGTAGCCCTTGCTGTCGGCAGCTTGTTCGCTGCTCCTGCTTGGCGTCGGTGTCTTCTTCGTGACGTGGGCAGTGTTCACGGCTTGACGGGGGCGTCCGGTACATGAACAAAGCAGCACCTCCACCAGATGTCATGGGGTCGTGACGTGGCCGAAGACAGGAGACTTTATGTTAGGATTTGACAGTTTATTTAGGCGAACCTGTGCCCGGTAAACGGAAAGTTCGATTACAGCAGCAGTCTTGCAGCACAGATAGCAGTGAACAGAGCGTCGGCCGTCGATTAACTACGCACAAGCGGCGAAGCGCGTCGGAATTTATACTCTTACCGTTGAATGTTCTAGCGTTATTGCTTGCGGTGGCGTAGGTTCCAGAATAATCTGTACAGTTCGCAGAGTAGGCGTGATCTTATCGAAATGATTTACTACAGTCTGGAAGCTTCTCGAAAACTGCAGGCGCGTTTTGCGCAGAGAATTGTGTAGTGTTTTGAGACGATTACAAAACTTAGAAAATTGAACGTGGCAATATATATATATATATATATATATATATATATATATATATATATATATATATATATATATATATATATATATATATATATATATATATATATATATATATATATATATATATATATATATATATATAGATAGATAGATAGATAGATAGATAGATAGATAGATAGATAGATAGATAGATAGATAGATAGATAGATAGATAGATACGCTCAATGTCGCCGAAGTTCGCTAAGAAATACTTTGCATTTAAAACAAAAAATTGGTAGATCTCACATGCAGTGGGAATCCATGATATGCGCAGCACAAATGAGGAAGGTTTACATGTCAGTTTGAAATCAGAACAATGTTGCGAGTCGGAGGTGAAATATGCCGCACACAACTTTCATTCATAATTATTTTGCTTGGACGCGTCATTTACCTTCATCATACATTCACGCCACCTGATACCTAATTTCGTATAGGTGGAGCGAGCGAAACGGCCACCAGCATGCTAGGAGCATAGCTTGTTGTCATGGTTTACATGACACGCATATCAGGTTTATCATGTTTGGACGTGTCATTTACCTTCGCTGTCTATTGAAGTCATGCAATACTAACTCTGTATACGTGAGGCTAGGGAAACGACCGCGAGCACTTGACGAGCGTGGCATGTGGTCGTGTTTTTACATGACACGCATCTGATGATTATCATGTTTGCACCAGTCCCATACATTCGCCATCCATTTACGTCCCGTATTACCAAGCTTGGAATACGTAAAGCTAGCCAAACGGCGGGGAGAGCATCATGAAGGGCCTAATATACTGCGACGTAACGTTGGGCGACGCGACGCTACGCTAGCAAAACGCGAACACTTTAAAAAATAGTCTGACGCCAGATGCGACCAGCATCTGTCGGTGCAGCCAGGCGCCAACTGGTGCAAAATGCATCAAGCTGCTGCATTTCGCAGCAACCACGTTACCAAGAATGCACCGCGTCTGCCTAGCTTCGTGACGAAGGGACGCTGGGCCTGCGGGTATATACCACCAGATCGGCGCCTGGCGCTGCATTGCCGGCATGCCGGGACGAAACGCACGCTGGAGCACACGCGCATCGGGTCACGTCTAAGTGTATTCACGCCTTGAGTGTGGCATGTAGTCATGCTCTTACGTGACACACATCTCATACTTATCTTTTTGCACCATTCACAAACCTTCGTCATTCATTCACGTGACCTAATACCAAATTTGGCATATATGAATCTAGAGAAACGGTCCCGAGTGCATCATGAGTGCGGCATGTAGTCATCTTGTTACATGAAACGCATGTCATGATTATCATGTTTGGACATGTCATTTACATATGTCGTCTGTTCGCATCACGTACTACTGAATTTGGTACATGTGAAGCTAGCGAGACGGCCACGAGCGCATCATGAGCGTGCACGTAGTCATGACTCATGACTTACATGGCATGCATATCATATTTTCCACGTTATGGTATGTCGTGTTTGTTCGCCATGCAATCATGTCATGCCATACCAGTTTTGCTACATCTCTTGTGAACTAGACCACCGCAACAGCACCAAGCCCATGAAATGTAAATCATGACTTCATGACAAACCTGTCATGATATTCACGTCATATATGCTCGTCGTGATATCACGTCATATATGCTCGTCATCAATATGCTCGTCATACAGTCATGTTATGCCCTACCAAATTTGGTATTCATAGCATAAAGAAACGGCCAGGTGAGCCAAAAATTGTAGGCGGCTAGATAGATAGATAGATAGATAGATAGATAGATAGATAGATAGATAGATAGATAGATAGATAGATAGATAGATAGATAGATAGATCAATCGATCGATAGATAGATAGATAGATAGATAGATAGATAGATAGATAGATAGATCTCTTGAAGTTGCCTAAGTTCGCTAAGAAATACTTCGCATTTAATAACAAACAAAAACCAACGGCAAGCCGTTCTGAGTAACAATTTTTCTTTCATCATTTCAACCTGTTATCTCGCCCCGCCGCGGTGGTCTAGTGGCTAAGGTACTCGGCTGCAGACCCGCAGGTCGCGGGATCGACTCCAGGCTGTGGCGGCTGCATTTCCGATAGAGGCGGGAATGTTGTAGGCCCGTGTGCTCAGATTTGGGTGCACGTTAAAGAAACCCAGGTGGTCGAAACTTCTGGAGCCCTCCACTACGGCGTCTCTCATAAACATATGGTGGTTTTGGGGCGTTAAACCCCACATATAAATCAATCATTCCACCTGTAATCTCAGGAGTGCTACAGCATTTTGTTTTAGAACGGACTGTATTTCTTATTTATATAGCCACGTTCCATTCCTCAACATTTCTATCGCCCTAACACACTACTCAATTCTCAGCGCAAACTGCGCCTGCAGTTTTCGAGAAGCTTCAGGACTGTAGTAGGTCATTCCGATAAGATCACGTCCGCTCCGCAAACTGTACAGTCTCCTGTTTTTGGCCATTGTCGTGACCCCGTGACAATATAAGTGATATTCAGCAAGGTATGTATTTACAAATCCGGCTATATGCAGTTGACCGCGTTTCTACTGACCATTATGATGTAAGGATGACTGTGCCAAGACACAAGTATGACTTGTATACGATTGGAAGATGGTGTTCACAATAGCAAACGGGTGCGAATACTACTAAAGCTAAGCCTATGAGATGTAACACTTCCAGCCAAATTTTAGAGGAAACTTATATTCCTAATGGGAAGCCTTAAAAAGCACAGAATCATTTAAATATCTAAGAATTTATCTCTCCTCTAGTTTATCCTGACAAAATCATGTGGATTTTGTTGTTTCTGCGGCATAAAAAACACTTGGCTTCTTCCGTCGTCTGCTTCGTCAAGCTGACAGTAGCAATAAACTTCTTGCATAGACCATACTCCGTTCAAAACTTGAGTACGCCTCTTTTATATGGAACCTGCACTAAGGGTAACTTATCAACAAACTGGAATCTTTGCAAAATAAGGCAGCGTGTTTTATTTATGGAAATTATTCACAGCAATAAAGCATCAGAAAATAACGTATGAACTTGGTCTAACTCTCTAACAGACTAGAAAAATTATGCCTGTTGGCCTTTTTTCACCAGCTTTTTCATCAACCAAATACATTCTCTCAAGCGTACATTGTAACCGCCAAAAGTATTTTTCCACGTATCAATAAAAAATGCAAGGATGAGCAACCTTTTTCACGCAATAACCTATTGCAGTTTTCATGCTTACACCTAGCTATTTAAGAATGGAATCGTCTCCCCAGTAACATTGCTGAAACAACTGATCACGCAGTATTTAAAAACGCTCTAAATGAGGTGTCTGTATGAAGATGCATTTTAGCCTATAAGTATTAGCGATTACTCTTAACACTTAGCTGAAGATTTCTGTGCCAGATTATCAGGGCAAACTACAGCACTTAGCAGCTCACCACTTTCGAGCAGTTGTCCGCCACCACGTGATTCCTGTACTGGCTTCCCGTTCACAATTCAGGAGCTCCAGGCAGCACTCGCTTATGCAATCGTACCTCCGCACCAGGTCCTGACGAAATCTCCTACAGAGCCTTGTGTCATCTGGGTGAGCGCGCGAGAATTGCTCTACTTCAGCTATATAATGATTGTTGGCTAGAGGGCGCTGTTCCCTTAAGTTGGAAAACTAGTCATCTAGTACCACTGCTAAAACCTGGCAAATCACCATTGAAACTCCCCTCCTATCGCCCGATCGCTTTGGCTAGTTGCGTGGGTAAGGTGATAGAGAGAATGATTCGCAGCCGACTGGAGTGGTACTTGGAATATCATGAGATCTACGCAAATGCCGTGGCTGGCTTTCGACGTGGTCGATCATCGATCGATAGCGTCGTCGACCTAATCACGTACGTTGAACACGAGAAAGGTCATAACCGTCTTTGTGCCTCTCTGTTCCTTGACGTCAAAGGAGCCTATGAAAACGTTACACATGAAGCCGTCCTTACCGCACTAGAAGAGATTGGAGTGGAAGGCCGAATGTTTAGGTGGATACGCAGTAATCTCCAAATGCGATCCCATTTTGTGAGCACAGAAACCGGTAACATGTCTGCCCATTTCAGTAGTCCTGGCGTCCCTAAGGGTGGTGTACTGAGCCCCGTGCTATTCAATATAACACTAATCGCTCTCCAAACGCACCTACCAAACAATATTTATCCTTCAACATACGCTGATGACATCTGCATCTGGACACCTGCGGTAACTCGCCTGCAGTTACGAGCGAGAATACAGAGAGCTGCTATTGCAACTGCTTTGTATCTACGAAATCGAGGCCTGGAAATTTCCTCCGGAAAGTGCGCTCTTCTGGCATTTACGCGCAAACCTATGTCAAATTACAGTGTCAGTTAACGGTCAAAATATACCATATCGTCAATCTCACAAATTTCTGGGTGTCATAGTCGACAGAGACATATCATGGAGCCCTCATGTTTCGTATTTGAAAAAAGAGATTGACAGGCATATGCCATCTTTTCAAGTTTCTCGCTGGAAAGACTTGGGGAATGCAGCCTAATGCTATCTTACGACTGTACAGGGTGCTTTTTCTTGGCTTTTTACGATACAGTTTACCTGCATTATCAAACGCCAGCAAAACAAGTCAACGCATGATACAAAGCGTTCAGGCACAGGCGCTTCGAATATGTCTAGTTCTGCCTCATGGTGCCTCAACAATGGCGATTATTGCTATAGCCAAAGACCACCTCGCGTAGACCCATATTGAAATTGAAGCTTTGAGGACACACATAAGGCATGTGGGCCGGACTCCCCTTCACCATCTAGCCTCTCTACCAGCGGATAGACCTCATACTTCCTTTTGCGAACAATAACTGCACATGTGACTCTCTACCAACTGGTTTTACGCCTGCGGCGAGACCTTCAGTTCCTCCATGGTGCCTCAAACAGCCAGTCATCAACCTGACAATACCAGGCATCCAGAAAAAAACGAGATTTCTCAATACCAGCTCCCAAGCAGCTCGCCATACTTCTGCTGTGCGAGAAGTACCAAGACTGCACCCTCGTCTACACCGACGGCCCCGTCCTTCCAAACAGCTCAACTGCGGCGGTCGTTGTTCCAACGTACGCCACAACCAATAAATTCCGGACAGCTCATGCAACCACAACAACGGCAGCAGAGCTTGCAGCGCTTCGCGCTGCGCTGCGTTTCATTAACGACCAAAGCACGCAACGGTGGACGATTTTCTGCGACTGCAAGGTGGCGCTGCAGTCACTTCTGTCAAATCTACGCCGTGGTCCACACGAGCAGTTGGTATTTCAAACAGCCGAAATGCTACACCTTATAATAGAGAAAGGGCACCACGTTATATTTCAGGGGTTGCCAAGCCACTGTGGAATTATCGGTAACGAACGAGCTGATCAAGCTGCCCATTCAGCCCATACAGAAGACAACAACCAGTCAATACCTCTCTCAAGGACGGAAGCTGCAAGGAGGCTCCGCATGCTCGCTGGCCAACACTCCAAGGCTTTTTGGAACGAGCCTCTCTTTACGCATGCAAGATTACGATCCCTTGATCCAACGTTAAGCATACAGCTTTCAACAAAAATTCGACGATGCGACGCTACTGCTCTGTGCAGACTATGGTTGGGAGTCGCGTTTACCCGTGCGTACGCGTTCCGCATAGGTATGGCCAACACCGCCGACTGTGCACACTGCGGAGGTGAAGAAACCATTCGACATATCCTGTGTGACTGCCCAAAATATATCCTGGAAAGACAACAGCTTTCGAATTAACTAAACAGGTTAGAAGACCAGCCGCTGTCAGAAGAAAGCATACTGCGCCATCGTCATGACTCAACGTCAAAAAGGAAGTCGTGCAAGCGCTACTGGGCTTCTTGCGAACTACTGGCCTGTCGGAACGCCGCTGAGTGGGCTGATTTTGTGTGTGCGTGTGTGTCGGTGTTTTCTCGTATTTATTTTTTAACTCTCCCTTTCTCTTTCAACCCCCTATTCCCCAACCCCAGTTTAAGGTAGCATACCGGATACTAGCATCCAGTTAACCTCCCTGCCTTCCTTTTTTCTCGTTCCTCTCTCTCTCTCTTACCACAAAAAAATGTGTATACTAATCTTGTTGTCGTGATACCTGTATATGCAAGAGACAAACAATATGCGTATAGTTTTGGTATAACAAAAGAAATGCAGTATGTTGATGTCGATTGATAAGAAATGTACTGCTAGAAATTCCTATTTTTGTTTCATTGTTTCATTTTTTTCTTACCCAAGTTTTTTTCTATGGCACTTCACATTAAATGTTTTGATCCACCCTATGTGATCGCCCTCTTTGTAAGTCTCCAGGTTTCTGCTCCGTAGCTAAGTACCGGCAAGATACAGGACGCAGCGAGCAATGGAAAGAAAAAAATGGTAGGTGTAACCTTAAGAGACAAGAAGAGAGCAGAGTGGATTAGGGGACAAACGGGGGTTAAGGATATCATAGTTGAAATAAAGAAGAGGAAATGGAAATGGGCCGGGCATGTAGAGCGTAGACAGGATAACCGCTGGTCATTAAGGGTAACTAACTGGATTCCCAGAGAAGGGAAGCGGGTTAGGGGAGACAGAAGGTAAAGTGGGCCGACGAGATTTAGAAGTTTGCGGGTATAAATTGGCAGCAGCAAGCACAGGACCGGGTTAACTGGTGGAACATGGGAGAGGCCTTTGTCCTGCAGTGGACGTAGTAAGGCTGATGATGATGATGTGATGGCCATGTTGGGCCCTTGTGGTAAATAAATGAAAAAAAAATGGGCCACCCTTAAGCTTCGCCTTCAAAGGTTGAACGCGATCGTGAAATCTGGCCCGTAGTGCACCCTTTGACCGCTAAGTGCATATTTATTTTGTTTTGTTAGCACGAATGGTACATACAGGTTTTTCACCTGGAGCAACAGTCGATTGGCCTCCAAGATACACGCCGCGCACTCGCCATCTCGAAGGCCATAAAGAGTCTCAGCATGCCTCAAAGATAGCAGCACATTATCTAGCGCTTGCTGTTTGCTTGATCAACGCCTCTGAAAAGGCATGATGTGTTTTCCGATACATGGACATAGTTGTCCATTTTCAAAGCTGCTTGAAAGTTTCTGTGTGTTTTAGTGGCAATGGCAGCACTATCCCTGCCTTTTTCGACGTAGTTTGAGGCTTCCCAAATGCGCCTACAGATCGCCAAATGGGCTCGTTTTCATCGTGACACCTCTCGAACCAAATGCGTTAAAGAGGATCTGAAACACTATTTAGGTAACCATTCGATAAGATAACTACAAGAGCTTATTGCCTAGCGAATTGCATGCCGCAAAAATTTCAAGAATCCGTCCAGTGCGAGTGGAGTTACAAAGGTTAGTCGCAAGCTGCAATTGCACTATATCTTCTCGCGTCCCGACGAAAGCGCTGGAAGCTAAGCAGGGAGGGGTTGACAGTGGCAGAGGAACTAACGCAGCTCGTGACCTTAAGCACTTTTAGGGGCGAAGCTCTTTATGGCGTGGCTTGTGAGTCCCTCGTAGTACGTAACCACCAGTGGCACATACCTGAAATAGCGGTCCTTACGATTTTGACCTCCAAGGTGGTTCCGCTGAGAGATTTCTTCTGTGCGTTGTTGAACAATAAAAAATAGTGCTCAATGCACATGTTAACGGCTGCTAAGGGGGAATAAGAGACAGGAGCTTTCGGCCTTTATGTAACGCGCCCGCTGCGATCCCCTATTGGCATGTACATTGAGCGCGATCTGACAAGAAAGGGTTGCTATGTTATACTCGCTGGGTGTAACCTCCTTGGTTTTAGAAAGGTTTAGCGAGCATTGGGCCGCATAGCCATGAATACAGTGAACTAGTATACACCATGAACTCGAGGGGGTTATAGGTGGGAAGTAAACATGAAGCGCAAGCCGTAAGAAAGTGTGCAAGTGCCACCTCCCGTTTCGTCCATGAAATGTCCGCTGGATGGCGGCGCTTGATTGATATGTGGGGTTTAACGTCCCAAAACCACCATATGATTATGAGAGACGCCGTAGTGGAGGTCTGGCTCCGGAAATTTTGACCACCTGGGGTTCTTTAAAACGTGCATCCAAATCTGAGCACACCGGCCTACAACGTTTCCGCCTCCATCGGAAATGCAGCCACCGCAGCCGGGATTCGAACCCGCGACCTGCGGGTCAGCAGCCGAGTACCTTAGCCACTAGACCACCACGGCGGGGCGGTTTGGCGGTGCTTCTGTATGGAGAATATATGATGAAAAGATGCGAGAAGGTGGTACTTGGAGTGCTGAATAGATGGACGAACGGACACACAGACAGATGCATGGATGAATGCATGAACAGACGCAGGCGCGGATGCATGGACGAACACTGGGACGAACGCATGAACAGACGCACCACCTGTCTCATCATAACTAGCGTCTTATTGTAGTACCTAGCGTCGTCACTTCCAGTTACCTTTTTTTTATTCTGTGATAGCGCGTGCACATAGTCGCCAATAATTGCGTGCGGGCGGCAACATGGAACAAGAGCATAGAGGAGAAAAAAAAGAAGGTAGGTACGAAGAATGGAATGACGTGGAATTTTTGGTGTAGAGCTTGGGTTCGTTATTACGTGACATCACTTTGGTGCCGTGAAACCCGGGAGAAAGGTCCTTCAGTGGTGATACAGAGCAGATTTAACGACTTTTTGACCGCGTGTGCAGCCTAGAGGATTTAATAAAGCCGGTGTTACGTGAAGCTTGTTAATGAGGCCTAACCCCAGCCAAGACCCGGGAGCACGACTGCGGCTGGAACTAAAAAATGCTAGCATCATTCGTGAACGGACCTGAGTGCAGGCATCGTCTGGAGGTACGCGAGACGGGAGCCCTCAAATGTGCTACAGCTGCATCGTGACTCGCCCTTCACGACGACGGTGTGATATTCGCAAGTCAACGCATTCCATCGATGTGAACGATGTACATCTGGACGGTGCAGCCCTGTGAGTGCAAGCATCATCTGGCGGCTCACGAGATGGGGGCTCTCCCGTTTACTTCGATTCCGTCCCGACTCGCCCTTAACAATGATGGCCCGCTATTCACAAGATCATGAACAATGACAGCCCGAGAACTGACGGATATTCGCTGTGCGAGCCTTCTGTGACGGCTGCCGTTTGACTCCGGCTTCGACTCGTGACACGGCCGACCAGTGAGTTCTCAGGTTTTTGACACTGAGGCGAATCATGGAGGCTCTCTACGAAAGGCGGAATCAAGTACAAAAGGCCGTCACGCAAGTCATCGAAGAAATCGAACGCCTTCGGCAACTGGATCGCCTACGAATCTGTGAGTTTTTAAATATTCACGCAGTTTTTATTCACCAGTATGATGAGTTCAGAAGAATTGACAACGACGTAGAGGCTGCAGCTGACGTTGAAAATTTGGAAGCTGAGATAGAGGAGGTCGACGGTGGGCTTCATCACGGGGACGGCTGCTTGACCCTTCCTCAACATACATGAGAGTTCGCTACCACCTTTCAGCTTGGAATAATCTGCCCACCCGTTTTCAAATTCAGTTCTGTCCCATGTTTAGGCTTTTTAATGGCCTAATACCTACAGCCAGCGTCCAGCCAACGGGTACCCTGCGTCCCGGAGCCGAGAAGCCTGTTAATGAAACTACCTGCGAGCAATATGAATGCAGCATGCTAACAATGCAGACGGATAATCATTTGTGATTACGCCTATATTGACCTTGACAGCTTGACATCTTTCAATCTTGAGAGCTTTGAATGGTTTGAAGCAATGTTCATGAGCTGTTTCTGAGCCCTAGACAAACAGGTTCAACAAACTTAATTTGCCAAAAGTTCTACCTTAAGATAAAAAAAACTGGAGCTTCTTTTCAACCAGTCTTCAGAAGTGATAATGAATTCTTTTCTAGAGAATTGAAATAATTTATACACTTTCTGTGAAGTGCTCCTTGTGAAAATTCCACCGTATTATTAAGTGGTCTTCCTGAAAAACCACATTTTTAATGCTCTAACAAAAGTGCAGTATGTATATTACATGCGTTGGAAGCTTAAGACTTGAAAAGTCTCTTCTTGGTCTTACGGACATGCATAATTGCGCTGTAACATTTTTATAGCTTGGCTAGTCGCATAAGTGCGCTGTAACATTTTTATAGCTTGGCTAGTCTAACACCACTTGATTATGCATGTACAAATGCGGTGATAAAGAGCTGTTAGGAAACATTTTTTCCTTGAACAATAAATATGCAGTATTTCACACCATACCAGAGCCCTTTTTTCCTGGCCAAAAGCTTCGGGGTGGTTACTGTAACAAGTCAAGACGCCTTTTATTAACAAACACACAGTAGTATATATTTTCTGCGCACGTCACGTGAACATCAACACGTCACACAGCAATGTTAACACCACGTTATTGGTATGTAGTGAAAACATTGCCATGACGTTGAAAATGTGATCCTGGATGTTGCGATCTCGCCCTGAATGTTACAAGCAACAGTATCATGTTATCAGTCAAAGAGGACATGCAGCGCTTTTAGGCAACGTTGCTCACTGACATCTGGGCACTTTCATTCAACGTTGGGATAGCATTCTGCGTTACTAGGGGAGGGGGGAAGGGTCATCAACCGCGCACTTGCGCCTTGAAGACGCTGCTGCAACGTAGCCACAGTCCCCCCTGAGGAAAGAACCAAGTCACTTTGGAAGTGAGGGGTTGTTTAAATCAAATTTCATACAGACTTCGCATCAATGGCTATACTTACAATGCAAATATAAAATACAATAAACAAAAATTAGGGGACCCTTAAGCATTGTTTTTAAGTGCTGAACGCGATAGCGAAATCCGGCGCCTATAGTGCGTCCTTCAACCGCTAAGTGCATACCTATTGATATGTTTTGTTACACACAAACACACACACACACACACACACGCACGCACACAAACGAACTCACGCCATGCAAGCGCAACGTATCGATAGTAATGCAGTGTCTGTGCAGTGTGGCCACTTCTCTCTGCTAGAACTGCGCTCTGCTGTAGTCCAGACACATTTTCTCACAATGTCTCACAGATGGCAAACACACACACCCCACACGCACACACACACACACACACACACACACACACGCACGCACGCACACACATACACACATACACACATGCGTGCGCGCGTGAATAGTACTATCAGCGTTAGTTCAAACCCGAACAGCGGCAAGCCTACGCGATAGTGTAGTGCTTGCCAGCCAGTTTTCACCATTAACAGGCACGCGCATCCTGTTCGGCAGCTTTGCGCATATATGCGTGCCTGTTTGTAGTGATATGTGGACGGTGCGAACTATACTATCTTGAAGCTTTGCCGCTATTCGGGTTTCTTTGACGCTGACAGTACATACAGGTTTTCGATCTGAAGCAAGAGTTGCATGGCCTCCAAAATACACGTCACGCGCTCGCCATCTTGCAGGCCATAAAGATGTTTCAGAATGCTTCGCAGATAGCAGCATATTATCTAGCGTTTGCTATTTACTTGATCAACACCTCTGAAAAAGCATGATATGTTTTCCGCTGGATGGACAAAGCTGTCCGTTTGTGGAGCTGTTTGAAAGTTCTTGTGGGTTTTTATAGGCGATGGCTGCACATTTGCGACCTTTTTTGACGTAGTTTGATGGCCTTCCGAATTGCCTACAAATCGCCGAATGGGCTCGTTTTCATTGTGACACCTGTTGAACAAAATGCATTAAGGTTACACCTCTCACTACATGGCGTTTATCTAGCGTTTTGTGCCGCAGCAGCTGTAAGTAACGTCGTAGCTTTGTAGTACGACACTTGCATGCCACGCGAACTACTCGGGTTCAATCCTCAATGAGACCGAGAATTTCATTTTTTATTTTATTTGCTTCTTTCTCGTTTTTTTGTTCACGGACGACTTTTCGCTCACAATGAACGGTGCCGACAACGACGGTGGAATTTCTGCGACACGAGCTTTCTAACAATATCTGATTGAAAGTGGTCTAAGAATACTGCCTTGGGGAACACCACATACAACGGGTAAATAGAATGACTTGAGGATATTGATTGAGACGCATTGTTTTCGTTCTTTAGAATACGACTGAAATAAATCTAGCGGGCTTCCACGAGAGACATCTAAGGAAACTTTGTAAATAAGGATCTCGTGATCAAGACTGTCGAAAGCTTCATCAAATGTAAGAATATACCAGTTGTATAGAAGTTAGGTTCAAAGCTCTTTAATACGTAATTCTTCAGTGATACGTGTGTCATTTCTATCGACCTATTTTTCATCGGAAGCCATACTGTAACAGTAAGAACGGTCTTTTTATACAAAAAGTCTGTCATTCGAATAAATACGAGCTTTTCTATACCCTTTGAAAAAACATGGAGTACAGATATCAGCTGATAGTTTGACGCAGAGTTCCGATCACAATCCTTATGAATAACTGAAACCTTAGCGTATTTTATGGCGCTTGGGTAAATCGCAGTCTCTGAAATTAAGTTTTAAGTGTGCACCAACTGAAGAACAATAAATATCAAAACATATTTTATAGGCTTAATATGCAATTTTTTTATTCTAAATTCCTAGTCTTCTGCAATCCCATGTACTTACAATCTGTATATTTCACCCTCATCGCCAGAAGCAAAGAATGCTCTTTCGCAAAGAGTTTTGCAGCGGGCCGTTTCCTCCACGCTGCCATTGCCGCTAGTAGTAATCGGCAGGGGCCGCGCCTGCTATCTCAAGTGAGTGTAGCTTTATCAATGTTAATAGCAGTCTCCTTAAGGAAACCTAGAACAGAATTAGTCCTTTGCCATGCATTCTCTGGGCGTTGCCTGGAAACATTTATGAATAATCCCTAGTAGGGCATTGCCTTTGCTGGCCTTATTTCAGCATTCTGTCTGCTTCTAAATTCTTTATATGTCTGTAATGTTAAGTCGGGTCACGTATGTAGCAATATTTGGTAGAGATTTTTTTGTTTATATCATTTATGCAAGCTCAAATGCAACCCAACGCTTTAAAATTATTTTCGAATGCTTGGCTGTTTCTATAAAAACTTCTGGCGCATATATAGCTTAATGTTCCAATAAAATGTTGTATAATTCATTTGCATCTGTTTTTCTGAAAACACGTAGCAAATTGTCGATAATGACGTCAATCTTCAATCACTTTTGGTTTGCTTGAGTGATGCATTGATAAGATGCTTGGACTACGCTTTTCGAGTAATCAGTAGATATTAAATACATAGGGCAGCGGTTGCTTAGATTACACACCAATGAGCGTGTACTGCATTCTCTATTATTATTACTATGGACGTTTAGAGGGTCAAGAGGAGAAATACGAATTGGTAAAGATGTTATTCTAATGATTACATTGATAAAACCTGAAGACCTAAAATACATGTTCAATGCAAGGTTTAAGTTTGTTTGCTCGAGCATAATTATAATCGAAACGCCGCTCCACACAAGTTTCAGATTTTCACGCTTACGGAATCTAGGAATGGTTTTTAAAATTCAAAATAGTGATTAGATATTTTAAATTCGAAGGTTCTTAAGGTCGAGCTAAATCCAAAGCGCGGCGTGTCCACCCTTACTGCGCAAGCCCATACTCTACCCTCTTTCTCCTCTCCCACGCTTCCCCCTCTCTCACCTCAATACGCCAACGGTTTAAGCATCTGAGAGCTAACCTAACGCTCGCTCTACCCTCTTACTCCTCTGGGAATTTCTGCCCACTGCTCTTTCAGGACAATTGTGGTTGTGTGCAGTCTGCCCCTCCTTTCCTACGCTCTCCCACCTCTCGCGTCACGATACCGACGCATGCAGCGTTCGTATTGTTGTGGCTTCCTACTTCTCTGTCTTTGTTTTTTGCACTGTTTAAATTAGAAAGCGATTCGTCACCAACTTGCCTACTTTTCAATACTGATCAGCGTCTGCTAGTTTACACTCGCATCCTCTCTCTCCTCCGGCATCCCTTCCCGAGGTCTGCTTTGTCAGTTCCAATTCGTAGACGCAAATGCCGTCGTCAGTGCTGTTCTTGCTCACCTGGCTAACTCTACACTTTTCTTGACAAGAAACTAGTGGGGAAGCTTATGACATTCATTGGATTTTTACTTTAGGCTTGATTTTCTAGGCACGTGTCGTCGATAGCACGTTTTTAAACAGTACAGTTTGCAACCATTTTCACCACAATTGCGTCTTCATTGTATACTTTGAAACAGCATAGACGCTGTTTTGCGCAATATTCCCGACGCCCTCATTCTGTTACAGCGATTCCGGTGTCTGGCATAGTTGTTTCTTTTCTATCAAACTTGATGATTTCCATCGAAACATTTTTTCGCAGCGTCGATTCATTCGTGTAAAACACGATTTGTTCTCTGATAAAGCAATCTCGCTGTTCTCCAAAGTTGCATTGCTCGGCTTGTATTTTGAGTACTTGAACATATTTTAACACAGCGCATGACTTTTTTTAAATGCGAAGTATTTCCTAGGGAACTACGGCGACGTTCAGCGTATCTATCTATCTATCTATCTATCTATCTATCTATCTATCTATCTATCTATCTATCTATCTATCTATCTATCTATCTATCTATCTATCTATCTATCTATCTATCTATCTATCTATCTATCTATCTATCTATCTATCTAGCCGCCTACAACGTTTAGCCCTCCTGGCCGTTTCGATAATGGTATCGATACCAACTTTGGTATGGCAAACATTACTGTGTGAAAAGCATATTTGACTAGCGGTAACATAAAAATCTAGACAAGTATCTCACGAATGTCATGATTTGCATTACCTGGTCCTGCAGTTTTTGGGGTAGTTTTGTTGACATGGCATGTCACGAAACTAGTATGGTATGGCAAGAGTGCATACCATACTACACACGCGACAGACCCTAACATCAAAATCATGACATGCATGTCATGTTACAACATGACTACATGCCACTCTCATGATGCACTCGCGGCCGTTTTGCTAGCGTCACATTTGCCAAAATTGGTATTACAGTACGTGGATGAATGACGAAGGTATGCGACTTTTACAAACATGGTAATCATGAGATGCATCTGATGTAACAACATGACTACACGCCACGCTCATGATGCGCTGGCGATTGTTTCGGTAGCTTCACCTATACCAAATTTGGTTATACGGGACGTGAATGAATGAAGAAGGCATAATAGTGGTGCAAATATAATAAACATGAGATGCGTGTGATGTAACAACCTGACTACATGCCGCACTGATGATGCACTCACGGCCGTTTCGCTGGCTTTACATATGCCAAACTTGGTATTACGTCACGCTAATCGATGGCGAAGGTATGTGACTGGTGCAAACATGATAATCATGAGATGCGTCTAATGCGAAAACATGACTACATGCCCCAGTCGAGGTGCCAATACTTTTCGACTTGACGCAGTGCGCGTGCTCACCGGCGTTCGCCGGATAGATAGATAGATAGATAGATAGTTAGATAGATAGATAGATAGATAGATAGATAGATAGATAGATAGATAGATAGATAGATAGATAGATAGATAGATAGATAGATAGATAGATAGTATGCTCCCCTAAAATTGGTGACCAACAACTCAGTCGTCCCACGTTTAAATTGAATTATGCCGCGGGCAACGCAGATCCGCTGAGACAAGAGCACCGAAAGGTTGGCTTCAGCGATACCACTACCGTCATGGTGTATGTCACCCTGTACCGTAATGAACATACTGGTGCGTGGCGGAAGTTTTGATGGTGTGTTCGACAATCCGAAGCGCAGTTTTCTGCAGATCGGTATCTCTAGGCTTCGGGCCATAGTCGTCAGCTAAAGTTACGACGCAGTCTCGAAGATTTATAACAGCGCCGTGCTCGCGAAGGAAATCTAAGCCAAGGATAACTTTCCGGGTGTATTCGGGAAGCACAACGAAAGAAGCATGGAACGTCGACTCACAGATTCGCAACCTTGCGGTGCATCTCCCGATTGGTGTCAAGAGATGACCACCTGCTGTCCGAAGGTTTGGTCCATGCCCCCAAGGAGTCATGACTTTCCTGAGTTCAGCCACAAGTTCACCGCTGATAACTGAGTAGTCGGTGCCGGTGTTGACCAGAGCAGTCACTGGACGGTTGTCGACAAGGACGGCAATGTCAGCAGAAACGGGTTCGTCCGCGATGTGAGGTGTCGGCTGAAAGGAATCGTCGAAGGTCGGCGGATGGGTCGGAGGAGGCTGTTTTGATGATAGCTTAACAGTGGTCCCACCCCCGGAGGCCGCTGATTCTAGTTTCTCCGGCGTGGACTTGGGGACCTAGCGGATCATGTCGCAACAACATCGGCGAAAGTAGAGTATTGATTCGCGGACGTAGAGCATCGAGAAGACGGAGAGCGTGATTGGCGTCGCTGAAGATTCGAAGACGGTAGACTTGTTAAGTATTCTGCGACGGCGCGGGGTCGTTCGCCGTCCCAGGGCAGACGAGCGTCTGGCCGAAGTCCAGGTAGGCCCATTTGTCTCTACGAGCACTCCCGGTACAAGTGACCTGGCTCACCACAGTAGTAGCATAGTGGCCGATTGTCGGAATTAAGCGCGCCACACGCTAGATTTCCGCAAATTAGGTCGCGCATTCTCATGGTGTGGCGGGCCCGAAAAGTACTGTGGCATCTGCAGGCAAGTCTATCGTTGGTTTTCATAGCGTGGCAGGCCCGAAAAGTGCTGCGGCGTCTGCATGCTAGTCGGTCTGGGGAAATAACTGACTGCTGGTGCAGGAGTGCGTACAGCTTCCCCATAAGTTAGCAGAGGAGCTTCGGTTGGAGGTGGCACTAATGGTCATACCAGCTGCCGCACCTCTTCACGGACGACGTCTGTCAGAGCAGCCACTTGAGGCTGTGAAGGCACTGCGTAAAGATTTTGCAGCTCGTCGCGTACATTGCTACCGACTAGCTCAGCAAGGTTGCTCATGCTCGTGACATCGGGTGTTACCAAGGGAGCTGACAAACATGCCAGGTTGTCGGGCCGCTCACACTTCGACGACCGGTGTCTTAGCATTCGCTCCTATTGTCGTCACTTCACGGAAGAATTTTGCCACGGTAGCTGGTGGGTTTCGTACAAGCCCTACAAACAGCTGCTCCTTGACACTGCGCATCAGAATACGTTATTTTTGTCTTCCGTCATTGCAGAGTCCGCTCGACTAAACAGACCAGACATCTCCTCAACGAAGATGGTCACACTGTCATTGGGTCTTTGATTGCGAGAATTGAGGAGACGTTCCGCTTGGTCTTTCCGGTCGGCCCTACCATACGTGTTCCGCAGCTGAGTGCAAAACACCGGCCTGGTTGCAAGGCGGCCTCGTGGTTCTCGAACCAAATACGCGCCGAATGCTCCGGGTAGAAACAGACATACCGCAGTTTCTGGTGCTCGTCCCACTTGTTGGCAACGGCAACTCGATCGTACTGGTCTAGCCAGTCTTCAAGGTCTTCGTAGGCTTCCCCATGGAAGGGCTTTTGCGTACGAGAGGCTGGTAGCCATGGAGCTGGCGGAGTCGTGGTCTGTTTAGTCTGGCTTGCAGTTGTCGCATATTCCATGGTTCTGCAGCGTTCCGGAAGAGGGCTGAATTGGGGTGGTAGGCCTAGTTGCCGCCGACTGCGTCGAAGGTTGGCTGTTTCTACCAAGGCGTCGATGTTGGGGCCGAGATCTTCCTCGTAGTAACAGTGCATGGACCAATACCCAGCACCTCCACAAGTGGTCACGTTACAACGTAACTGTAACCTGTATATAATGGCACACAAGGACGTCAAACTTATTCGAACGACGGCAACACGACTTTATCGTTTTTGTTTCTGCACGCGCATCTTCGTCCTCTTCTGAACAGCGGCACATACAAGCCTGCCAGCATCTATGGAAATATTACTTTCAGCACTTGTACTAGTGGCAATATATATATATATATATATATATATATATATATATATATATATATATATATATATATATATATATATATATATAATGTATGGTTGGGTGAAGTTTAATGGATCCTGTGGAAAATGCGGTAGAAAAATAGGTCGACAAACGTGCGAAAACACAAGTTTCACTAACGTTTGGGCAGGTGGGCCTGCCTTTGTCGGATTCAAAGATCTCTGTAAGGCAGGCCCACCTGCAGAAACGTTAGTAACACTTGTGTTTTTGCACGTTTGTTGACCTATTTTCTACTGTATATATATATATATATATATATATATATATATATATATATATATATATATGTGTGTGTGTGTGTGTGTGTGTGTGTGTGTGTGACGCTATGAAGAATGGGTGACGTGGCCTGGCTCATACGCCATGTTTATTCCAAAGCACTTCTTCCTTCTCTGCCTCTACAACTAACTCCTAACCATCGCTACCTTTTAACGTTACAGGATTCCCCCCCCCCCCCGGAAGAAGTCGCGTCAGACACTTAACAAAACACCAAAAGCGGGTGGTAAAGCGAGTGAAAAATGTCGAAATGCACCATAGTTCCATTTCAGAGGGGAGTTCCTTAACTCGCACAAAACATCTACAGCAGAGGGAGGCAGTCCGGCCATATCTAACAGAACTCAGGTGGACGCGGCTGGCTGTGGCGTTCTAGAGAAGATAACCGCGTCCTGCACAACTGCTCTGACCATGACACGGCTTCAGCAGCTTCGAAGCACCAACGAGGCTGAACGTTCTGTAGAATTTGAAGGTCGGACGTCGTAGGCGCCAAGTTTTCTGTCGTGGGTGTTATATTCTTTGTCGTGGCTGAGACAGAAGCATTGCCTCAAGCTTGCGTTCACGAAAACCCAAGTTGATAATACGATGTCTGCGTACCTGCAATTTGCAAATCGTAACGTTCAGTCTCTTTTGTGGTTTTCTGTGGTGTATCTCCATCGGTAGGATTTTACGTGAAGCGTTGATTGCTCGTACAGAAGACTTCCTTGACGCTTCCTTCTACGAATATGGCTCAGATGTTGACTTGGTCTTTCCTTTAGTTGGTGTCATTTTTGACGACCAGCCTTAAGCCATAAATCTGTTTTGTTATCTCTACAAAACAGAGATAACAACACTTTTCACTCTAGACACGTCGCATTCGCGGACAAAGCACACCAAACACATTAAACCTATGAAGCATAACACAAAATTGTTCAAGAATTCGTTTATTGTATCCGCTATTGACACATGGAATAAATTACGGAATGATGTTTTACTGTGTAACAATGTTAAAGATTTCAAATATGCGTTTGAAATGTTGAACTGAGCGGTGATAAGGCACTCACTTCCTCACCTGTGTTCTGCCGCGTTATGCTGCAGTGTGCGCATTGAATATTGGATTTTTTATTTATTTTTTGCATTGCTTTTGCTTTCTTTGGGTCAAATTATGAGATGTTCTATTTTTGCATTGACTTTTGAAATTTGTATGCCCAGACGAGCAACTCCTGTTTTGGCATGTATGCTAACAGTATCAATAAATAAATAAATAAATGAAATCTGGTTGTGATCTCGTTTTAGTTACTCGCTGTGCTTGATGTAACTGCCGCAGTTTCCGGAGTTCTTTGACTTCTTGATGGCACTGCTGATGTTGCGAAATCTGAGGAGGTGGTATTCCTTTAGTAACACGAGCCTGCTTTTTCTTCATAGTAGATGTGATTAGTAGATAGTTGGTAGTGGTTGGGTTGTCGTGATTCTCGAAAGAAAATCAAGGTTGTGCACTAGAATCGAAAGGAAGGTCTTTGGAGGCTCTTGCAACGCCGTTCTTAGTAGACGCTTCTGGTACAGGACAGTGCTTGAGAGTTGATTCTTCCGAGCCTACTGTGTTTGTTGGACTCCTAGGTGACTGAGAACTCGACGGCGACACTGGAAAACGCTTAATTTGGACGGATTTTGCTTGGGATTGTTTCTCTGTCTGAACAACTTTGTAGGTTGACTGTTCTGATGCATGAATATGGACGGTAGTTCCTGGGCTTGGCTGAGTATGCTCGGAGGTTCTCCGCTCTATTTCGACCATAGTGAACACATGAGACGCGAGGTGGGTGTTGTGAGCGACCGAAGGGCCAAGTGACAGAAAAGTAGGAGGTGGTCTAAGTGCGCGAGACGGAAAGTACTGTGCACAGGGTGGCTCCTTAGTGTGAGTGCTACAGTGCAGTGATGACTTAAAGGTTGGTTTTCGATCGGGCAGTTGCGAAACGCGGTGCGGTGGAGGGTACACTCTTCCTGCAAAGAGATCTGGCTGCCTTTCATTGAGAGGGTGCTTTAATTGCTCTTGTTTCAAAGGCGGATTCATTTTTGGTGTCCTAATGCGTGAGCAGTGCTTTTGACTGCGGCGACCGAGCGCGGTTGTCTGTGGATGGTCAGTTATAAGCGAATTTTCGTCGTAGTCGTCATTGTCTTCTTTAAACCAAATGATCATTTCTTGTTTTATCTTTTCTCGTGACTCATCGTTTTGAAATATGTGGGTGAGATAGAATTCGAAGGACTCACTGGAGACGTAGTCGGTAAAGTTGGTGATCATCTCCCGTTCCGACCATGATGCAGCGGTTGCGTGGAGCTCGAACAGGTCGCAGCAGTCCTGTACAGGTCCATCGTCCACTGCTCCGGTGTACTTGGGAATGGGAAGGGCAGTCGATGATTCTGGCATGGTGCTGGTCGCTGTGTGTGGCCAGGAGATGATTCCGTAGGCGATGTATGGTCAGGCCGTCTTGTGGAGAACTGCGTCGATGATGAGACACTGATGAAGTGGCTGGGAGGTCTTCATCCTGTCGACTCGTGTGACGCTATGATGAATTGGTGACGTGGCCTGGCTCATATGCCATGTTTATTCTAAAGCACTTCTTTTCTGCTTCTACTACTAACTCCTAACCATCGCTACCTTCTTACGTTACAAACACACAACCACACACCCACCCACCCACACACACACACACACACACACACATATATATATATATATATATATATATATATATATATATATATATATATATATATTATAAATGCGGGTGTGTACGTGTGTGTTTTTCTTTTATACCTGCGTTCCAAGGATAAATGTTCTAGTGCGCTGACAGCATTTTTGACCACGCTATAATAATATACTGTGGGAGGCCACCCGTTAAAAAATTGGCCCCGTATCTGCATGTAATCTGCAACAGTCATCGAAAGACGATAGCCTTGCGTGTGGAGAGTGAACAAAACATTTATTAGATGTTCTGCGCAAGCAAATTGGTGAATGGTATTCCGGAGGTGCTGCGTTAGATTGCCTCGAGTGTGCAGCGGAGGTGAACGAGCGCATCAAGTCACGTCATGGATGGAAGGATGGATATGGCTGTACCCTTTAAATTGGGTGGTAGCTAGCGCCACCAAGCCGTATTACCTAATGAACCAAAAACTAGATTTATTTTCCCCCTTAAATAGTGAGTTTAAGGATTTGTACTTTGGAGTGAAAGGTTTAATTTTCATTAGTGCCTTGACTTTAGCCACCAATCAGATAACCTCCTTCTAGTTAATTCTACCCACTTAATGTCTATTTTGCCCTTCCTCTCCCTAAACCCCAGTCCTTTGAAAAACTCTGCTTCTCCGTCCTGAACTATAAGGTGAAGCCCTTCACAGAACATTATCAGGTGTCTTCCTCACCACACGCACTGCATACAGTATCTACCCCTTCGTATTTGGGCCAATTTGTCTTGGTTCGCAATACTCCCGTCCGGGCCTCAAACAGCAGAGAACTACCCCTAGTAATATCATAGATCTTTTTCTTGGCAGTTTCTTGCTTAAAGGTTCGATAGACCTCTAGTACGGAATTCTTAATCATGCCGATTCTCCACATATCAGTGTCAGCTTCATTCACCTTCTTCTCAACCGATAAATCTTTTTGGTCTGGCCCCCTGCTGTTTTCCAAGTATTTACCAGTCCATTTTCTGGTTCGGTTCCTCCATTTTGTATCGACATTTTTCATGTACAAGTAGCTGAATACCTTCCTAGCCCAACGCTCCTCCCCCATTTCTCTCAATCGCTTCTCAAATTTTATCTTTGAGCTAGCTTCCCTGCCCTCAAATGATGTCCATCCCATATCAACTTGTTCTCCTTGATTTGGAGTATTCCCGTGAGCTCCTAAAACAAGCCTGCCTATTCCCATTGTTTAATTTCTGATCCTGCTTGAACTTCTGTTCTCACGCACAAGGCCGCATTGCCGAACGTCAGACCAGGAATCATGACTCCTTTCCGAATTCCTCTCACAACATCATACCAATTGTGATTCCACAGTTCTCTACCTTTCATCACCTCTGTATTCCTGTTACCTTTAGTTGTAACGTATATGACGTGTTCTGTTACGTTCTCGGTCCTATTGCTTATCTATACGTCCAGATATTTTTCTTTATCTGTTATCTCTAGCGCGGCCTCCTTTATTCTCAGCTCACTACCTTCATTATTATTAAAAGTCAAGACTGCTGAATTTTTGCGGAATCAAAAATCTAAGGTATTTCTCTCATTACCGCAGACGTCCATCAATCCCTGCAAATATCGTTTGTTGTCGGCCATTACCATATTATTATCTGCGTACATCAATGCTGGCAGTGCCTGTTCAATGAGTTTTCCTTGTTTGACGAAACAGAGGTTGAAACTGGTCTCTCTGATTTGGCCTCTAATCCTTGTAGGTACATCATGAATAATAAGGGTGACAGGGGACACCCCTGCCTAAGCCCCCGTTTTACATCTGCAAGCTTGGATACCTGTTTTTTCGACTTTATAACTACGTTGTTACGTTCGTAGATATCCTCTAAATATTAGTGACCACATCCTCCACGCCTTGTCTCCAGTATTCCCCACAATTCTTCTTGAACCACGCTATCATACAATCTTTTTATATCCAAAAATGCTAGCCACTGGGGCCTGCGTTCTTTTTATGCTGTTTCGATGCACTGCGTCAGTAGGAACAGATTGTCTTCCAATGTCCTGTGTTTCCGAAACCTATTCTGTAGTTCCCCCAGGAGCCTCTCGTCCTCTATTCATGCCTGCAGTCCTTCCTTTATAGTCTGCATCGCCAGCCTGTAGATTGATTGATATGTGGGGTTTAACGTCCCAAAACCACCATATGATTATGAGAGACGCCGTAGTGGAGGGCTCCGGAAATTTCGACCACCTGGGGTTTTTTAACGTGCACCCAAATCTGAGCACCGGGCCTGCAACATTTCCGCCTCCATCAGAAATGCAGCCCCCGCCACCGGGATTTGAACCCGCGACCTTCGGGTCAGCAGCCAAGTACCTTAGCCACTAGACCACCGAGGCGGGGCACCAGCCTGTAGACCACTGATGTCACTGTTATAAGATGGTAGTTGTTTATATCAGCTTTGTCCCCCTTTCCTTTATAGATCATGCTCATCCTGCTAAATTTCCATCCAATGGGAACTTCTCCATCAATTATTATTTTGCTCACTGCCTCTTTTAAAGCCTGCTTAGACTTCGGACCTACTGTCTTTATTAGCGTAGTTGGAATGCCATCTGGGCCTGTCGATGTACTACTATGAACCCTTTTCTCAGCCCTTTCCCAATCTTGTGAAAATGAAGCCATTGCGCCACTTGATTAATCCTTGTCTATTGTGGTGCATAGCACTTTTTTGTTGAAATTTCGCACCTCTTTGTTGAAATTTGAGATAGCGCTCATGTCTCACACTTGAGACATGAGTGCCATCTGGCAGTTTCTTTGGAAAACAAAGCGCGTGGCCTTGGGCACTCGTCTCAGAGGTGAGAAGCTGTAGAACGCGAGGCGACGGGTAGGTGCCACCACCATCACGTCTTAGCAAAGCGTTGGAAGCGCTCTCCTTTTCGTGCAAGTGTTGCATGGTCAGCGCAGCGCGGTAAGCGCTACGGTCCTTAAAATTACTTATGTATGGCTTTTCCAGTAAAAGATATGCATGCAAAATATATGCATGTTGTTATGGTGCCACAGGCATGCGCAATAATTTCTTTTCAACTGACACTTGCACAATCATAAACGCCCAACCTTGAGCAACATTGGTGGTCGCTGCAGATGGGATCGGCCGTTTGAAGTACCCGATGCGGTAAGAGTGGACAAACAGACAAGTGTGCAGACAGACAGACGGACAGACCAAAATTTTTGCGTCGAAAGCCCCAAGAATGACTATCGTCTTTATTAGACGACATCAATTTTTTTTCGCCTCTGTAAAGCTTGACCTGCGGTCAATCTATACAGAAGGTGGCATAAGAAACAAAGCTCCCGCGAAATGCACGTAGCGCCATTTTTGCCACAACTAGTTCAAAAACAGTTTCGCACAATTGCAGGTGCCACTGCGGCAGCGCTACTCAAGGACAACTTAAAATAAGAAAGCCAAGACATCCTGATTTCTGTGGTCAATTTGTGAGTGTTTCGCTAATAATTCATCATTACCTTCGTCGTAATTACGTTTCTAGCCTCGATGTTAAAATAATGAAATAGTGAAATTGCTTAGAATTGGTACAAAATGATTCGGAGCTTTTCCACCCGAATCAAACCAATGAAGGCAGTAATGTTTGGCGTGTGTGCACCTTATCTTTCTGCATTCTTTCTTCCTATAAAGTTGCGCAATGCTCCTTTCTCACTTCTCTCTTCCTTGTCAGAAATTGGACTTCTAATACGTGCTTAGCGAAATATTACAGCTATTGCTAGAACCAACAATGAAGGCCTTGTGTAAAACGGTGAATTGTAACAATGAAAGTATACTTTTCACGTGGGATCGAGATATGACGTTTTGCCTTCATAAAAAATGAAAATCTCCAGTAGAAATTGCCGATCAATGAGAAGTCCATGATTGAGTAAGCATCAACTACTCGAATAGAGTCCATAAAGAAACGCATGCGTATGTCGGCAAAAAATTACTCATAAGCTACGTAACTCTCGAATCAATCCCATGCGAAGCCTGAAGAAAGGAGGTGACTGCCATGTGATTTTTATCAATCAAAACCTTACAAAGTGGCGCTAAATATAGTACAAATGCATGAATATATTTACGTTAGGCAGGTGTATATGTTATAATACAAATTGTCTACAGTTGCGTGACGTTGCCAAAAGAAACATGTAAATTATCAACATCTGAAGTGGTGAGTAGATATAAGGTGCTGGTGATGAACAGGAAGGTAGCTCTCAGCATTATTACAGCAAATCATATTCATTACATAGCGCCGAATTACAGGTGACGTTAAGGCCACGTGATAGCTTTATTATAGCACTAAAAAGCATTATTGATTGATGTGTGAAACTTAACGTCCCAAAACCATCACATAATTATGAGAGACGCCGGTGTAACAGGGCTCCAGGAATTTCGACCACCTGGAGTACTTTTCCTTCACTAGAATTTGAGCACACGTGCCTATAGCACTTCCACCTCTATCGAAAATGCAGCTGTCGCAGCCAGGAGAAGTACAAGTTTAATGCTTCCTAACGCGAACACCAACTCCAGTTGAGATCACCGAAATCAAAACTGGTGGCTCTTAGATTTAGTTGTTGTAGGCCACATGCCGGCAGGTAAACTCGGAGGCCTGCGTTTGCGCCTCCCCTCGAAGGAAACATTTGTTTATTTGTCGCACCAGACGTCACTTGCTCCGTACGTGTCCTCGCGTTTTGGCCTAAGAAAGTTCAGCAGATGGCATGTACCTTGAAATCAACGTTATGTGAAGCAAGTGGAGAGAAGATGACATTGTATCAATTTTTCATTGAGCGACACGTGATGGAATGACGCTAAATATATGTACAAATGTAACTCGCACAGACAAATGTTAAAGAGTTGGAGGTGTTCATACAACCAGTTATTTGCACTGGCGCAACGATGCCTAAATAAATATGCATTTTAGCAAGACCAGAAGCTGCTATGAAGTGCTGATGCTCGCGAGGATGCTGACCCTGGACACTGCTCCATAATTCAACTTCAGTGCATGGCAAATAACCACAACGAACCACGCAGAATGCTTGGTTTCGTTCCAGCTGGGACCCTGACATTTATTATTTGCATTCGTCGAGCCGATGTTGCCGATGTCGTATATTTCTTGGTGCTCGACCGACGAAATTGCCCAGTTGTGTTCTCGTCGTTCCTGGGTAGATACTAAGTGTCAATCACCTGTGACACATTCCGGCATAACAGCTCCACATAGCCACCCGCTGGTATGTGTCACTGTCTGGTGGGAAGTGTTTGACAACGTAAGCGACGGCATTGTTACATTATTCATGTCTTGAGCAGCGCGTCACATTCGTCAAACGATCTTACCCTCCCATGCTAATTTTGGTTCACGCCAAGTTAATAGATAGATAGATAGATAGATAGATATAAAGATAGATAGATAGATAGATAGATAGATAGATAGATAGATAGATAGATAGATAGATAGATAGATAGATAGATAGATAGATAGATAGATAGATAGATAGATAGATAGATAGATAGACGTTCTATGTGTCGATCGTACGCTAATGAATTCCTTGCATTTAATATATCTTGCTCTATGGGCTCACTCGGACACACCAATTTTTCCTGAGCCATATTGCCTCGAACGCGGAATCACTAAAAGTTCGCTCCGACAGACTCACTGGGACTTGATCGGTCCAAAATATGACTTACCCGAGTCACTAAGATTCCGACTCATGGCTTGATCTGATATGAATGAGTCCAATTGAATAGACTCATGAAATCTAAGCACGGAATAAGCTTTTCGGGCATTTTTTTCAATGTTCATACCATCTCGCGCGATCGGTGCTTTTCTCGGCGCTTCTTGATATTGATACGTGTACAGAACTGTCGCCCCGACACTGCTGAACTGGCACCCAAACGAAGAAGACGACAACGTGGTTGTTGTGGGTTGCACTCTCGAGCTTCTCCCCGTTGGCCTGCTTGACTGTGCGCTTTCTAAGCCGTTGGCAAGACAAGCTCTCGGTGAATAAATCTTCCCCGTAACATCTTTTGGTGGAAGGTGCGGGGTCTTCAAACAACCCGGCTCTGTAACTCCGCAGTGGACGCCAGCTTTGTCCAGCCGCGATGCCTGAAACCGGCACTCAGGCCTCGCCATCCGCGCCGGCTCCATAACCTGTGATTCCCCCCCATCTTCTCGACCCTGGCACGTTTTCCGTGACGGACAGCACGGATGTCGAAGAATGGCTCGCATTATTTGAGCGCGTCAGCAAGCACTACAGGTGGGACGAAACACTTATGCTGGCAAATATTTTATTCTACCTACGGGGTACGGCACGCGCCTGGTATGAGACGCATGAAGAATAACTAACCAGCTGGGACACATGCAAGCAAAAGCTTCGTGATTTGTTCGGTCGGTCAGTTGCTCGTCAGATGTCAGCCAGGCAGGAACTCGCGTCGCGTGTTCAATCATCGACGGAGTCGTACGTCACGTACATTCAAGACGTACTGGCACTGTGTCGGAAGACTGACAAAAATATGTCTGAGGCGGACAAGATCAGCAACGTGTCGAAAGGCATTGCTGATGATGCTTTCAACATACTAATGTGCAAGAATTGCGCCACTGTCAACTCCATCATATCTAAATGCCGACAATTTGAACAAGCTAAGAGCAGGCGAATAACCCACCACATCACGAGACTACGAAACACAGCTGCGACTTCGTCTTGCGAGGATTCTGCAGTGCCCCGTTCACTTGCGCCTCCTGCCAATATTGCAAGGATTGTTCGCCAGGAACTGGAAGCCATGGCACCCGCTTCCTATCAGCCCCCTGCGCAAGACAACTGGGCAACAGTCTCGCTTATTCAAGCCGTCGTACGTCAAAAGTTTGCTAACCTGAGCGTCCAGGTTCCCCGGCCCGCCAGACCTATGCCGCAACCTATGAGCACTCCCGTCCACAACGCTGACCACCACTCTGCTCCCCTTGTCGCTGCGGCAGCTGCGACTCCTCGGTTTCCATCACGCTACCGAAATCCATCTAAGTGGCGCTCGCACGATGATCAACCCATCTGCTTTTCTTGCTCTCGAGTTGGGCACATCTCCCGCCATCGCCGCAACAAGTGGTATTTCCGGCCAAGTTTTCCTAATATCGACCGCCGTCAGGACCGTGGACGCTATTCGCAACCCAGTTTTCCGGATGACAATATTCAGGACCCTTCAGCTCGCCGTTCATCCCCACGCTCCGAACCGTCCTACGCTGACATCGTCGCCCAAAGAAACTGGTCTGGCCGCTTGCCGTCACCTCAGGGTCGGCCGTCATGCTCCCCTCAACGCCGCCGCTCTCCGTCACCGGCTTATTCTGGCCATTCCCCAGGAAACTGACGAGTGCAGCGCCTGGAGGTGGCGCTGCGTGGACGACTTAGAACGAAAACCCTCAACCGGCTACAAATTCAAGACGCAATTTACTTCGGGTGTTCGTTGATGGCCACGCCATTACTGCTCTAATTGACACTGGTGCCCATGTATATGTTATGAGTTCTACCTTTCGATCTCGCCTGAAAAAGGTTCTCACACCGGCTATGTTCTCTACTGTTCGAGTTGCCAACGGAAGTCGAACATCGGTGCTTGGTATGTGCAGTGCCCGCGTTACTGTTGCTGGCCACCACACTTCCGTTCTCTTCGCAGTCCTCGATGCTTGCCCACAAGACGTCATCCTTGGAATTGACTTCCTAACCGCCCACTCAGCCCTCATCGATTGTTCTACCGGTATCTTACGGCTCGAATTGCCTTTGTGCTCCGACTTCACTCCTTGAAGTCGCACTCGGCTACGATCCGTGGAGTCTCTACGGCTACCACCCCAGGCTGCTATGCACATTCCTTTGTCACCCTTCCCGTCTGTTCCTGATAGAGACTATCTGGTGGCTCCCTTATTGATTTGACCCTTACGCACCGCGTCGCACTACCACATACTATGGTGGTTGTTGCTAACAACACGGTCCTATTTCCAGTTCTGAACTTCTCAACGTCGACCCATGATCTTCCCAAGGCATCACTTTAGCCGATCTTTCCACCCTTGATGAATGTTCGGTTTGTTCTTTTACCCCTGACACTAAGACCATGGCGAAACCTGTCATCACGTCGCAATATAAGGCGTTCCTCGATAAAATGATATTCAGTGACCTCTTACCTTCCCAAGTCGCAGCACTGCGGGGTGTTCTATTTTCTTACCTGGATATCTTTGACGTCGACGACCGTTCCCTGGGCCGCACAAGTGCCGTAACCCACCGCATTGAAACCGGCAACGCCAGTCCACTCCACAAACGCCCTTATCGCGTGTCACATGCTGAGCGCCAAGTTATACAGATGGAGGTCGAGAAAATGCTGAGTAAAGACGTCATTGAGCATTCATCGAGTCCTTGGGCATCCCCTGTGGTCTTAGTTAAAAAGAAGGACAACACCTTGCGCTTTTGCGTCGACTATCGCCACCTGAATCGGATCACCAAGAAGGACGTTTAACGTTTACCCCGAATCGATGATGCGCTTGACTGCCTCCACGGCACCAACTATTTCTCGTCCCTCGACCTTCGATGTGGATACTGGCAAATTTCGGTGGATGACCGCGACCGCGAGAAAACAGCATTCATCCCACCCGATGGCCTTCACCAATGTAAGGTCATGCCTTTTGGGTTGTGCAATGCCCCGGTTACTTTTGAGCGTATGATGGACTCTCTTCTTCGTGGTTTCAAATGGTGGACCTGCCTTTGCTATTTGGATAATGTAATCATTTTCTCGCCCTCCTTCGAATGCCACCTGTCTCGTCTCTCGTCAATTTTCGACGTTTTTCGTTGCGCTGGTCTCCAACTAAATTCGTCGAAATGCTCATTTGGACGCCGGCAGATTAAACTACTCGACCACCTTGTTGACGCCACTGGTGTTCAACCCGACCCTGACAAAGTCCGTGCAGTCCGAGAATTCCGGTTCCGCGTTCCACACAAGAAGTTCGCAGTTTTATTGGGCTCTGCTCATACTTCCGCCGATTTGTCTTACATTTCGCGAATGTTGCTAGGCCCCTCATGGATCTCCTCAAAAAGAATGTGGCCTTTTCTTGGGGAAGGGACCAAGAACATTCCTTTGCGTCGCTAATTACCGCCCTCACATCACCACCTGTGTTGGCTCATTTTGACCTAGCGGCTCGAACAGAGCTTCGCACCAATGCAAGCGGCCATGGCATTGGTGCTGTACTCGCTCAGATACAGAATGGCACCAATCGCGTGATAGCCTATGCTAGCCACCTTTTGTCGCAAGCGGAACAAAATTATTTCATCACTGAGCGGGAATGCTTAGCCCTCGTTTGGGCTATTGTGAAATTCTGTCCGTACGTATACGAACGTCCGTTCGCAGTCATCACGGACCATCATGCGCTTTGCTGGCTGTCCACGCTTAAGGACCCTACAAGAAGACTCGGCCGATGGGCACTTCGATTACAGGAGTACACGTTCTCGGTTGTTTACAAATCTGGAAAGTTGCACAGCGATGCTGACTGCTTATCGCGGCACCCCGTTGATTCACCTTGATCCAATGATTTGGAATCCGATGCCTGCGTTTTAGCTATCACTGACTTTCTGAACGTGGCCGACGAACAGCGCCGGGATCCTACGCTGCTCACCATCATTGACCACCTTCAATCGCGTAATGCTGACCCTTCTCTTAGCAGATACCTACTTCAAGACAACGTTTCGTACCACCGCAGCTTACACCCCGACGGCGCAGAACTTTTACACGTCGTACCACATCACCTGCGAAAGGATGTTCCGCGACAATTCCACGACGCTCCAACTTCTGGACATCTAGGAGTCTCCAGAACTTACGACCGCATTCGACGACGAGTATTCTAGAAGGGCCTCTACCGCTCTGTTCGCCGTTACGTCGCATCATGCGACCTCTGCCAGCGCCGAAAGAAGCCTATGATTCCCCCTGCCGGTCTTCTTCAACCTATTGAAGTTCCAGCCGAGCCATTTTATCAAGTGGGGTTGGACTTGCTAGGTCCCTTTCCTACTTCTACAACTGGAAATAAATGGATTGCAGTGGCCACAGACTATGCCACTCGGTATTCAATCACTCGAGCGCTACCAACCAGCTGCGCAACCGACGTTGCCGATTTCCTGCTGTACGACATTATTCTCCAGCATGGCGCTCCGTCTTACCTGCTCACAGACCTTGGTCGCTACTTTCTATCTCGTGTGGTTGATGATCTACTCTGATCTTGTGCAAACCGTCACAACTTCACCACATCTTACCACCCTCAGACTAATGGTCTTACGGAGCGCCTAAACCGCACATTCACAGACATGTTTGCCATGTACGTATCTACCGACCACACTGATTGGGACATAGCTTTTCCATTTGTAACCTTCGCCTATAACTCATCGCGTCATGAAACAGCGGGCTACTCCCCTTTTTATCTACTCTTCGGACGTCATCTCTTACTGCCCTTCGACACACTGCTTTCATCAGACCACCCATTCTCCACTTCGTACGCTCAGGATGCGATCACCCGGGCCCTCACGGCACGCGCGGTAGCACGCGCTCGGTTATCGTCGTCACAGACAGCACAGAAGTCCCTTTATGACCGTCGACATAGAGATGCCGTTTTTTCTGCGGGATCTCTTGTTCTCCTGTGGCTCCCATCTCGACGTGTTGGCCTCTGCGAGAAACTACTATCGCGATACGCTGGGCCCTGCCGAGTCATTCGTCAGGTCACACCTGTGACCTACGAGATTGCCGCTACCAAAAACTCATCAGCTGCTGCACCCAGAACGGAAGTAGTCCACGTTTCTCGTCTCAAGCCCTACAACGCCGACTCGCTCATTTAACAGGCACCGAGACGGCGCCTTACGGGCCGGGGTGATGATACGTGTATGGAACTGTCACCTCGACACAGCTGAATTGGCACCCAAACGAAGAAGACGACAACGTGGCTGTTGTGGGTTGCACTCTCGAGCTTCTCCCCGTTGGCCTCCTTGACTGTGCGCTCTCTAAGCCGTTGGCAAGACCAGCTCTCGGTGAATAAATCTTCCCCGTAACACTATATTACCATCTATTTAGGGCTATGAGTGGTTGCAAACCGGTAAGTGAATTTTTATGAAAATAGTTGAGTAAAACAGATATATTCATGAAGAACTTTGGAAGTGCTTGTGGGGAAAATGGCAACCATCTGTGCAATTGGCCCCCTGGCGCAGAAATCATCGTAGGCACGAGGGCCTAGCCAGGTCAGATGTAGGGTATATTAACATGCAGGGTGGCCGAATTCGCTGAAGTGGGAACAGGTAGAATAACAGCTAAGGGAGGAGAGGCCGATGGTATATAGTTTTCTATAATCACGTCTTAGGGACATGGAACAACTATCTAGCAATGTAGACTACGCATCAAAATATTGTAATAGAACAGACGGCTGCAGAAATTGGGGTGGTTTTGTAGCATTCGTTCGTAAAAACACAGCCTGGCAAAGAGTCAAGCAGGAGTGCTAAGAACATTTATGGCTAAAAGGAAATATGGCTGGGCAAATTACGCTCCTGAGTTTTGTATACTTGCGGACAGGAGAAAAATCCAGAGAGAAAAACCAAAAAATGGTGCAGTGCATAAAAAATGACATTACAAACTAGAAAAAGAGTGCGAGGGAATTACATAGGAGATATGAATGTGCACATAGAAGTAATGCTTTGATATATTGACCCAACAGGCAGATTTTATTTGATATGTGTGAAAGGCATGATTTATTCATTTGTAACAGCACCTAAAAACGCCAAGGGCAGATACATAGGAGCTGGGAAGGCTGCAGTCGGTGATACATCACGCAATAATGTCACATAGGATGTATGATAGGCTAAGGGTGATGTACATAGATGAATAGGGGGTCAAGACGCTTGGGTAGTGATCACAATCGTATCAAGCGGAACTTCAAAAGAGAAATCAAATTAGAAAAGTGGCATTACGAGCAACCAGTTTGTAATGTTTATTCAAAAAGGCAAATAAAGGCAAATAGAAAAAGCAACTAATGAGATTGAGCAAATAATCACCGAGGATACTAAAATAGAGTTGACGTACACAAATCTAATTCGATTGTTTGAATTAGAGCTTGCTAAGGTACAAGTCAAATCAACCAAGAAAAGCAGACCCAAACCTAAAAGGTGGTGGGTTGAGGAATTTAAGAGAGCCATAGTAAGACGTCAGGAAGCCTCCAGGGAACACACGTATACCAAACACAGAGTTTAACAGGAAGATGATGTCAAAAGAAAATGTAATAACGTTTTGAGCTGCACAAGGGCAGCGTCCGATTTATCAGAGACAAGATTAGAAGAAAGGGGGCCCAATAGATGGCAGAAGTTAACAAACAGGATAGAAAGGCAGCTACAAAGTTTTAGAACCATCTCAATTCTCTGAGTAATAAGACAAGCATAAAACAGAGGCCTAGAACTACAGTTCAAGGGGTCAGAGTAGAAGGATATGAGACAATGGAATATATAAAAACGATGATGACAGACACATTTCAACACCAAGAAAATGCTGCCTGCACCGTATACCAGACGAGGATAGACAATTAGCTCAGTGGCTCCTCTGGAATAATGAGAGAGGGAAAGGACATAAAAAAGGGTTCCCAGTAGCACTTCAACTGGCCCTGAAAGCATCTCAATTATTTTAATAAACTATGACCAAAATCTAAGCAAACATTAAGATAGACAGCGAGAAAAGCAATAAATATTCAATGGTGAAGCGCCTAATGGGTGGAAACTAGTAGGGCAAGCATGATCTAAAAAGAAAAGCGGGACAAAGCATATATAAGCAACTACCGTATTTTAATAGTGACATCAGTAGTTTACAGGCTGGCGATCACATAGTAAAAATTGCAGACATGGGTGGAGAATGAGGGGGTGCTGAGAGAACAACGAAATCGGTTCCGTAAACGAAGAAAGTTCAAGGACGATCTGTTAGCCTTGATGCAGTGTACTGAAATAGCGGAAAAAGAACACAGGCCTCTGTGGCTGGGATTTCTAGATATCAAAAGAGCTTACGATAGTGTGTTTCAAAAAGACTTGTGAGGAAGACTGGATACATGAGATGTGGAAGATGGGATCACTAATATTCTAAAGGATATCTATGAAAGTAACAAGGTAGTTATCAAATGAAAATAACAGATATCTGAACCTATAGAGATACAACACGAGATTCGACAGGGATGTCTCTTGTCAACTTTGTTATTTCTGCTTTATCTCCAGGGACTAGGAGCCAAGTTATAGGGGAGCCGACTAGGCTTCGGCCTCTCTTTTGCCAAGAGAGGAAAACACTATGAACAGTCATTACCAGCATTGATGTGTGCAGACGGTATAGTAATAAAAGCCGAAAACAAGGAAGATCTGCAGGCATTGAGAGACATTTGTGGTAAGAAGGTAGATAGGTTAAATTTGAAGTTAAGCACGGAAAAATCGGCAATCATGATTTTAATGGTAACGAAGGCAGTCAGCATAAGATACAAGAACTCACGCTAGAAATAGTGGATATATACAAATACTTGGGCGTATGTATACATCACAGGCTAAGTAGCTAAGGAAGCACGAAAGATACGTAATGACTAAGGGTAACAGGAATGCAGCTGTAATTAAAAATAGGACACTGTGGAACTACAATAGGTATGACGTAATGAGAGGGATTTGGAAAGGTGTCATGGTCGCGGTTTTGACGTTCGGCAATGCGGTCTCGTGCTCGAAATCAGAGGTTCTAGCAAGACAGGAAATCAAATAACGTGGCATAGGCAGACTGGCTTTGTGAGGACATGGGATTGCCACAAAGAAGGGGGTACAGGGTGACATGGCCTGGACATTATTTGAGTGCAGGGAAGCTAGCAGCAAGGTAGAACTTGAGGAGTGAGTGAGAAAATTGGGAGCGGAGCGTTGGGCTAGGAAATTTTTGATCTACTTGCACATGAAGACTATTGGTACTAAATTAAGGAAGCGAACTGGAAAACTGTCAGGCTAGTACGTAGACAGAAGCAGAATACCAAGCCAAAAGGAAAGATCGGTTAAGGAAAAGGTGAAGGAAACAGAGAGGGACATGTGTAAGATGGGAACGCCTACGAAATCATCACTCGAGACCTACCAATCTTTTGAGCAGGAAAATGCTAGGAGAATGATCTACTATAACGGTCAGGGTAGTTCTCTTCTCTTCGAGGCAAGAACGGGAATATTGCGGACCAAGACGTACTGAGCAAAATACGAAGGCACTGACACAGTATGTTGCGCGTGTGGAGAGGAGGAGGAAACGGCTGTATATTAGATAACGTTCTGTAAAGGGCTCCACCCTAAAGTCCGAGATAATGGCGCCAAATTTTTTGAAGCATTGATATTTAGGGCGAGTGGAGGCAAAATAGTTTTTAAACGGGTAGAAATAACCAGGAGGAGGCTAACTGATTCGTGGCTATAATCTAGGCGCAAGTGAACTTCAATTGTTAAACACTCAGTTATAGTACTTAACTTTATGCCTAGGTGGCGTCAGCCACCACCTGACTTAAAGGGAACAGCCTGATTTGTCCATCCACTCATCCAAAATGAACCAGGCAACCACAAAAGTTTTATTTTCCGATGGAGGCGTAAACGTTGTAGGCCCGTGTGCTCAGAGTTGGGCGCATGTTAAAAAAAACCGAGGTGGTCGAAATTTCCGGTGCCCTCTACTACGGCGTCTCTCATAATTTAATGGTGGTTTTGGGACGCAAAACCCTACATAACAATCAATCAAATCTACAAAGGTTTTATTGCAGAAACATCATGCATTATTCCCCATCTTGTGTAAAAGTGTTTACAGTGGCATTACTACAAATAAGCTACCATTCAATGATCTTAACCCCAAAACACTAACGTGTTCATGACATTCGTTGCTCGAAGTGTCACGAGATGTTGACACCGTCGTTGCACTAACCTTGCATTTCTTCACTCTTAAGCGCGTACCTAGATACTCTACAAGAAAAAAATGATCTCTTCATTTTTTCTAGAGTAGTGATTCAGTATACCTAAGTGAAATCTAGTGTAACAGCAGTTATCCTCACCATGTATGATTTGCACAGAAGTAAAGGAATACGCTTACATTAGTACACAAACTTTTACTGGGTGCTAAAACTCAAAAAACAAACACATGTACCGGTAACCCTGTAATTGCCATCTGGTACTCCGGTAACCGGGCTACGCTAAAAAGAGTACTTGCGAGCTAACAATGCCTAATCTCAGGGTCTGAGCAGGAATCTCCCCTCAGCATTTTTGTTGGCACTAAAGTATTCTCCCACAAAGCCACACCATGTTCTGTAACAACTTTTTAAACAGGCCTTACCGTTCGTGAAACGGTAATTACAGTTGCAGTGCTGGTAAACCAATTGTATAAACATTACATAAGTACTGAAATGATACAGCCGTTCCATTCGGTGAACGTCCGCTGCAGTTGGCCACCACTCGCTGAACTTGATCCATGTAGCAGTGTCCAGAGCTACCATCCTCACGAGCAGAAGCGCTTCCTAACAGCTTACCGATTCCAGTGTTGCTAATATATATGTTGCTATTGCCATCGTTGCGCATCTCTAAATGACGAGTTATATAAAACATATGCGGCTGTTTAACTGTTCTCATCGCGTGCAATTGTACAATCTTTAGTGCCACTTTTCAACCATTTACTTCATAAAATAATTACAATACAGTCCCCTTCTATTCACATGCTTTACATAATATTGAGTGCTAAAGAACGTTGCGTCTGCGATTTTTTTTCGGCTGTAAATAAGCCTGAAGAGAAAAAATGCACTAAAAAGAAAAATTGGGCGAGTACAAGACAAGAAGAGGACCGTTATTTGTTTCGTAAAACACATCAGCTAATTCACTGATTGCCATTGTGTGTAGCATGTAAGGTCTCTAAGCTGCAGCCGCACTTACGTTGGACAGACCAGAGATTATTGGAACACAACAGATCACTAATTAGAGGCTCACCTAATCTTTTTTTGCCTTATCTTGATTGTAAGTGCGTGCCTATGTTTGATGACTGCGCAGTTTTTTACCGGCATCTTAATGAGCAAACGCGTCTGATAATTGAGGCTTGGCATATCGATAACAGCGGTAGTATATTTGTGAGCCCACTATCGACTGCCGTGCATCGAAATGGAGTAAAGCACCTGAAAAATTATCTTTCACAGAGACACCCCCGCAGGCCAGATTATTAGGCTCCTATTTTGCATGCTCATGCACAGATAATATTTTGTTTCTCATTCCGTTCCCGTCGTTTCGCGCCCCCTCAGTTGTTAGTAGTCGTTTGCGGTGACTGTATTTGTTCATGGGTCCATGCTTGCACACCCTGTCTTTTTAAAAATGAATACGTACTGACTAGCTCGGCTAAGTCTTACGTGTAAGATAAGACTCAAGTTTTCTGAAAGATGGGGTCTCTTTCAAGCACGCACTGCCCCTAATTGATTGATATGTGGGGTAGCGTCCCAAAACCACCATATAACTTTGAAAGGCGCTGTAGTGCAGGACTTCGGTAATTTAATTACTTGGAAATCTTTAACTTGAACCCGTATCTTAGCACTCGGGCCTACAGCTTTTTCGCCTCCATCGATTACGCGTTGGCTAGCAGATTGCTTTCCGTGTTCCTACACAAAATACTTCAGTGAACCACGCAGCAAGTTTACTGCGTCGAAGTCATTTCTAGATATTTTGGTAGAACAACTTAGTATTGAATGCAGTTCATATTGGAAAATTATGAATGCGATGTCCAGGGGTCAAGATATTCACTTTCAAAGTGGTGACAGCAGGGTTCAAACATTTGCGCTGGAAATGAAAGTTATTCAGCTTTCTTTATTAATTTGTTAGTACGTGTAAGAAATGGGTGAGGAGGGTTTTTGGAGGAACCGATGACGCGCTTCTGCCGCGATGTTTTTTTTTCTGAAACAACAGCACCACCACCTTCTCAAGTCACTCATTGCAGTACTTGCTAGAAAAGGCCGGAGAGCCGCAAACAGGCAAAGGTTTTTTACCGCCTGATTGGCTCCGCGTTCAATTATTTCAGCCAATTTCACTTGCGCTGAACAAGCATGAATTTGTTAGAACTATCTATATTTGTTGTATACAACACGAGAAGTAAATTGGCGGCTCTTCGTGGAACAGGTGTTTACGGGAGCCTATAGAGTACGTTGGTGAAATGTTCCGCACATCGCTGGCCTATCTGATAGGATAACCGCTATTTTTAAATGCTGTTTTACCTGCAGTCATTTTCACTGATTCCTTAGTCTACCGGGAACTTCACGTAATGGTATTTACAACGTGTTAATTACAATGTATTCATGACATGATGAAAAAGTGGCTTGCATAATCACAGCCAAATCAGGTGGTACGTATCATTCATGCGCACAAATATTCTCAAGTAGTCGCTCTTCCTAGCCTACCATTATTGTTCAGTAAGTTTGAAAGAGAAAATGCTTTTTTTTCCAATTCTTTGACGCGCAAGCAAGTTATACAGTATTTTTATAAATCCTAATAAAAGCCAGCAACAAAACAGTTCTCTCATTTACTCATTGTTTTTTTTTTTGAAGAACACTATTTATGGCAAGCCAGTGACCAAAGTTCCAGAATCTATCGACGAAAGTGGGCAATCCTGCACAAGTGCACCTTCTATACCACTAACGAAAAATAAAAAAATTAGGTGCACAAAGAAGCAATATAAAAAGTCAGTGAGCATTGCATTTGCCATGAACTGCTAAGAATATACAGGGAAAGTTTCATTGAATGTTCAGATGCTACTCCAACAATGTGTCATGTGTCTTCTTGTGCTCATCGAAGTAGTTGGCTTGAGCTCCCTCACTAAGTTTGACCAACGAGCTCAGGCAGCGCTACCTTCCTACGTAAAGCTTTTAAACAGTGTCGCTTAAGCCGCTCTACTTTCGTTGAAAAATGGTGTACAATGAAATATTGACAATAATCTCAAGCATGATAACAAGGACGGTGTGCCGAGGCGCACATGTGCTTATAACGGCGCCGCAAAAGTAGAAATTCGCAAAGACAAACAGTCTCGCATCATTTCGCTATACTTTGCATAGTTGCACCTATTACACTGTAGTTTTGCAAGTCAAGATGCGCGGCTACCTACATCTTAACCTAGCCTAATCTAGCAGACTGTGAATAAATGTGGTGACGAAAGTTTCGTAAATTCAAAACGCTAAGAACGATGAAAAGGAATTGAATTATAGTCCGTGTTTTATTTGATGGAACCATAAAGAAATAATTTTATATGAATATTTAGGATAAAAGTGGCATTCTTTGCTTTATTAGCATGATAGGCTAAGCTCAGACGCCTCGAGGTGTTCTATGCTCCTCTGTAGACTACGAAGCGACGGTGGGAGAAATTGAAATATATTATAGAATGGATAGGGTGCAATTAGCAGTGCCTGCAAAAGATGAGGAAGAGGACCGTGGTTTATGCTCGTGATAGCTCCGATTCGGATCGCTGAGCGCTTGACCTGTGTTCGTTTATTTAATAAAGGCGTCGCGTACTCAACGCTCATCGCGTACTACAAACTGGTGGAGAGTGCTGGTTCTCTTCTTCACCCTGGAACTCCGTAACCGGACTCTACCTCCACCGTCCATCGTGCCTAACATTGCAGCACAGCCAAATGCTGCCACACACCCCGCTCTCCGCTGCCCCGGTATTCCGAGGGAGCGCTACCTAGTTCTATTCAACGGCACTGATGAACAGGACGTCGAGGACCGGCTCGCTTCGTTTGAAAAAGTGGGTGTCAACAACTGGTGGTATGATAACGACAAACTTTGTCGCGTCCACTTCTGCCTGAGGGGTGTCGTGGAGCTTTGGTTGAACAACCATGAGGCTGAGATTACCACCTGGGCCTCTTTCAAAACGACTTTCGCAGACGTATTAGGCCGACCGGCAGTGCGCAAGCTCCGCGCGGAGCAGCATTTGCGTGATCGTGCTCAGTTGGCAGAAGAAAGTTTCACGTCTTATATTGAGGACGTAGTAGGCCTCAGCCGGCGCTTCAATCGGCCATGTCCGAAGTCGACAAAGTCAAGCATATCATGAAGGGTATCGAGGACGATGCGTTCCACCTACTTGTGGAGAAAAGTCCTCGAACCGTCACAGACATCATTCAGCACTGACAAAGCTACGACGAGTTGTGAAAGCAGCGAATATCCACGCGACGTCACAGTTTCGACACGACCAGCACGTCAGCACTGACCGTTGGCACGATCTCTCCAGATCCGGTGGTATTGACACACCAAATACAACAGTTCATCCGCGAGGAGGTTGCCCACCAATGATCTATTGCTCCTTTTCTCCCTAGTAATAGTCATTGACTCCCGTCGTCACTGTGCCAAACCATTGAGGAGCAAGTATCCGGAGCTCTTCCGCCTACGCACCAGCCACTGCCTGTATCCGCACCGTTGACCTATTCCGAAGTCGCGAGAAGGTCTTCACATGCAGTGCCATACAGCACAGGTCCTCCTCAACGCCCTCGTTTCTTCTACGCACAGCGGGCACCGACAAGCCCACAAATTCCGCTTTATCGGCATCATGCCACCCTTCCCAATTATTTTTGGCACACACTGGACAACCGACGAATATGCTATTACTGTGATCTACCCGGGCTTGTCGAGCGTTTCTGCTGCCGCCGCGTTCTTCCTCCAACTGCCGTTGAAGCCAATTAATGCTACGACCATACAGAGCCGCAACAGCCAATGCCCTCCCACGCTCCTTCCAACACCTCGTCGTCGAACCGCCGTACCTCCCACTCGTCTCGATCACCCTCCCCGCGCCGGCACTCGCTATCGCCAATGCTTCGACGCACCGCGCCCGTCCACATGAAAAACTGACCACCACAGTTCCCGAGGCAAGAAAATCGCCACTGTCAAAATCTATGAGGCATCGTTCCCGACCTGCAAACGAAATCCCAATCTTCATTGAAGGTGTTGCCATGTCCACCTTAGTCGATACTGGAGCTGCTGTGTCTGTGTTGAGCGAAGCAATGTGCCGCATGTTGAAAAAGATTACGACTCCGCTTTCTGGTGCTTCTCCCCGTACGGCGACCGCGCATAACATACAACCTTCCGTCACGTGCACAGCATGTCTACTCATTCAGGACGTTTTTTATGTGGCTGATTTCGTCGTCTTTCCGCACTGCTCGCACGACGTTTATTGGGCTGGGACTTTCCATGCATCATGCCGTTGTCGATTGTGCCCGTGCCGAGATTGATTTATCAGCAATGTCGGACATCGCTCCTGCCAAGTCATCTTTTTCTCGTGTCGTCATTACCGAGGACACGGACATCCCACCTATGTCATCTGCTATTGTGCCAATCTCCTGCGACTATGCTTTCTCTTCCGCTTTGTTTGTACCGTCAGCGAAATTCACTTCCCGTAAGCACTTCTCCCATCCGCTCTTATCACGATCGAAAACTCATCCGCAACTATTTACGTCACGAACCTGCTTTGGGCCCCAACCACTGTGCCACGGAGGATATATATGGCAACTTGAAGACATTGATTCAGTCTGTCCTCACTCACTACCTGGTCGCACAGCAAGCCTGTCGCGAGCGTGAATCTCGATACCATGGCCAAAACATCTACCCCAGATGCCTTCCTTCCATCAATTGCTTCGGACCTTCCCAGCATTCAGAGGACGCAACTCTTGAAGCATCTCGACCGCTTTCGGATGTGTTTCGATTGCGAGCAACCCAGTTTGAGCAGAACAACTTCGATCGCTCATCATATAGACACCGGCAACCATGCACCCCTGCGCCAGCATCCATACCGCGTCTCTCAAGCTGAACGTCGCGCGATTGAAGACCAGGTGACTGACATGCTTAGTCGAGGAGTCATACAGCCGTCCCACAGTTCCTGGGCAACTCCGGTGGTGCTCGTGGAAAAGAAGGATGGTAGCATCCGCTTCTGTGTTTTTTATAGGCGCCTTAACAAGATCGCGCGAAAAGATGTCTATGCGCTCCTCAGAATTGATGACGCGCTTGACTGTTCGCAAGGAGCGAAGTACTTCTCTTCGCTGGATCTTCGGTCGGGTATGGATAAAGCCAACCGCCCCAAAACTGCGTTCTTAACTCTTGACGGCTTGTACGAGCTCAACGTGATGCCGTTCGGCCTTTGCAATGCCCCGGACACATTCTAGCGTCCTATGGACAACATACTCCGAGGTGTCAAGTGGCATACGTGCCTTTGCTATCTGGACGACGTCGTGGTTTTTTCAAAATACTTCAATACCCATCTCCAGCGCCTCGCAAGTGTGCTGGAATGCCTCACACAGGCTGGACTACAACTAAACTTGAAAAAATGTCACTTCACCCCACGGAAGCTCGCAATATTAGGGCACGTTGTCAGCAAGGACGGTGTTCTACCAGACCCAGACACCCTCCGCGCTGTCACCGAGTTTCCTGAGCCGTCAACACTCGAAGAACTTCTGAGCTTGATAGGAATATGTTCGTATTTTCGACGATTTAATCGTAATTTAGCATCTATAATTATCCCATTACCGCGTCTACTTGCTGACAGCCAAGGTATCTCGGCGTGGTCGTCAACCTGTGACGACGCATTTGCGAAATTACGTCATCTCCTGACATCGCCGCCGAATCTTTGTCACTTTCACCCAGACGCCCCTACCGAAATCCACATGGACGCTAGTGGAGTCGGCCTTGGCGCTATCTTTGCGCAGTGAAAGTCTGGCTTTGATGAGTACGTCATTTCTTACGCGAGTCGCACTCAGACCAGAGCCCAAGAAAATTATTCCATCACGGAGAAAGAATGCCTAGCGATCCTTTGGGCAATCGCTAAATTTATACCTTACATATATGGTCGGACATTTGATGTCGTGACTGACCATCACGCCCTCTGCTGGTTGTCGTCTCCAAAAACCCATCTGGTTGCCTAGCCCATTGGGCATTACCACTCCAAGACTACGACATCCGTGTCGTCTACAGGTCAGGGCGCAGACATTCAGACGCCGACGCTCTCTCTCGATCTCCGCTTCGCCATGACGGTGCAAATGCGCCTGTTTCTACCTACAATTCTTCCACCCTCACACACGCTGACATGCCATCCGAGCAGTGTCAAGACCCTTGAATACTGTCCTTAATGGAGTTCCTATCGAAGTCATCACCGAGTACCACCAGTCGCTCGCTGTGGTGCACAGCTCGCCATTTCACCATGCGCGATAGGCTACTTTACCACCGCAATTACCTCAGTGAAAGTCACAAGTGGTTGTTGGTGATTCCTCGCCATCTACGTGCTGATATTTGCGTCTCGTTCTACGTGGACCCCCAATGCGGCCACGCTTGTGAAATAAAGACGTATTCACGCCTCTGGCTACGGCACTACAGGCGTGGAATGTACCAATTTGTCCTCCAATACGCGTGTTCATGCTCAAAATGTCAACGCCGGAAGAGTTCACCGCATGCCGTCACTGGACCGCTTCAGCTGTTGCCCTGCCCATCCCGACCTTTCGATCGCATCGGAATTGACTTATACGGCCCACTTCTGTACACACCTGACGGGAATCGCTGGGTGGTTGCCGCTATTGATCATTTGACACGGTATGCTGAGAGTGCCGCGCTGCCAGAGGCTACATCACATGAAGTCGGCTTATTTATTCTTCACAAACTTGTTCTTCGCCATGGCGCTCCTCGCGAGTTACTCAGCGACCGCGAACGCACGTTCCTCACAGAAGCCGTGCAAGACCTCCTGCGTGAAGGCAATGTTGTTTATGGAACGACCAGTGCGTACCACCTCTCAACCAATGGCATGACTGAACGCTTCAACCGCACATTAGGCGACATGCTGTCCATGTATGTATCTGCTGACCACAACAACTGGGACCGCATACTACCATTTGTCACCTATGCCTACAACAGCGCCACTCAGTCCACGACTAAGTTTTCTCCCTTCTTTCTTATACATGGCCGAGAACCCTCCTCATTTATGGATACAATTCTGTTGTATCGCCTGGATATTTCAGAGACTGCAACTCTCTCAGAAGTCGCCACCTATGTGGAAGAATGCAGTCAGCTAGCGCGTTCGTTAACTACAAAAGACCAAGCATACCAAAAGGACCACCATGACGCCAACCTGCAATCCCAGTCATATTCGCCTGGAACACTGGTTTGGCTTCGCGTTGCCTCCTTTCTTCAAAGCTGCTACCTAAGTATGAAGGCCTCTACCGCATCCTGCGTCAAGCATCCCCGATAAACTATAATGTCAAGCCCGTACAGTCATCCACAGACCGCCGCCGTCGCGGCCGTGAGACCGTTCACGTCGACCGAGGCCGCACTATGACCCACCAGTCGTACCTGTGCTTTAGGTCGCCAGGATGGCTCCTTTTCCGCGGGGGAGTGATTTGTAGAATGGATAGGGTGCAATTGGCAGTGCTTGCAAAAGACGAGTAGGAGGACCGTGGTTCGTGCTCGTGATAGCTCCGATTCGCATCGCTGAGCGCTTGATCTGTGTTCGTTTTTTATAGACGCGCCACGGACGACTTAACGCTCAACCCTTACTACCAATATATATATATATATATAAATAAATATATATATATATATATATATATATATATATATATATATATATATATATATATATATATATATATATATATATATATATATATATATATGTATATTGTAAGGAAGAGCGGCGCGGCAGCTGTGAGCCTTAGGCTGGACAGCCAAGAAGAAGAAGCAGAATAGAACAGCTTGCCCGACGAACGGGTGTTGTGTCTGTCTCGCTCATTACAATGGCGCGACCGTTCAACGAACCCGTGCACGACGACCTGCATGAAAAAACCGTCCTACAGAGCGGACGCACTCTCCAGCGGCTCGCAACTCCTACTTCCGTGGCCGTGGCATCCGACCTGGCCACCGCGGGTATCGAAGCCAGCGCGCTGCCTGTAGGCGTCCTTGCCAAACCACAAAGTGACTCCCCTGACTTGGCTTCGCAAACCGCCTCCTTGCACAGGGACGCCATACACGCTCCCTTGGTCTTCGCCTCAGGTACCATCCCTCGAGAAACGTCACTACTGTCACCAGAAGAAAGGCGTAATTCCTCGCCTGTAGCCACCAGCGAACTATGCACGGTTCTGCAGGCCATCACTACTTCGAGCCACTGTCTTGCAGATGCCACCGTCACCTTCTCAGCAGCCCTTGCACGCACCACGTTGCCTTCACCGTTCATTGCTGAAATTCCTGACTTTACTGGCATTGAACAAGACCCAACCATCTGGCTGGATGAAATTCATTCGTTGGCCCGTCGACATGCATGGACTGATGACGTGACGCTATCGCTAGCCGTAAGCTGACTGCGCGAGTCCGCCAAAGCGTGGCATCAATACGATGGCTGCAAGTACAACTCCTGGAGTGACTAGAATAAAGCCTTAGTCACGGCCTTCAAACCACTGTCATTCGCATACCACGACCATTTCATGCGCATGCGATCGCGTTGGCCGGCTTCATCAGAAGACGCCCGCAAATACGTCTACAATAAGCTCGGGCTTCTCGACAAATGTGGCATTACATGGATCTCTCTGTCTGCCCGCCAGTATGTCGTTGATGGCTTGGCTGACCCTACCCATGCTGCCACCTTATCTTGCCAGTCACCTGAAGCGTCACCCCAGGTTTTCGCTCAAAAAGCAGCCGAACTTCAGCAGAACTCTCGTCGTCGGCTTAGCTAGGACACATTGCCGACTGTCCGTTTGACTTACGCCTCCACACGACACGGATGCTTCAAGTGCGGTCACATTGGCCACAACGCAAGGAGTGTAACCAACCATTCCAGACCCGAATCCACTTCAAATCAAATTCCTCGTAAGTTCTTTTCGTCGCTTGATCAAATTCCTCGGATATTCTTTCATGTTGAGAGAATAGGTGACCTATCTTCTCTGGTGGATACCGGTGTGGAACGGACGGCGCTACACGAACGGCGACGTCATGCTCCGGACACTATCCGACCCTGGACGCAACCTCCCCTCTGCGGACTTGGAGGAAGTGCTATGCCAGTCGGAATGCTAGATATTTCAGTCCGCACGGCAGCGGGCACTAAAGTTCTTCCAGCCATTCCCGTCTTTGAAGACCTCCCTGCCGACATGATCCTTGGTGCTGACTTCTTGCTATCTGATGACCATACATAGCGGTCACTTCGAGCTTCGGTCTTCGACAGCTGTGACTACCGCCACAACCCTGCCACCACAGACAAGATACAGCAGAACTGCCAATAACTAATTTGCTGCTCCGTCGCATACGAACGGGAGATCACCCGCCAATATTCGTACCACTGCGACGATACGCTGAACTAGAACGGGCAGTGATCGCAGAACAAGTAGATGAAATGCTTGCCGCGGGCATTTTTAGGCTGTCATCGAGTCCGTGGGCAGCGTCAGTCGTCCTTGTTCGCAAAAAAAAAACGAATCACTACGTTTTTGCGTGGACTACAGGCAGCTCAATAACAGAAAACGCCTGACTCCTACCCTTTACCCCTCATTGATTATGCTGTTGATACAATACGTCACTGTAAGTTCTTTTCGTCACTTGATTTACGTGCAGGTTACTGGCAGATTAACGTCGCGGAGAAAGATAGCTGTAAAACGACCTTTCGAACGCATTTTGGTTTGTATGAATTCAACCGCATGCCGTTTGAACTAAGAATGGCTCCTAGCACTTTTCAGCGTGCGAATATTTCAGTGCTCGGACCAATGAGCCTGTGTGGTGTACTAAGCCGACATCCTGGTCGTTGGCAGAAGAGACGATGAACACCTTCGCAATTCGGACGAAGTACTACACAGACTCCATGCAGAGGGATTGCATTTGAACCAAGAGAAATGCTGGTTTGGGGTGTCCAAGATTTCGTACCTGGGACATAATATATCTCCTTTCGCCATTCAGACACTCCCGGAGCGAAAAGCTGCCGTGTCGCAGTATCCCCCACTAACCTGCTTAAGCAGGTTCAGTCATTTCTGGGTATGGCCTCGTATTTGCGAAGGTTTATTCCCCGCTTTGCTTCGATCACAGCTCCCTTGAGCAGTTTTTTAAAAAGAACGCACGGTTTGAACGGGGCGTCTCACAAGAAAATGCTTTTCGAGCTATAAACAAAAGCTCACTAGTTGCCCCATACTAAGTCACTTCAATAAAGACTGGTCCACCGAAGTGCACACTGATGCCAGCCGAGTCGGCCTAGGAGCTGTGTTAGTGCAGCGTGATCCAGATGGCGTGGAACACGTGGTCGCTTATGCCAGCCGAAAACTTTCAGACACCGAGCGCCACTATCACTCAAACGTGCTTGAATGTTTTGCAGTAGTATGGAGCGTCGATTATAAGTTTCGACAATATCTTTTCAGGCGTAAATTCGCTTTTGTGACTGATAATGCTGCTATAGCACGAATGTTCTCCAAGCAGCAACTTAAGCACAAATTCGCCCAGTGGATAATCACACTGTAAGAGTTCAATTTTGACGTGCGCCACCATGCCGGGGGGTGGGGCTAAACAACGTCGCCGATGCACTCTCACAGAACCCCCTTGACTGCGCGCAACAAACCACGAAAACCCACATTTTTTTCGCCCAGATGGGTATATCTCAAGCCCAACAGCAGGATAAAGTTTTGGCATCCATTATTACTACTCTCACTGACAAGGAAAATCACAGTACTTTTGTGATGCGCAATGGCGCATTGTAACGGCGTCACTGGCGAGCGGACCGATCCGAAGCACGTTACCACCTGGTGATCCCGCAAACCCACAGGTCAGACATTTTAATAGCCATTCAGGACTCCCCAGAAGGCGAACACGCGGCCAACAAGTCACGCTCCGGAAACTACAGGATCGTTTTTGGTGGCCGAAGATGCAAAGTAGCGTCCATTCTTATGTCGCCAGTTTCAAAATCTGTCAGCAGTTTAAGCGACTGCCTGGGTGTCAACTTGGATTACTAACACCAATACAGATACCCAAAACAATTTTCCACATGATTGCCATTCATTACATGAAACCTTTACCTACCACCACTGCGGAAAATTGTTAAGCCATTGCAGCAGTAGACTACCTGCCAAAATACGTGGAAGTGTAGGCCGTACCATCTCTTGCATCCACTTACCTAATCGACTTCCTCAAGCACTGATTTGAATGGAGACATGGCTTACCAAAACGTTTATATCTGATCGGGCTACAACGTTTCGTAGCGGGGAACTGAAAAGCACCTTTACACGGCAGGCGTGCAGCACCACTTCGCATCCGCGTTTCATCCTCAAGCAAACGGTCTTAGTGAGACAACTTGCCAGAGCATCCAGGCACAACTCGCTCCATATACGAAGGCAGGGAAAAGAGGAGAGACCGACTGGGACGTCTACCTTCCGTCAGCCACTTTTGCGGTTAACACAGCACTGCAGACGTCTACCAGGGAAACGCCCTACAAAATTGTTTATGAAAAACTACCACAGCTGAAAGCGGTCCTCAGTTTGAATGCTCCCTTTATAGTTCCACGGGCCAACGATCGCAAAGCGACCCGTCAGAAGATCCGAACTAAGGCGATCAAGAAAGCCGCCACACAAAAGAAAATTGAAAGCACCACTATGACAGACGCCGTAGGCGCGCTCCTTCTTACAACATCGGTGACGAGGTGTGGGTGCAACGGGGCACCAGCGGGCCCAGCAAGAAGCTACTCCATAAGTTCGGCGGGCCATTTATATTTATTCAGCGTGTAGGAGAAAATACCTGGCGTGTGAACACCGCAGATGCGAACTTCACCCTCGATAACCGCAAAAGAAACCACTTTGCCGTGCATGTGTTGCGCTTGAAAAAAGCAGTCGGACCACTGCAGGTGCCAAAAACTGTAATTTATTTTTTGCTTTGTCAGGTCCGCAGTGTGGCCGAATGTAACGCAGAGTGGTGCGGATGCTGTGGGCCATGGGCTGAATGGCGAGGAAGAAGAGGCCGAATAGAACAGCTTGCGCGACGTAAGGGTGTTGTGTCTGTCTCGCTCATTACACTATATATATATATATATATATATATATATATATATATTATTTCATCCTGTTATTCATACTATAAACCGGTGTCCGAGAATTTATTACCTGCGAATATATATATATATATATTGTTACGGGTAGCTTATTTATTAAATTAAATACGAGGCACTGTGCTCGGCGAACAAGATGGCGACAGTTCATAAACAACCAGCCACCAACGTCGTCTTTCTCTTTCTTCCAGACAGGCTGTGCCGGCTGTAACGTATCATAACCCCCCGGTGGTAGAAGCACCATCTCGGTGCTTGAGCGACTCGGGTACGGTAGAAGGAGGGTGATAGGGCTTGAGTCGAGCTATGTGCACGATGTCACTCGAAGGTGACGATGATGACGTTGAATCGGCTGGAACGATCTCGTAGGTAACGTCAGTCACCTGGCGAACGACACGGTATGGTCCAGTGTAGCGTGACAGCTGTTTTTCAGAAAGCCCTACACGCCGAGTGGGGGACCACAGGAGGACAAGGGAACCTGGTGAAAAGTGCACGTTTCGAAGATGGGAATCGTAGAGCTGTCTTTGGCGCTCCTGTGAAGCCTGCAGGCGGCTGCGGGCGAGTTGGCGAGCGTGGTCGGCTCGCGCGATGGCTTCGCCGACATACTTAGTGACCGAGGGCAGCAAGGTGTCAAATGGTAGGACGGGTTCTCAGCCGTATAGAAGATGTAATGGTGAATAGCCGGCAGTGTCGTGACGTGACGAATTATATGCGAACGTCACAAATGGCAAATGAACGTCCCAGTCCCGGTGGTCGGCCGCTACGTATTTAGAAAGCATGTCGGTTATGGTGCGGTTGCGGCGCTCCGTAAGACCGTTCGTTTGTGGATGGTACGAAGTGGCAAACTTGTGCTTGGCAGAGCAAGAGCGCAGAATTTCATCAACGACAGCTGATAGGAAGGTGCGGCCCCTGTCAGTGAGAAGTTGGCGTGGAGCTCCGTGTACTAATATAATATCATATACCAGAAAGTCCGCCACATCGGTTGCGCAACTCGTCGGAAGTGCTCGTGTGATAGCGTACCGTGTCGCATAGTCAGTGGCGACAGCGATCCATTTGTTGCCTGAGCTGGAGATCGGGAATGGGCCAAGCAGGTCGAGGCCAACTCGAAAAAAAGGTTCGATGGGAATGTCGATTGGCTGAAGGAATCCAGCTGGTAGGGAAGATGGCTTTTTGCGGCGCTGGCAGGGTTCACAAGCGGCGACGTAGCGTCGAACAGAGCGGGCAAGACCAGGCCAAAAGAAACGACGACGTACACGGTCGTATGTGCGAGAGACGCCCAAGTGGCCTGCCAAAGGAGCGTCATGAAGTTGGTTGAGAATAGTCGCACGAAGATGTGCTGGTATGACGGGGAGCAAGTCATGGCCATATGGATCGAGGTGACGGCGATACAGGATGCCGTCTTTTACCAGGAACATTTGTAGAGATGCGTCGCGAGGCCTTGACTCAAGTTTGCCAATGATGGTTCGCAGGGAAGCATCCAGGCGTTGTTCGTGCCCAAGGTTGAGTAGCTGCGTCACAGACAGAAGGTCTGGAAAGGTGTCAGTATGGGCAGCCTCCTCCACGGGGTAGCGTGATAAACAATCAGCATCTTGGTGTGACTGCCCTGTTTTGTACGTTACGGTGAACGTGTATTCTTGTAATCGTAGGGACCAACGAGCGAGGCGTCCTGTGGGATCCTTGAGTGAGGCCAGCCAGCAGAGTGCGTGATGGTCTGTGACTACCCGGAATGGACGCCCGTATAAGTATGGGCGAAACTTGGCGACTGCCCACACGAGAGCGAGACACTCACGTTCCGTGATTGAATAGTTGCGCTCGGCTGTAGATAGTAGGCGGCTTGCATATGCTATAACACGGTCATGTCCGCGTTGATGTTGCATTAGCATTGCCCCGATGCCATGCCCACTAGCGTCAGTGCGAACCTCGGTTGGAGCTGATGGATCAAAATGGGCTAAAATCGGCGGTGTTGTAAGGAGCGTCGTGAGCTGGGAAAAAGATGAGGCTTGATCAGCGCCCCAGAAAAACGGGGTGTCCTTCTTCAGGAGGTTTGTGAGTGGGCGTGCAATGATGGCGAAGTCCTTAACAAACCGTCTAAAGTAGGAGCACAAGCCCACAAAACTGCGAACGTCCTTTGTTGACTTCGGAACAGGAAAGTCCGTGACGGCGCGAATTTTTTCGGGATCCGGGCAGACTCCTGCGGCATCGACGATGTGGCCAAGTACGGTTATTTGACGACGAGCAAAGTGGCATTTCGACGAGTTCAGTTGAAGTCCGGCTCGACGAAAAACTTCAAGAATCGCCGATAAACGCTTGAGATGGGAGTCGAATGTGGGCGAGAAAACGATAACGTCGTCTAAATAACATAAGCAGGTTGACCATTTAAACCCTTGGAGCAACGAGTCCATCATTCTTTCGAATGTGGCCGGCGCATTACAGAGACGAAAGGGCATAACTTTGAAGTGATAAAACCCGTCAGGAGTGACGAATGCGGTCTTCTCACGGTCCATCTCATCCACAGTGATCTGCCAATAGCCAGATCGAAGGTCGATAGTGGAAAAATACTTAGCACCGTAAAGGCAGTCTAAGGCATCGTCAATTCTAGGCAACGGATAAACATCTTTCTTCGTAATTTTGTTGAGATGCCTGTAATCTACACAAAAGCGCCATGTTCCATCCTTCTTTCTGATCAGGACGACAGGAGAAGCCCAGGGGTTACAAGAGGGTTCGATTATGTCCTTTGCAAGCATCTTTTCGACTTCCTGTTGTATGACTGTGCGCTCGGACGCGGAAACACGGTATGGACGTCGGTGAATGGGACTCGCGTCACCGGTATTGATGCGATGAGTAACAACACTCGTTCGGCTTAAAGCCGTGCTGGCGAAGTCAAAAATGTCACTATAGGACTCCAGGACGTGACGAAGGGCTTCGGCTTGATCAGGAGCGAGGTCTGATGGTACCATGTGGTCAACGTCGACGCCCGATGAACGTGTTAGAGTTGGTTCATTGTCTAAGGTGCAGCAATCATCCACTCTGAAGGGTTTAACCGTATGGTCTTGTAGAGCAGTAATTTCGGCTAGGGAGATACCTTGTGGAAGAATTTGGGCAGTGAGGGCAAAATTCACAATAGGAAGGCATGTGCGGTTTCCAACGATTGTCAAAATGTTGTGCGGAACAGCGACGCCATGCGTAAGCATCACGGCATGAATTGGTGCCACCATGTAATCGCCGTCAGGTACAGGTGGTGTAGAGAAGAGGTCGATATGTGTGACACAGTTAGGCGGAAGGCGTGCGAAATCAATGCAGCAAAGGCGACTTTGGGGTGGGTTGGTCAGATCAGCAAGTAGAGGCATTTCAAGGTCAAGACAGCTGGCTGAACAATCTATACGGGCCGAGTGAGCGATTAGAAAATCCATGCCTAGAATTACTTCATGAGGGCAATTTTCTATAACGGTGAAAAGAACAGCAGTGCTTCTATCGGCGATAGTCACACGGGCAGAGCACATGCCAATAATCGCGGCAGTTTCCCCGTCGGCGACTCGAACGGCTCGGTTCAAGGCGGGTATGACAACTTTCTTTAGGCGGCGACGAAGAGCAGCACTCATTATGGACACATGCGCGCTGGTATCGATCAATGCGCGCACAGGTACATTGTCTAATGTAACGTTCAACAGATCCGGGTCGTCGGTAATAATACACGAGGATTTGTTGCAGAGGTCGTCGTCAATGCAGCTTCACCTCCAGAAGCTGCACTGCCTGGTTTTCCGGTCGGGGGCGCTGCGAATAGGTCGGAGATGCAGGACGGCGTTGTGAGGGTGAACGAGATTGACGGCGAGCAGGGGATGGTGAGCGGGCGTAGCGAGGTCTCGTCAGAGGTGCGGCAGAATCAGAAGATGTGGTCGGCATAGGGGAACCAAAATCAAATGTTGAGGACGACTGGTGGTCAGACGTGGCTTGGGTAGGAGGCCCATAGCGTGCCGGCGGAGCCCAGTGATTGCGGCAGTGGCGAGCAATATGACCGACACGTCGGCGGTTGAAGCAGATGGGCTTGTCGTCCGGTGTACGCCATTCGGACAAATTGCGCTGTCGAGAGTAGTTGGACCCAAATCGAGGAGCGGATGAACGACGATAAAAAGGCTCGGCAGAGTAGACTGGTTGAATGGGGTGTAGGCCGACGTTCGATAATTCTTGACGAACGACGGCTTGTATCAGTGAGATCGTGGTCGGTGAAGGATCAGGCGTTGGAAATGAAGTAGCTACTGGTTGGGCTGCCTCGACCTCACGACGAATGATGCGGGTGAGGTTGTCACATCGGGGAACTGGGCGGACGGAGTCATCACAAGAGGAAGTAGCAGCTGTGTTCGGCAGGCGCGTGATGCCGTGGGATACGCGGCGGGCTTAGCCTGTTCTAGACGGCGGCACTCTGTCAGGATCGTGTCGATTCTCGTGACATTATTAAAAACCAGCAGGTTGAAGGCATCGTCAGCAATCCCTTTGAGGACATGGTTAACTTTTTCTTCTTCTGACATGCGCTGGTCGACCTTGCTACAAAGCGCCAAGACGTCAAGAATGTATGAGACGTACGATTCAGTAGACGTCTGGGCGTGAGTGGCGAGAGTCTTCTTGGCAGCAAGCTGACGACCAGATGAATCGCCGAAAAGATCACGGATCTTCGATTTGTAAAGATCCCAGCTTGTGATTTCGGCTTCGTTGGTTTCGAACCATGTCCGCGGCGTGCCGTCGAGGTAGAACACAACATTGGCGAGCATGAGCGTGGGATCCCAGCGGTGGGTAGCACAGACTCGCTCGTACCGGTGCAGCCAGGAGTCAACGTCGATGGTGCCGTCAGCGGAGAAAGTTCCAGGATCCCGCAGGGGTGGCAGGGTGACGTAGGTTGTCGACTCGGATCGAGAGACCGGTGGGGATGAGGCACTGGCAGTTGAAGTAGTCGAAGAGTCCCCGGTGTTGCGACCGCTGCGCGTCTCCATCGAGGTACGGTAGTCGTCCACCTCCACCAATAATGTTACGGGTAGCTTATTTATTAAATTAAATACGAGGCACTGTGCTCGGTGAACAAGATGGTGACAGTTCATAAACAACCAGCCACCAACGTCGTCTTTCTCTTTCTTCCAGACAGGCTGTGCCGGCTGTTGCGTATCAATATATATATATATATATATATATATATATATATATATATATATATATATATATATATATATATATATATATATATACATATGTATATATTTATATATAGGGACAGGCATCGTGGTTCTGTGACCGTAGCGTTGCAAGCAGTAAAGTAAATCCTCCGTGAGCAGTCACAACGTGGTTTATTTCGACGTTTTAGCCATAGTCGCCCTCATCGTGATCAAGGCCAAACTTTAGCTGAAACGTCGATTGATTGATATGTGGGGTTTAACGTCCCAAAACCACCATATGAATATGAGAGACGCCGTAGGGGAGGGCTCCGGTAATTTTCACCACCTGGGGTTCTTTAACGTGCACCCAAATCTGAGCACACGTGCCTACAATTCCGCCTCCATCGGAATGTAGCCACTGCAGCCGGGATTCGATTCGCCACCTGCGGGTCGGCAGCCGAGTACCTTAGCCACTAGACCACCGCGACAGGGCTGAAACATCAAAATACACCACATTGTGACTGCTGATGGAGGATCTACTTGACTATATATATATACATATATATGTATATATATGTATATATATATATATATATATATATATATATATATATATATATATATATATTTTGGAAGTTTCAGAAAGAATCTGGCCTTCGTCCTGACAAACGCCAGACTGTGGGGGAAACCGTCCAAATAAATGCTTTCGTGGTTACCATTCACAAAGAATTTACTTGACGTATGCATATATATATATATATATATTTATTTATAATATATATTTGTTTTTCTACACATCAAGTGCAAGTTATTCCGTCACGTCAGTATGAGCCACTGCATTCGCGGCCCCCTCCACACTGGAATTTGCGCCAGAAGACGCAGAGGCGTGAATACAGAACTCACGCGGCACCTAGAGTTTCAGCCGGCATGCATGTGCTGGAAACACGCAGTTTCTGCTTTTGATACATAGGTTGGAAATGACTTCTAGGCGGAACGTTACAAGGCCTAGGGATTTCACCACCCTGAACGGGCTGGCGAACCGGGGAAGAAACATCGGCAACGCGCTGGCTGCGTCGAACCAGCACTAGGGCCCGTATTCACAAACGCTCCTTCACTCAAGGGCTCCCCTCGACTTGACGAAGTCAAGGTGGAGCGTGCTCTTCCACTCAAGGGGCCGCTGCGTTTCATGAACGCTCCTCCACACTTCCTTCGCCAAGGGAGGCCTTGGAAATGCTGCCTTCACTTGAGTGAACTGCATGCGCCGAGAAAAGCGCCTGATAACGAGAGTATTCGCAATTGTGGTTAAGAATTGCCTATCTATGTACATTAAGAGAACGCTTTTTCTAGTTATTCTTTTTTAAAAATTGACATTACAGCAGAATACGTGCAATTAGAGTGGTATTGTTGTTTTTCTAAGCCTTGTGCTGATAGAGTTAGCGAAACCCTCCTTCACGTCTGGCAACAGTCGAACCCAGGCAGCTGAACGAACAGCTGATGGCATTTCGTCTGCTGCTGAACCTGTCTACCTGCTTAGTTTATTTTGTCTTGTATGCGTCTATTAATTGCAGTTTATATTTACGGTAGTGTTTGCGTATGTGTTGTTTGAGAGCCTACTTTCGCCGGGGTGACTAACGAACTACATGAGTGATGACAGGAAGCGCAATAGATGGTTTTTTTGCTTTGTTTACTTTCGCTTTACTGAGAGCCTTCTGATCACTAATGTAGCCACCGAATGTATAACGCGGTGGAATGAGTATTTTTTACTATATATCACAGTATGTTGGCGTGCTTTTAGCATTCACCACCGCACGCATTATGTATAAGGATTACTCGTACGTAAATTCGTTCACGCTACGGGAGTACCTGCACAGTTCCTAACTTCAGGGGCCTGTGCAATGTTTATTTTTCTCATTTACTGCGAATTTCACCGTGGCGCTTTCGTAGTTGTTCCTCTGCGTATAATAGGAAATTTGAAAGACATTGCTCGCAACTGATATTCAAGGTTATACCAGGGTAGCGTTAAAAACTAGGCATGTTATACTCGTGGCTGAGCGTTCGAATTAGACTGCTACGCAAGTTAAGAAAAGCGATGGTGTGCCTTTCTTTCACTATTGGTGAAAAATACATTTTAAAGTTGTTTTCTTCATTTAGTAACATATATAGTCGGTTAATAGGGACTGATGTGTGTGTGTCAACTTTAACATTTTAAACTTGCAAGCAATAAGTTATTGTTTTCGCATTGTTTTTCTATTTGCCCTGCATTTGTGGATGCGTCTAATTTGTCAGATTCGCATAGAAGTAAACTTTAAATTTGTGTAGCTTCCGTCTCCAAGTTCACACAGCGGCAACGTCTTAATTTTTTTTTTCCGTCTCCTTCATCTGCATGCCCAGAAGCACAATCGTTAGTGCATGAATTACCTTTGCACTAATGTTTTGGATTTTATTTGCAATATAACCACTGGAAATACCTGTTGAAAAGGATCGTGGTGTCTGTGCTGCATTCCAAAGCTCCGGCACAACATAAATTATAGGGGATGTTTTATTTTTTGGGAAATCATAAAATTCAAGCCGCGTCTGACTTTTGGCGCTGTTCTGTTTTAAAAACTATCCTGTGGTTTCTCTCAACCTTTGAAAAAGTGTCGTCAAGAGCAGCGTATATTATTCTGCTGATTTATTGAAGACCAGTGAAACAAAGCGGTGAGAAATGCTCAAGAGTATTGCAGTCATCGCGGATACATCTTGTCAGAACCTTGTAAATAAAATATCCGCTATTGCTGCATCATTAGCAAGTCTACCAGTTAAAACCACGCCATCTCAGTTCCGTGGAAGAGGAGTGGTGCTGCTTTATATAAAACAAGTTTAATTTTCCTAGAACTGCTTTCCTGTAGAATCGGAGAAGTGGTTTTTTCAGTCCTGTCTCATCATGAAAAGACAAACACGACGATAATTATGTATTGATAAATGAACAAAACAGCAGTTGTGAATGGCAAATGGACCTTTATTACATGTGGCTGATGAAGAGCAACGTGGCAAACATAAGAATGCAAATGAAAAGTGTTCATCAATCAAACATATGCAACCTACACACTCCAAAGATTAAGTACGAGCTCGGAGGACATCATAAATAAGATTAAGGAAGTACACGACATAGCGCGCCTATTGCAGTGTAGCTGCACGCATTCACTGCTATTTTTGTGCTTTTGTATACAGTCGTGCAAACTCTGCAATGCATTGATAATACGGCAGATTTTAGGAGGCCTTTTCTCTGTGTTCATCTGTCGGCAGCTGGTCCCCTGCATAAAAGAGGCAAGAAATAGTATTAGAAAAACGTAATAGCTTGGATACAAAAGCCGCATTTTTCTTTAATTCTAGCGGTGCACACATTCATTAGTATGTCTCGCGTTAAAGAACAGACATGGTTGAAGTATTGAGCTTTGACTATTTTGACACATGTTTGGCTCAGGCACTTAAGCAGCTGACGAGGCATATTGGTATATAATTTCATTAACTAATTGCACGAATCAGTGCCATAGCCAGCAATTCTTCTTCGGGGGGTAGGAATGGGGTTAAATTAAAAAAAAAACAATCTCATTATGTATCTGCTGCATTTATATTTCATATGTTTGCGTTTTCATACGACACTTGACACACGTTTGCGTACATGCAGGATTCACAGAGCATGATCATATGCTTGAACCCCTAAATATGTACTTGGTTGTTCATTGGTATTGTGAGCTGCATAGACACTGTATAAAGAAGCTATGTTTCACGCGTAGTAGCTACAGCAGCACACTCATTGCGCCCAATGTATTGTGTAGTGCTTTTCTAAAACTGTCTTTAATAGTAAGCTGACCGAAGCAGAAAAAAAATAAAAAAAACACAGGAGAACTTACCTTCTCATTGGTACAGATGGCCGTCTAACAGAGGTGTGCTTCGTCGTAAATTTCGGCTAGGGCAGCAAAGGTTCACCGGAGAGGAAGCCACTCTAAAGTACGGGGAACCCAGCGCATCAAAAGTTTGCTATGCCGCTCATTTGTCAAGCTTTCGCACCACGCTTGAACTGATGCGGTGTGCGAGCTTCATCAAAACATTTCAAAGCACTGGATTCCACAGTAAGTCATGGAGCACTCGCACGAAGAGTATACGCACACACGAAGGCAGGTAATCCACTGGCTCATGCACGGAACGCAACACATCACGGCACTGGTGAGTGCTCCTTTTGACACCACGCCCGCTTGTCCCGGCGCCACAGTAGCCGTTGCTGAACTGTTCGAAGACAGCTCCGTAGTAAACGCGCACCGTCATTGTCGAAAGAACGCGGCGGTGGCAGCCTACTTGATCGAGAAACGCCGTCAAAGCGAGACGGGCTCCGCCATGAACGCGATGCTGGCGCAAATATTTCACTCGAGGGACGATTCAAGGTAGCTCGATCGCTTCCTTGACAATCTCGAGGAAAAGCTCAAGATTTTTTCAAGTGAAGGAAGCCTTTCAAGTGAAGGGCGGTTTGTGAATGGGAAAAGGCCACTTAAGGAGCGTTTCGAGTGAAGGGTCGAGTGAAGGAGCGTTTGTGAATACGGGCCTAGAACTCCTTGTTCGAAAGGGGTGGGGTTCTCGTTGGAATACGAGAGGAATTTCGCCTGATGATGCGCTATGGCCAGGTGTGCTCTAAAGCGAGTTCTCTGAATAATCATTGAAGCACTGGTATCATTCATACAATTTTGGGCAGTGGTTTTGGAACCAAAGAAGTTTTCTTGCAGACCCCTTGGCGTCCTTCCGTTAGACCATCTTGAATGGTGACTCCCGCGTGGTTGCCTGCTGTGACGTATTTAAGGCGAAGACAATTGCGACGATGTATACGTCCCAGATGTTCTGACTGGGACTCATGTATAACGACAGAATGTCCTTTGTGGTACCTTTTGTACTGTTTTTGTGGGTGCTGAGGAGTGGCTGTTGCATGTCGAATCGCATGATCATTCAATAGGTTTTGGGGCCTGTAGTGCTTCACAGAACGTGCCCAACAAAACGTAGCCAAAAATGCCACTGTGCATGCCCCACCACAAAAACATCTCTTTGATGCGCCCAAGTGTTTTTTATAGCACGAGATGATTGGTAGTCTGAGCGTCGCGGCACATGAAGGGCACCCATCGCCGCATTGCAACCAGCAAAACAGGCATGAATAACCCATTCTGATTATTTCGCTTATAAAAGATTCTTTCTTGGACGACATGCGACGCAGAAAGACTTTCACGACGACGCTTGGGAGTGCGTACTTCACTGAATAGTTCCAGGGTTATATCGAGGATTCCTGCATCTTGTAGCTGTATGGTTCGTAAATCAAGGACTGCAGTGACTGGCGAGATGTCACTGAGAGCTGTCGGGTGGCGGAAAGGTAGTCAGTGTCTTGATGGTGAGTGCCGCTGTGATGGACAATAAAAAAGTTGTGATCTAGCAGTTTGAGAGACCACTTGGTGAACTTAGCATTGAGGACGTTTATCGTTTAGAGCCAGTGAAGGGCGACGCTGTCGGTAACGACCGTGAAGCTTTTACCATAAACGTATGGTCGAAATTTTTCGACGTCTCCCAATCAAGCACTCAATTTCAAAGGCAAAGTATCGGCTCTGTTTTTTACTGACCGGCTGCAAGTCCCTCCTGCCCATCCTCGTTAACTTCAAAGAAAACAGCTCCGAGGCCCAGGCCACTGGCATCGGCGTGTAGAATCGTCGGGGCATTCTCGTCATGGTGCGCAAGCGTCGGAGGTGCTTGAATAGCAGCCTTGAGGGCAAGAAAGGCCGCTGCTTTATCGGGGCCCTATTTCCAGCGAACAAAGTGTTTTAAATATGGCACGAGGACCAGGAAACTTTCAAGCTGCGTAGGAGTGGCGGTAGCATATATATATATATATATATATATATATATATATATATATATATATATATATATAATGAACTTGCAGATAGCACATTTGAAAAGGAAATCGTATTTACTAACGTTCCGGCCGTGGCACAGCCTTCGTCAGAGTAAGTAGGTTAATACAATGCAGCCGCTTTTATAGGTTCACGTGATAAACTTGGTATAGCAGCTAGGACAATCAAAGTAAAAAAATGGTAATCTGTCAGAACCTTGTGTTGACATGACTGACATGTGACGGGTGCATGAATATACAAGTTTCAAATTTCCTTGCGCATCGACACGCGGGGCACAGTATGGTTGGCAGGACATGTAAAAGAGCTCTGAAGTAAAGGAACCACGGTTGACTAATATACATTTCAATGTACACTAAAATATTTTACTAATCTAAGAAGTCGTGTTGTTATAGTGTGAGGCAGGTGAGCTTTCCTACGTTTTCATTGATACCTGAACGAATGGTGGTAAATTAGTGGATCAAGAATGATTCCCTCTTTTCCCTATCGTGATTTGACTTGAAACCGGACTGAATAATTGTGGCCCTAGTTTTGTCGAAACCATGGCCAGGCATACTGACGTGCTTCGACAGCGGTAGATAAGGGAGGCTTATGGCATGTGCACGGTGATTAATAAAACGCATTATTAAAATGAATCTCTCACAAGCAGTTGTGGGAGATTCACAAACAAAGTATATACATTAATACTTCGACCCCCTCTGCATTGGCGCACCAGCCTTCATTTCGCAGTGTGGTGCTACAATCAGTGATGTGCGTGACTTACTGGAACTATGGCCCCGCTCAGCATCCTGTCTTAGTCTTCATGTTATAACGGTCGATGTGGCTTGGAGTTCGGGACACGAAGCGTTTGCAAAATACCGTGATCTACTTGAAAGCATTGCGAAAGACCGCCCAGAAATTCGGCGAATTTACGCCACGCTGATACTGCCTAGAAGTGGAAACCGTCGACAAAGGAACTGTAACCTGACATTCGTCCGACGCTGCAACAGAGAAGCATCAGTGTTCAACAACATGCTTGGGAATTTTTGCCGCTATTCCCGGCTAGTTTGCTACCTCGATCATGAAATCGAATGGTTACCACCCACACGCGTCCTCGCAGCAGACAGCCTTCATATGAGCTACGAGGGTGTGTCGTTGCTTGCAAGCCACATGCGCCACCTGTGCTTCAGGAGACCGGTGGATGCGACATCAGCTGCCTGGTGCGATTCATCAACGAATGACGACTCTTCGTATCGAGTGGGTCGAGCTGGGTTACCTTCAGCACCCAGTCATTCTTCAGGACAGCTGAACTCAAGAAACAACACCGCGCCGACAGCAACCTTCACCATGACGAGCAAGCTTTCCGTAGCAGAGAACGTCACCTCGAAAGCATCGCGCGCCCACATGAACAAGTCGCAATCTACACAGCCTACGTCTTGCCTACCGCCGCCTGCGGTCGTTGCATCACTTTCGCCGTCTCAACCACGCTACGGACTCCGGAACAGGGGCACAACCACGAGAGGAACGAACTGACTAACACAACGCCAGCTGGGTTAGAGTACTTTGTCTGTTGGCTCAACGAACTTTTTAAGGACCAGAAAGGTTACAGAAAAACGGACTCGTTGTGGATCGCACATTTCTATGCTTAGAATGTATGCCGCGGCCACAAGTGCTCCTAAAGGTTTACAACTAAAACTGCAGCCGGCCACATCAGAGATGTCAAAGAAAACCTGTCAAGGTGGAACAACACCTTAAATAGGGCGTCTGTTGAACTAACCAGCATACTTATTAGCCATTAGGAATCATCACAAAAAGGTCTGCGGAATCAGGAAAAACAGCTTGTGCAATCCTCTCAGTTTACGACTGAAGAATTAAAAACTCTCGAATTATATCGGTCACAGAAGTTAGCTGAGCTGGATGCTAAAAAGTCAAAGAAGGTCGCGCGTGACAACTTAAGAGAAAAGGAATGCTCCCGACGAGGAAGCATTCTAACTACAGCTGCAATGCGCCAGCCCGAGCTGGAAAGTAAATCTTCTGGACAGGATAACATTATAAATGTGTCATGTTACGATCTATCAATTGAGGAACGTAGTGTGTTATCTCGAGGACTTAGGTTTTGCCCTGCAACAGGAGGCTATAGTGAATTTCAGTTGGGGAAGGATCTTCACAATTTCGAACGTAACATGCGCCTCCGTGAGTACTTTTATGATCGGTCCTCGGCTCACAATACCGATAGCTCATCATTGCCATCTTACAAGCATTGGACACCTCCCTTCCAAAGAGACAAATGTCTGGACCTTTATATCAGAGCTGTACAACGCGATGTCATGCAGGCATATAAAGAACGTACACCATGGCATCGCAACCTTACTGCCACAGAGCAACAAGCAATTGAATCCCTCGCTAGTCGTAATGACATAACTATAAAACCTGCAGATAAAGGAGGCGCCATTATTATAATGTACAGAAGCAAATATATTCGCGAAGGCCATAGGCAGCTCAGTGATGCATCATCTTACAAGCGGCAAGATCATGACCCAACAAACGAGTTCAAAGATATTGTTCGTGATACTTTGACTGCGCTTTTTAATGATAAAGAAATGAGCTATGGCACTCTGAAATCCCTCATACCGTTGAGCCCAGTAGCTGGCAGGTTTTACCTTCTTCCCAAAATTCATAAGAGAGATAATCCCGGTAGACCGATAATTTCTGGAATTGGAACAGTGACTGAGAACCTTTCCCGTTATGTAGATAGCCTCATCAACACCATTCCATCCAGCTTTTCTTCTTACATTAAAGATACCAATCACTTTCTATCAGATATTGTTGACCTACAGGTTCCTCAAAATTCGTTTCTCGTTACGTTAGATGTCACGTCACTATATACTAATATTCCTGACTCAGATGGCATCGAGGCAGTTATCTGTGCGTACAACGATTGCGACGCCAACAAACCAGTTTTCGCATCTACGTTAGCTACGTTGTTTAAGCTCATTCTTGAACTTAACAATCTCGAATTTGATGGGACATTATGTTCAAGTTAGCGGTACATCTATGGGCACAAGAATCGGACCAAACTACCCAAACATATTTATGGGGCTCCTTGAAAACAAATTTCTCGCAAATTGTGAATACAAGCCATTTTACTATAAGCGGTTCATCGACGACATTTTCCTAATCTGGCACCATAGTGATTCGCAACTTCTTTCTTTAATAGCAGATCTTAACAACGCTCATCCGGCAATTTCTTTTTCGCACTCGTATTCACCTGTGAACATAAGCTTTCTTGATGTCATGGTCACTCTACGTAACGGGAAGCTGATAACTAATCTTTACAGGAAACCCACGGATAGGCAGCAATATCTTCATTTTAGTAGTAGTCACGTGAAACACAATAAAACTAGTATTCCCTACAGCCAAGCAGTCCGTTTTAAAAGAATATGCTCGGATAGCAGCAAATTTTCCCGCCACTGCGAACAACTTTGGAGCGCGCTCGAAAAACAGAGCTATCCGGCCAGCATAATCACAGACGCCATCAAACGTGCAGAAGAGCTCGACCGTTCAGACCTGCTGAGTACTAACCCAAAGATTAAGTACAAAGATGAGTACTAACCCAAAGAGTAAGACCCAAAGATTGTTCGCGGACTAATCTAATTTTGACACATGCGGCCTCAGCTTCAAATGTGAACCATATATTAAAGAAACATTTCAACATTTTAATACAGAGCGAGCGGCTCAAAGGAATCTTTACAGAACAACCACGCGTGGTCTACCGACGATCGCGGAACCTTCGTGATTTACTAACCTCATCTAAAACCACGTGTTCACATCATGAAGGCTGTCATCCCTGCAACAAACCACGTTGCAAAGTTCGCGCTTACATGACGACGTCTAAAACAGTTTTAAGTACATCGTCCAGTTTTTCTTTAAAGATAAATGGGAACTACACGTGTGATAGTATCAACGTCATCTATATTCTCGAGTGTTCTACATGCGGAGCTCAGTACATAGGTCAAACAGAGACAAGTTTCAGAATTCGTTTTAATAATCACCGTGCACATGCCGTAAGCCTCCCTAATCTACCGCTGTCGAAGCACGTCAGTATGCCTGGCCATGGTTTTGACAAAATTAGGCCCACTATTGTTCAGTCCGGTTTCAAGTCAAATCACGATAGGGAAGTGAGGGAATCCTTCTTGATCCACAAATTTAACACCATTCGTTCAGGTATCAATGAAAACGTAGGAAAGCTCACCTGCCTCACACTATACCAACACGACTTCTTAGATTACTAAAATATTTCAGTGTATATTAAAATGTATATTAGTCAACCGTGGTTTCTTTACTTCAGAGCTCTTTTACATGTCCTGCCAAGTATACTGTGCCCCGCGTGTCGATGCTCAAGGAAATTTTAAACTTGTATATTCATGCACCCGCCGCATGTCAGTCCCATTTTTTCCCAATTTTTTACTTTGATTGTCCTAGCTGCTATACCGAGAGTTCATCACGTGAACCTATAAAAGCGGCTGCATTGTATCATACCTACTTACTCTGACGAAGGCCGTGCCACGGCCGAAACGTTAGTAAATACGATTTCCTTTTCAAATGTGCTATCTGCAAGTTCATTCAATATATATTGAGAGGGAGGCAAATGACCCGAGACTGCGTGTGAACGACAACGATGATGTGGGGATTTAACAGACACCATGTAGTGGGCCTCTGGCTTGAATAAACAACAAAGAAGACAATCTTGCGGCTTAGCTGTTGAAAACACGCTGCTTTCGCTGCCTCAAGGCGTACTTGTGCTTTGTTCGCATTGTACTACGACACTGGTGGAGGTGCTGGCCCGCGACACCACCTGATGCTTTACACTCCCACGGGGAGCCGTTCATCCAGTCCAGAAGCACTTGTCGACACTCCCGTGCATCGCTTCAGTCGTCGCTTGCGAAGCCTCCCTCCAGAGTTCACCCCCTCGCAGGAACACTCTACAAGGCAGCGCTCACATCTACCAATGGCAACCGCCAGTCCACAACAGTTAGTACGAGACAGCAGTACACCAACCCCATCTCAGGTAAGCTTTTTTTTCACCGCTGGTGCCTGATCGCTTTGGTGGTGGAGCACATGAAGACGTCGAAGACTGGCTTGATCACTATGAACGTGTCGCCAACACCAACCAGTGGTCTCTTGAACAAAGGCTTTCCCGCGCCTATTTCTATCTCGACGACAGTGCTCGTACTTGGTACGAGAACAGAGAAGGCAGTTTGTCAACATGGAGTGACTTTAAAAGAGGAATGATTGACACATTTGCCGATGTTGACCGGCGCGAACGTGCGCAACATATGCTCGAGCTACGGGTTCAGAAACCTAATGAAACGGTCGCAATGTTCGCTGAGGACATGGCCCATCTCTTCCGTAAAGCTGACCCGCACATGACCAACGACAAAAAGTTATGCTACCTCATGCGTGGCGTAAAAAGAGCAATTGTTCGCCGGACTTTTGCGGAACCCGCCAAGCACCGTGACAGACTTCATCAAAGAAGCTACGGCTATCGAGCGGGCGCTTCACCTACGATGCCAACAATACGATCGCTTGTCCAGCAGCACCCACATTCAACTCGCCGCTACGACATCTGATAATCACAGCTCGTTACGCGATTTAATACGAGAGATTGTTCGCGAAGAGCTGCTGAAGCTGCGGACTCTGGTCACGGAACCACCCACGGCGTCTGTCGCTGAAGTCGTCCGCGAAGAAATACGCCAAGCGTTTTCGGCAGCTGATCCTACTCACGATCAGCGACCCATGAGCTACGCAGCCGCGCTTCGCCACCCGCCGCCCGTTCCGCCGTCGTACCGCCAGCCATCGACAGCCGTTCCTTGGTCGCCACCGCAAGAACAGACACCGCGGCGCCCTTCCGTCGTGCCACCCTACAAAATGCTGCCGTACGAAGAGCCGTCTCCCAACGAGACACGGCATTTACAACATTATGAGCCGTTGCGGCGTCCACAGCTTCGTAAAACAGACGTCTGGCGCACCGTGGATAGACGTCCACTTTGTTTTACCTGCGGAGGTGTCGGCCACATTTCTCGTCATTGCTGGCACCGCGTCGACACGTTTCGACCTCTTCGGCAATGGTCTGACGATCGACGCCCCAACGACGACTACCGACCCCGCCGGGACGCTGATTCTCAACGACCTTCCTTGTCTCGGTTCCATTTTGACAACCGCCGTGCCAACATTGACGACAGTGAGCCTAATTACCAGCCAGGTTTGGGACGTCGACCACGTTCTCCGTCTCCGGCATATTCGCCTTCGTCGCGCCACGGCTCTACAGCCGACGCCAGCGGAAGGAGGTAACCAAGTCCATGCCGGGGAAACTGAAGGCGGTGACCTCCGAGGGTGAGGTTGCAGGCCGCCAAGGCGACGAAAAAAGGCCCCCGTTACTCTTACCACAGGACGCCGTAAAGCCGACTAGTTTTAACGTTGACGAAACTGTGACCACAGATCTTACCGTTTTTGTAGACGGACAACAAGTAACAGCCTTAGTTGACACCGGTGCCGACTTTTCTATCATAAGTGAAAACCTTGCCGTGCGCCTAAAGAAAGTGAAGACTACGTGAACGGGACCTCACCTGAGGACAGCAGGCGGCCAGCTGTTGATGCCTGTGGGAAGGTGCACAGCGAGACTCGGCATCGGCGGCTCTTCTTTCGTGGCGACGTTTTTCATCCTCACCTCATGTTGCAAAGACCTGATCATAGGGATGGACTTCTTAATAGAATATGGTGCCATCATCAACATCCCGGACCGTTCAATTACATTCTGTAACAGCCCTGGTTTGGCTGACTGTTCAGACGCAATACGTAACACTTTATGTATAATTGATGATGATGTGGTCGTCCCGCCACGGTCATGCACTCTTGTTTCGGTGGAAGGGCACGAAGCGTTTGATGGCGAAGGCATTGCCGACCAAATTGGCTCGCTGCTATTTAGCCATGGCATTTCGGTCGCACGAGGTATCGTCCGTCTCACTGGTGGGCGCAAGAATTTACTTTTGACCAACTTCAGTACTGAGCGCCGGCACCTTCCGAAGGGCACAGCTATCGCTTCTTACGACAATATCGTAGACATGCGAGGCAGTTTATGTTTATCGGTATTAGACGAAGTGCCTAATCAAGAACCAGAACCCGTTCTCGATGTTATTCCACTCTGTCAGAGGATGACCGACAGAGACTTCTTCAGCTACTAGCCGAATTCCACGACTGCTTTTCATCTACCTCACAAGCTGGTCGAACACCTTTGACAAAGCATCGAATAATCACCGAGGACACGGCGAGACCTATTCACCAGAACCCTTATCCTGTAGCTTTAAAGGAACGCGAAGCCATACAACAAAAAGTCGCGAAAGTACTTCAAGATGATGTAATTCAACTGTCACAGAGCCCCTGGGCATCGCCTGTAGTGCTAGTAAAGAAAAAGGACGGCATGCTGCGTTTTTGCGTGGACTGCAGGAAGCTGAATCGGTGACCAAAAAAGATGTGTACCCACTCCCACGTATTGATGACTCCCTTGACAGACTTCGGCACGCTCGCTACTTTTCTTTCATGGACTTGAGGAGTGGATACTGGCAGATCGAGGTAGACCCAAGAGACCGAGAGAAAACCTCTTTTGTGACGCCAGATGGTTTATACAAATTTAAAGTCTTGCCTTTCGGTTTGTGCTCCGCGCCCGCGACATTTCAAAGGCCTATGGACACGGTACTTTCGGGATTGAAGTGGAAGACGTGCCTAGTCTATCTGGACGACGTTGTAGTATTTTCAACGACTTTTGACGAGCATCTCCAAAGGCTGGAAGTTGTTTTACGTGCCTTACGGTCTGCGAGCCTAACATTGAAACCGGAAAAGTGTCATTTCTTTTTCCACGAACTTCCGTTTCTCGGTCACGTCGTCAGTAACGCAGGCATCCGACCCGATCCTGGAAAAATTGCCGCTGCCGCACGGTTCCCAGTACCCTCCAATAAAAAGGCTGTCAGACGCTTCCTGGGCCTTTGTGCCTATTATCGCCGATTTATCGCAGACTTTGCCCGCATCGCGTCGCCACTAACTCGTCTCACAAGAGACGACGTTGCCTTTGAGTGGAACGAAGAACAGGAAGCTGCCTTTAATGACCTGCGAAAACGTCTTCAAATGCCCCCAGTCCTTGCCCACTTCGATGAAGAAGCCCCGACGATGCTTCACACAGACGCGAGCAATGTTGGTCTGGGAGCTGTGCTTCTGCAGCAAGAGGGCACAGAAAAGGTAATCGCTTACGAAGCAGAACGTTAACACGTGCCGACGCTAATTACTTTACAACTGAGAAGGAATGTCTCGCCGTGGTATGGGCGGTTTTAAAATTTCACCCGTATTTATATGGCCGCCCCTTCAAAGTAATTAGCGACCACCACTCATTGTGCTGGTTAACAAGTCTAAAAGACCCTACCGGGCGATTAGCGCGTTGGAGTCTCAGGCTGCAAGAATTCGATATTGTAGTCGTACACAAGTCAGGCAAGCGACATATGGACGCCGACTGTCTGTCCCGTTCACCCATCGAGTCGGCAACCCTACCTGAAGAGGAGGAAATGGCATTTCTCGGTGTCTTCGACACGACCGCCATTGCGCAGCAACAACGTGACGACGCTGAGTTGCTTGGCCTAATTAACTACTTGGATGGCAGATCTCAGAAGGCGCCAAAAGTTTTCGCAAGAGTGTTGTCATCATTTTGTTTACAGGACGGAGTACTCTACAAAAGAAACTTTTCGCTGACGGGATCCGCCTATCTGCTCGTCATCCCAGCAACCCTTCGTACCGAAGTACTCAAAGCATGCCACAACGAGGTGAGCTCTGGCCGTTTGGGTTACACGAGAACGTTGTCCAGAATACAGCGAAAGTATTACTGGCCGAGACTAACCACAGCCGTGAAGCACCACGTTCGTACCTGTCTCGACTGCCAGCGACGCAAGTCACCGCCAACTAAACAAGCTTGCCTCCTGCAACCCGTACAGGTCCCATTGACTCCATTTCACCTGATCGGCATGGTCATTTTGGGCCCACTCCCTACTTCTACTGCAGGCAACGGATGGGTTATCATCGCGATGGATTATTTCACCCGTTATGCCGAGACAAGGGCTATCCAGAGAGGTACAGCAGCGGAGGTGGCAAGATTTTTATCGAGAATATTGTACTGAGGCATGGTGCACCAACTGTCGTAAGCACAGACAGAGGAACCGCATATACAGCAGCTCTTTTGGACCATGTTTTGATGCTGAGTGGAACAACGCATCGTAAGACCACCGCATACGACCCGCAAAAGAACGGGCTGACAGAGCGTCTAAACAAAACCATTGAAGACATGCTTTCGATGTACGTAGACGTTGAACACAAAAATTGGGATGAAATCTTGCCGTACATAACGTTTGCGTACAATACGGCAAAGCAAGAAACGACGCGCCTGACCCCGTTCAGCCCCGTTCATGGACGAGAAGTACGAACTATGTTAGATGCGATGCTACCGCAAGAAGGTGACGACATCGACCCATACGCCAACACGTTTACGGAACGCGCGGAAGAAGCTAGGCAACTTGCACGTTTACGGATCCGCCAGCAACAAGAGCACGATGCAGGCCGCTACAATGCTCACCGCAGAACAGTCGTCTATCAAACTGGCGACAAAGTATGGGTTTGGACACCCGTACGGAAACGAAGACTTTCCGAAAAGCTTTTAAGAAGATACTTTGGGCCTTACCGAGTACTGCGACAACTGAGTGAGGTTACTTACGAAGTTGTTCCCGACAGTTCGTGTAGTACCAATCGTCGCCAGCCCCATCCTGATCTCGTTCACGTAGTGCGCATGAAGCCTTACGTCAGCGAGTGATTGCGTGAGACTTTTCTTTAAAAAAAACTGCATTACTGACTTCGCGTCGGATCGATGCTCTTTGAGAGGGAGGCAAATGACCCGAGACTGCGTGTGAACGACAACGATGATGTGGGAATTTAACAGACACCATGTAGTGGGCCTCTGGCTTGACTTAACAACAAAGAAAACAATCTTGCGGCTTAGCTGTTGAAAACACGCTGCTGTCGCTGCCTCAAGGCGTACTTGTGCTTTGTTCGCGTTGTACTGCGACAATATATATATATATATATATATATATGCTTTTTTCCCTGATGCAATCGACGATTGAAATGGGTTACCAAGTAACATAGTCAATGCTGGTGATGTTAATGAATTTGTGCACTTATTTGATTTACATTTACATGCTTCATTGTAATGAATATTGCGATTTTTATCTGTTGCATTGTGAATTGTGGTGTGTATTTGGTTGTGTTTCGCTTTTCGTTTGGAACGCAGAGCTTTCAAGAATTTGTATATATGTACACCTGATTTATTGTTGTGAATTGCATAGTTATGTGCCTACTTTGATTGTGCAGTGTGTCGTACTTTTCCTGTTGTGACCCCCAATAGAGGGTTGCCAGTATCTCTAAATAAATAAAAAATAAACGAACACGAGAGAGGAAAAACATACAGCAGTTTACGACACCTAACTTCAAGTGATCACTAAAGAATTTGCCAATGCAGTTGAGCATGCAGGGGTGTAGTTACTGCATGAACGTTTAAGCCATGGGTGACAATGGGAAACTTTATTGAGTTATTTTTCGAAGTATAGAATTTTGACATAAATTAGATTATTAGTATAATGCTGCGAGGAAGTTTAATGGTGGAAGAGAGCTAGCTGGATCTAACGAGATTGAACACGTGTAAAACCATACTGATTAGGATGAAACAAACTGTTCACATTCAAAATTTGTGCTACAGCAGAATACACGATATGATATATTATCTTAAGCAGACCCTGACATTGGATATAAAACGGTCATTGATTGCAGGAGGCCGATTAGTCATCATGAAAGCAGGGATAGTCTTACAGATCCACCAGTCCTCTGGAAGTGAAATTCCATCTACGGCCCTCTGAAACGTTAATAATAGAAGAAAGTTTACATATTTGGTGTTTCTCAGAACCTTGGTATTCATACATTGCGTTCGACATGCTGACAATTTTTTTTTAATTTTTTGATCACAAGTACAGTCGCAGGTATATATGCGTAGAGCACGCGAGCGACCTGTGTTTCTTTGCGAGGCAACATTTTGAGGCAGTTTCGGGCTCTGACGTGGTCAGCCTGACTGCTAAGTCGCGCGTGCTCCTGACAAACCATGTCTGAGATCGAAACTGCCTCAAGGTGTCACCCTGCAGAGCAGTTACCGGCTGCTTGCGCGCCCTACACAGACGTGGCCGTGGCTGTACAGTCTGTTTCACAGCTAGGGTAAATCAAGGAGCACATGATACGTCGTGCAGCCAGCGCTGCACTCGCGTGCCACCATAGCAGGTGAATTGGTTCATTACTACGGCCATTTGAGTGTCTGCGCATGCACGAGCTGCTGCTGGTGCGTGACTGCAGCGCTGGCCGCACCACAACTCATGCGTTCACAAATTCCCCCTATGTGCGATACAGACTGTACAATACCGCTTGGGCTGAATGTAATACCTTTCATAGGCTGTACGAAAATGAAGATTCTGACTGGCATTATAATGGAAGCAAGACAAAAATGTATTCAGTTCATTAGTAACAACTTCTTTGGCTGCAGGAGGACCATTAGAATCATCTACCTGTAAGATTCCTTCTGCCTGATTCACTTTAAAAATTCAGTATTTGCGGGGTGTTTTAGCCACATAACAATAATCGTCCTTTACTTCGAGTACTTTCCTCGCGTTATCACCACGTTTCCGGTAGTTCGCGGTTGCGAAAAGTGCGCGCTTTATCAGTGCGACATAGCATTCTTGACAGAAAAGTGGCCAGCGCAGGGTTTTCAAGAAAGGAAGCACGAGGAAGTCATGTGATAATTATTGTTATGTAGCGCAACTATTCCCCAAATACTCCATTTTTTCATAGAGTGTGTTGTTCCAATACTGTTCACGATTTCTGCGCAGCAAGGAAGCTAACATGTCGTCATAATATTAATTTTCTGCTTGTATGATTGACGGTATACAATCAACTGCTGCAGGGAGAACATTCATTCAGAGCTAGACTTGGGACGCTTGGAGGATATTAACTTTTTTCTTCTATTACGATTGCTTATAGATAGTTGAATGCTTTGTTCGCTCTTTAACAAAGATGGCATGGCAATATATTGCTATTGGATGAAGCATCTCATTTTTGAACACTGACCAGACAGCTTCAATGTAGCGTGAGTAATAATGAATTATGATTTCGTTGTAAAAGACACTTAATTCACCTGTCGTGGGAGCCTGGTCGTCTCTGTTGTACAATGGTGGAGTTTTGAAAGATTGTATCGTTTGTTGATAAAAGTAGACATCATACGGCAAATAGAATGATCACTTATCGGTGAAAGATAAGCCAATATAGAAGGGATGTCGGTGTCTCTTGTTAAAAGTAGGTCAAGAGTGTTGTAAGTATGAGTCGAATGCGTGCTGCCTCAACGACAAGTTGGGATAAACCGAACGTAAGACGTCTGCTGAGGATATTACTATCGATGTTATTTTTTGGTAAGGAAGGTGCTGGATTAGCATTTGGAATCAAAGGAAAGCTGAAATCTTAGGCGCGTTAGCATGGTGTATTTTATGGTTAGTAAGCAGCCATAAAAGTGCTCATTGAATGAGCTGTCGCTGTTACAGCGTTGAGAACGCACACTCAATAGCACACGTGGGAAGGTGGCATCATGGCGTAACTATAAATTATTCAAATTACACAATACATTTACTACAGTGCAATGCAGTATTTGGTAAGTGGTGATCAGAGTTCGACCGCCACGGGGCCTCTCAGGTCTGTCGTTGCGAAATATATTGAAATTAGGAAATCATTGAAACAACTAAGAATCGAAGATGTATCAATTAAACCATGGTACGGTTAAGATAACTGCTTTATTTGACGATAAGAGATGATGCTGTAAAGCAAGTCATGGTTTCGTATGAAGCTACAGATATTACTCTATGAAAATGACAGGGGTGTTTGGTGTGGCCTATTCCGTTTTTACTCTGTGTATTGGGGTGCTAGGATTTACTTTCAACGTATTGCTGCGCTGAGTGGTAGTCAATGTAGGTCTTGTGTTGCAGTAAAGTCAATCATAAGAGAACCACAACGCTAGCTTTTCAGACTTCCCAAACTGCGGTAGTTGTTTGCATGCTACGTGATTCTGTGAAAAGATGTTTTCGCTTACACTGTAGACAGACAATTGCTTTGATTTTTTTCTTCTCTTACTAAGATGGCTTTAAAAATAGCCCTGAGCGAATGTCTCCAAGTTCTTTAGCGCGAGCTACAAAAAGAAAGATCGAAATAAAAGCTTTCTGTAGGTAGTTCTTGTCTGCCGCACAAGGCGGTGAAACTTCATGTTTCAAGGGTTCAAACAGGATCTCATTTATTGCATTGTGAAAGTATAATGATGACTGATGTGTGGATTGCAGTGTTTTAAAACCACCATATGAATATTAAAAACGCCGTAGTGGAGGGCTGTGCAAATTTCGACCACCTGTGGTTCTTTAACGTGCACTCGCACTCAAACCTAAGCACACGGGCCAACAGCATTTTTGCCTCCATCAAAAATGCAGCCACCGTAGCCGGGACTCGATCCCTTGACCTGCGGGTCTGCTGCCGAGTACTTTAAGCACTAGAACACTACCGCAGGGCTGGCATTGTGAGAATCGTGGATTGGAAACGTTCTGAGACAAAATTTCTTCATTATTAATCAACAGTCTGCCTGCCTTGGAAGTTGTCCAAGCCCTACAAAAAGTATTGCAGTCTCACGTGATACAGTTTACTATATTGAAACCACCTGACACCGTACGTTCATCTGTTAGTCTTCGCGGCAGATAGCCTGAAAACAGCTAGAACTACCTAAATGTTGTTAAAAACTTGTTGGAATATATATATATATATATATATATATATATATATATATATATATATATATCAAGAGAGAGAGAGCAGAGAGAGAGAGGAAGGAGGGATCATTGATGTTGGTGCGTTTTCTTACATGTCTTTCAGCACTGCGGCTGGGGGACCTGCCCAAAGAAATACTGCTACTGCCGGCGGGTCTCCAGAAGTATTATCCAGTCAAACGCTGCGTGTACCCCGCGTCGTCGCTGGAAACGTACTTAGAAAATGACTTGTTAAATAAACACTCAAATCATAAATTTGTGTCCTACAAGTTATTTCGCTGCTTATAAACATTGTACATTGGCGTTGGTATGTGATGGTCAGCCCAGACCAGTTAGGAACTACGTATGTATGCACGAATTCTTTCCGAAAATTAAAATGATTGGTAATACGTCAGTTGCGCTTGCTAATGGACAAATACAATTCATTCAAATTTCAAAGAACTCGCAAGGAAAATGAGTGGCACGCGAAGTTGAAAAGGGCACAACGCCCACGGCGTTGCGTAAACATTCAACTCACCTTATATTGCGTAGCAGGCAATATTGTCATGGTGTCGTGATGTGGCTGAAGGCGGGAGACTAGATAGTCAAATCAAACTGTTTATTTGGGGGAACGTGTGCCCGGTAAACGGAGAGTCATGTTACAGTAGCCGAGCAGCGAACGGAGCGTCGGCCGTCGATAAACTGACAAGCGGCAAAGCGTGTGAGCATTTATACACTTGCCATCGAACAGTCCAGTGTTATCGCTAGTGGTGACGTGGTTACAAAATAATCTGTATTGCTCACAAAGTGGGCGTAATCTTAACAAAATAATATAGTGCTGTCCCGAAGCTTCTCGATTGGTGCAGCCATGGTTTAAGCAGAGAATTGTGTACAGTGTAATGGGGTGATAGGAAAACTTGACCAAAAAACGTTGCATTGCTTCCCCCTCCAAAAAAGGCATCGTCCCGATGCTGATATGAAGATGAAGTACACCAATGTAAAGAGGTACAAATAAAAAAGTACGGTACAGCAATAATAACAATACCAACAAAATACACTCTTTCAGTTCGTTAACATGCATGAAACGGCTTAAGGCTCACGACACGCACTTCTGCAGGTTACCATTAGTGCCGTTGAGAGATCATAATACCATCGGGGACAACCTCGTTGTCGAGTGGACCGACACGTCGTACTACCCTGTATGGTCCGAAGGACCGTCTCAGAAGTTTTTCACTGTTCACGTCGGCGTATCGGCGTCCACACACAAACACGTTCAGTGGGCTGGTGTTCCACGAAGCATCGCAGAAGATTGTAACTGTGGCAGTCGGTAGTCTGCTGATTCGTGATGCGCAGGCGGGCGATTCGAGGAGCTTCTTCAGCGTGCAGAAAATAGGGGGTGACGTCGAGGTTTTATTCGTCAGTGACGTTGGGCTGCATTGCGTCCAGCGTCGTTGCTGGATTCCTTCCGTAGACCGACTTCTACGGCGACACCTACGTTTTCTCCTGCACGGCCGTCTTGTATGCGAAGGCCTCGTATAGAAGGATGGCGTCCCACGTATTGCGTTCGACGTCGACGTACATGTCAAGCATGTCGGCCATTGTTCAGTTTAGCCGCCCGGGGAGACCATTTGTCTGTGGGAGGTAGGCGGTGGTGTGGCGGCGACTTGTCATGGCTTTGTCTCAACATCGCGTAAGTGAAATAAGCAGTAAAGGCCGTACCCATATTGGGGATGATAACCTCTGAGGTGCTGTAACGAAATACGATATTTTCAACGAATTTCTTCGGCACAACCTTCGGGTAGAACCTTTGTTTCTGCGTAGCGGGTGAGGTAATTCGTAGCTACCACAATCCATTTCCCCCCCAAAATTGACGTCAAAAACGGCCCCAGTATGTACAACCCGATTGGTTGGAACGATCGGCGAGGTGTTCAGATCAGCTGAAGAAAGCCTGCTGGCTTTTTCGGCAATGTTTTGCGTCGTGGACAGTCTTGGCTGAACAATGAACGACGTCGGCAGTAATGCGTGCCCATTAGAACCTTTATTGTATCCACTCGAGCGCGGGAAACGCTAAGGTTTGTGGCAGTCGTATCATCGTGCAGGGTCTGGGCCGCTGAGCTGAATGCCCCAGAAGAAGGGACTAGGCTCGAAGTTGCGGGATGTTCTTCTTTTGGAGAAGACCATTTTGCAGCGAATACAGCGCAAGTGCCTATTATAATACCTTCGAAACAACGGAGCACCTTCCCTCGAGGTATTTGATTAGGCCCGTAAGTTACGGATTAGCCCGCTGTCATTCAGTGAAGTTGTCAGCACTTATCTTTCACAAGCAGCAGTCATCAATCAAGTCGTCGGGAGGCGGTGGATCAACGGGGGCTCGATACAGGCAATCGGTGTTGGAGTGTTTTCTGCCTAACTTGTAAGTGACGGTAATGTCGTTATTATAGAAGTCTCAGGCTCCATCACGCAAGACAACCGGAATAGTCCTCAAAGTTAGCTAGCCACCATAAGGCATGGTGGATGATTACAAATTTGAAGGGCCTGCCGTATAAATAATGATAAATATTTTACGTCACCCAGATGATGGTAAGGCACTCCTTTTCTGTTGTGGAATAATTGCTTTCTGCTTCGGATAGCGACCGACAAGCTTAACTAATAACCTTTTCCAGTCCGTCAGTTCTTTGCACAAGGACGGCGCCGAGTTCTAACGCTACTTGCGTTAGAACTCAGCACACTTATGTTTCGAAATTTTCTGTTTCGGCACGTCTGTTTCTGTAATTTCGTGAAAATGCGCAAGTATTCGTGGCATCTGCAGGCGTCATTTTAGTTCCCTAAATGCCTCCTCCTGTGGGGTTTTCCCCTAGAACTTGACGTCAGCCTTGTAGTGTTAGTCAGTGCCTCAGGAATGCGGGCACAGTTTTTGATGAACCGCCTATATGGGTGTATACGCTAAGAAATCGACACACAGTCTTCTTGTCGGCGGGTGGCAGAAATGCAGCGATGACGGCTGTCTTCTGCGGATTAGGTTTTCGTGCGGACTCTCTTATCACGTGGCGAAAGAAAAAAAGTTCCTCGTATGCAATTCGGCACTTTTCTGGCTTGAGTCCAGAAGTTTTGATGGCTTGAAGTACAGCTTCGAAGCGCGGACAATGCTCGTCGAAGCTCGAGGAACACACGACGTCGTCCAAGTAAACGAGACTAGTCTGCCATTTCAATCCTGCTGGCACTTTGTCCATAACGCTTTCCAACATCGCAGGTGCCGAGCAAAGACCGAAGGGCATCACCTTGAACTCAAACAGATCGGCTGGTGTTATAACCGCCGTCATTCCTCGGTCTCTCTCGTCGACTTCATTTTACCAAGAGCCAGTATTGAGGTCGACTGATTAAAAGTACTTTGTATTCTGGAATTGATCCAAGGCGTTGTCTATTACTGGGAGAGGATAAACATCGCATTTTGTCATTTTGTTGAGGTGGCAATATTTAGCACAGAAATGTAGGGTTTCATCGTCCTTCTTCAATAACAGCACAGGTTACACCCACAGACTCTTAAACGGTTGGATGATGTCGTCACGTTGCAGTTCGCCGACTTGTATTTTCACGGCCCCGCGTTCTAACGCCAAAAATCTGTAGCGGCACTTCCGTAGTAGTCTGGTGCTTTCCTCAGTTGTGATCTGCTGTTTGGCGACCGGAGTCTGGTGAATTTCTGACGGCGACGAAAAACAGACCATGCGTTGCAGAAGCATGGCCATGAGGTGTTCTTGCTTATTCTTTAAAAGGCCCAAATTGACGTTGAAAGCTGGGTGGGAAGCTTCTTTCCTAGGAGCAAGTTCTATAGAATTGACGAAAGCAAAAGTATTGGTGGCTTTCAAATTTTTGTCAATGAAGGCGACCATTGTACATTTGTTCATGTGTTTGTACTCATCGCTGATATTCGTGAGCCAACTGTTGCTTTTCCTTCACGCAGCTTGGTGGTTTTTCTTGTAACGGAAACATCGTGGTTAAAAAACAGGTGCTGATTGCTTTCAACCTCCCTTTTGTAGTCTTCGTTTCGGAGAGCCGAAAAAAAATGACGCTTGAGGGAAAAGAAATAGTGACTTGTTCTCTCAGCACATTCAGGCGCAGCTTCCTGGTGGCGTGCGTGGAAGTGGCGATCTTTCTGGGGATAGTGTTATCGACTTTGTTCTCAGTTTGATGACCGCACCACGAATGCTTAAGATGTCCGCTGCAAGAATGACTTCTCTCGAACAGTGCTGCAGTACAATAAAACTTGCGGGATAATTTCGGCTGTTAATGGCCACCCTGGCTGCACAGATCCCGCTAGTGTTACTAGGTGACCTCTGGCTGAAGAAATTTCAGGGCTTTCCCAAGTGGCCCCAACTTTCTTCAACTTCGCAGCAAATGTATCATGCTGACGGAATAGCCGGCTTAGGTGTCGATGAGAGCTGCGACGCTGTGCACTATGATGAGGACGTCAAGGTCACTAGTTCGTCTCCTCGCGTTGCAGTTGGATCACGGCGTTGGATCTCGGCTACGACGGTTTGTACCGTTGATTCGAGTTTATGTCATGAAGTTGCCTTCTGGTTCCAAAGTTTTCACGTAAGGGCAACGTTAATGTTACGGCTAGTTCTTGAGGTTGCGTCGCGGCGTCGTCGTCAGCAGTGAAGGTTATTCAAAATTTCGTCATACAGCAACCGCACCTCCACTCGGTTGCTGCCCTCAGTTTTCTGGATACGGGCTAGGCGACCAGCCCCGGTGTGGGCCAGTGTACGGCCGGTAGTGTGGTAGTATGTAGTGGCCGGGTGATTGTGAACGAGAAGATCCTCTGGTTGTCCGCTGAGCTCCGGCAAGGTATTCAGCGATTTCACGTGGTCCTGCAACCTATTGTCGATGGCGAAACCACGTAATTCCATGTGACGGTACTGGCAGCAGTGATACGTGTGCCTGGCCTCACCGCAGTGGTAGCACAGCGGGTGGTGGTCAGGGCCGTTAGGTGGGCGGTATGGTATCGGTGGCGGTGGAGGTAGTGTCTGGCGGTAGAACCCGGCAGGGCACTGCCCTGACGAGGGCATGGAGGAGCGTTGCGGCGCACTACAGCGGCATACCTCACAGCTTGCAGTTCAGGCTGCGGTGCTTGAGAAATTCCAAGCGACTGGTGAACTTCTTCGCAGACAATGTCGGCGATCAGATTAGCTTGAGACTGGAACAAAGTTGGCAAATTGCGCAGCTCCTCCCGCAAAATCACTCCAATGGTCTTGCCCGCTCGTTGGTAATGAAGGCTTCAGCGCAGTTGACTGACGCGTGGTAGTTATAATGCGTTGTTCGCATTGCAAGAGCGTTTTCTATAATGGTCTTCTCCGTAAGAAATTCATTGACAGTTCCTGGGTGCTATGCAGGATCGGCCGAGTTTTTCCAAACTCGGGATAGTTCCGAGTTTTGGCGACACCCCTTTATGAACAAGCCAACAGTAGAAAAAAAAACAAATTAGCAGATTCCACGTAAGGTAAAATTGAATGATATGCGAAGCACGAATGAGCAAGGTTGAAATGTAGTTTTAAAATCAGCACAACGTTACGAGATAGAGTGAAATGATGGCGTACATGACTTTCGTGTCACGATTATTGTGTTTGGATGTGTCAATTACGTTCGTCATATATTCACGTCACGTGATACCAAATTTAGTATATGTCGAGCTAGCGAAACGACCGCAAGCACGCTATGAGCGTGGTATGTTGTCATGATCTTACATGACATGCGTGTGAGGATTATCATGTTTGCAGCAGTCATACATTTTCATGACTCATTGAGGTCACTTAACGCTATAACGCTAAACTTGATATATGTGGAGCTAGCGAAATGGCCGCGAGCGCAATATGAAGGCTCCAATATACTCCTAAGTGGCGTTGACGCGCGCGCTCGCTGGGCACATCACTTACCTCCACCTTGTAACGTTGTGCTGGTTTTAAGTGACATATCAACATTTCTGATTCGTGCTTCGCATATCATCGATTACCGCGGTACATCGAATCTGCCATTGTTTTTCTCTTCCAGTCTCTCGGCATAGTTTTCCGACCATTTAAGCAGCTAAGTGAGAGAATGTCCGCTAAGTTTTGTCGCTTTTGTTCTTGGCGATGCCAAGTGTGAACGAGGCCTACCTTCCGAAATGGAATGCAAGCGTCGGAGGCGGGCGGATCCTGCAAACCACGCCGCCGAGTTATTTCGCAATGTGAAACGCTTGCAACAACGTTGCACCGAACATTGAATGCGTCGTTTTTGAAAACAGAAAAAAGGCATCTCGCTGACCAAGTGGCGTTGCGGTGTCAACGTGATCACTGCGAGAGCAAGTTCGCAGGAGCGAACATCCGCTTTCGGCGGGATTTTCTTCCGCGGCACTTTAGCATCGGCTGGGACATCGATGACCGCCTGTGGTTCGAGAACAACCCCTGTGATTAACGCAATGCGATCGAATTTACCCCTCATTACCCTTTTTCATGACCATGATCTCGCGAGGCGAAACTCGACGTTAACGTGCCTCTAACCTGATTAAGGAGCACGAACATGTAACCAATATTAGTGAAAGGCTTCAGTGCGTTGCACGTTGGGTGAAGTCCAATGTTCAGCCTAGCCAAGAATTCGGCTTCCAATGGTTAGCCATTTTGCACGGTGTTCTCGGGTGGCGATGTTTTTCATTCATTCTTTGTTTTCTTGAATACTCATTTAAGTGCCTTTCTGAGTAAAAGGTCGTGCGAAATTGAGCCAGGTTGTCAATGTTGGTTGCGGCGCATATAAATTTATTACACACTAGTCAGCAAAGTTGCATCATTCACCGTTATGTAATTTACGGGTCGCTGCTTCACACTATTCTGTAGATGACATAGATTTGTGTTCATGGTAAAGGAAGAGCACTCTCAGAGTAATATTCTTTGAAAATTAACACCAGATGCACTCAAGGTCCCAATTCTTGAAATTATTCTTATTCAGCGCTTCAGCTGGTTGCTGCAAAATTCTTTCTATTGATATATTTTTTTTCTTCAACGCCTTTATCATGAGTGCTATCTTCTGGCATTAGAACAACGAGAAGCTACACAAGCAGAAGGCTTTGCATATCGGCAGGCAATTCGCACCCCTAGTGATAACACCAGGATCTCGATGAACAGTGTGCGCTGTCAGAACGCTTTACTGTCAGAACGTGATAACGGAATTCTTTATGATGCATTATCAAGCATGTGCACAAGACGCGTGTTTCTAAAAGATGAAAGTTACTTTCACTCTATTTACAAGCAGAGGGAGTTATTTTCCCTGTATTCATATTCAGAAAAGTTGTTTTTTCCAAAAAGTGCTTATATGCAGAAACAATACCTCCAAAGCTTGGTTAAACACCAAAGGTATATTTGTATGCTAAATTACCTGCCACCTCTATTAATTTATAAAAACGATATAACATTGTTTCCTTAGTTGCAGGGACGCCATCCTCTTTTGAGACGTCATTTCTGATGGAGGCGGAAATGTAGGCCCGTGTGCTCAGATTCGGGTGCCAGTTGGAAAACCCCGGGTGGTCGAAATTTCCGGAGCCTTCCACTACGGCATCTTTCATAATCATATGGTTGTTTTTGAACGTTAAACACCACATATCAATCAATCTTTTCAGATGTCTTGCAGAGGGCTTTTAAAAACAGCTTAATTTAAGTTCTCATAGAATATGCTATCTTGTACCTACCACATGCAATGATATGCCAGTGGACATGCTCTTGCTAATGAGCTTCCGTAGCTTATGGAAAGCTCGCAGTTTCGCAAGCAGAACCTATAGCGACTTCACGATGTCATGTTTTCCACAAATGAATCTGAAACAAAGATACTGTTATGAACAAATACAGTTTCAACTGGACTGGTGGTATCAAGAAATCATGAAGCGCTACCAAAATACCCTTTTAGACACATTGCTGTGTGGTATTGTTTTGTAATGCTGCTTGTAGATTTGTTGAAGAGGGGAAAAAGACGCCTACATTTGTAATAAACACCCTGCAAGAGGAAAACAAATGCGTGGCTGTGTGGTAGGACATGCGCTTGCCACGCAAAAAGCCCGGTTCAAGCCCCTGCAAAGATCCAGAGTTTTTTAAATATTTATTTTAGTTATATCTGTCTCGATTTTTTGGTAACATACAAGACAATGATCTCTCGTTGACAGCCAACGACACCAACGCCGATGCGGAATTTTTGCAAAACGACCTCATTATTGCTATCGCGTTCAAACAAATTCTACATTTGTTTCTATATTTCACACCACTGCTAGTATATACAGTCTGTTTGCTTTACTGCTATTCTTAACGCGAAAATCTTTTTCACAGAGCTTCACCAAGGTTTTCCGCTGGCGTTTTTTCTTTAGTAATAATACGTTCTAAAATTTAAGTGAACAGATTGATTAAGACGGCCTAGTAAAGAAGAGCCACACGTATCAACGCTGCCCTAATTGAAGCGTGCTTGTGAAATGCGATGTTCACAATATTTGCGCTGCAGTGTGGTCACCAAACAGATTTCATTCATCTGAAAAAAGTTAACACATGGGCTTTTTTTGACGAAACACACATAATGTGAGATCATTCCACCTGCTAACGAAAGACTAAGTAGATAGCAAGCTTTGACCAGGAGAAGGCTACAGGCAGGCATCTCATCACCCAGTACACTATTACATGCAATTTACCACGGTAGCTAGAGCAGGAATTGTCAGTACTGGCCAGACTCTGCAAACACTCTGTACCACAATGTATGAAGCCATCGAAACAATCCGAGTGTCCAGCTCATGATCGAACACAGCGTACAGAAAAAATCAGAAGACCAGTGGGAGGTATTGCTGACGTTTGTAAACCCTGAGGACCTTAACAAGAAGCTTGTTTGGGCAGGTTGGTGCTACATGGTAGACGAAGAAAGTGCTTAACAGCGCAAACGTAAGGAGGGGATTGAAGAGACGAGGACAAAGCGCTGTTCGAAGAAAGTGCTTAACAGCACAAATGTCAGGAGGAGATAAAAGAGATGAGAACCGAGCGCTGTTCAGTGCTCTGTTCTCGGCACTTTTATCCCTTCCTGACATTTGCGCTGTTAAGCACTTTCTTTGTCTACCTGAGGATCTGCTTCGGCTGGAGGAAAGAGCTCGGGCGTCGGCAACTAGCCATGGCTACCTGAAATCAAGAAGTCACCCACTTCTTCAGAAATAGAACGTGAGCGTGGTTGCAAATAAAGTTGAATTATTTCTCTCCCTTCTTCAGGATGCCATAGAAAGATTCAGTTGCCCGCACGCATGGCTTGAATTGTGAGCGTAATAAACGGCTCTTATAGCTTCGATACCTCACGTTACTGATCAGGAGGCTTCAACATATATTACCTGAATGAAGCCACAAAGCTCATACTCATCGGAAGCACCCAAATAGAGAATTTCGTAAATATTGGGCAATATTTCCTATTCCAATTCTTCTGGTGTCCACTTTTTAAGACCGCTGATATGCTACGTAAGGGCGCTGCTCCAAAGACTATATAGAGCGCTTCGCCCAGGCACGAAAGTGAACCTTATTTGGTTCGCCACGCCAATACGTAGTGTAGCAAGCTCATGCTTTCGACCACAGTACTTCATGAAGGCAGAAAAAAGAGGAAGGAGATATTGAGACAGCCTCATTGTATATTTTGAGCTCTCGCGTTGACTTGTAAGAGAATGTAATCAAAGTGAGAGAGGATGCCACAATTAGGAGAAAACATTCAAATATATGTCTAAAGAAGCAAACAGGCGGAAATAATGTAATGAGAGAAGTGACAGATGCTAAATGAACGACACGTAAAGACAAAAGCCCGCGAAACCTTTTGACGAGAATTGCAGCACAGGTCCTGCTGTCACCATACAAAATGAGCCAATTAACCTTTTACTGTTGAGTGCTTCTAGCCGTGACGCACTTCCAAGTCAGATTGGCTTTGAAAATGTCACAGAAGCTTGATATGCAAAGGTATAGCCCATTGAAAGCCAAGAAGAGAGATAGATAAAGAAAGTAGGTACAACAAACTCATTTGCGGGTGATGACAACAAGCGATCACGAGGCGAGTGACGGAAATTAGTGACTGGAGTCACCTTTCAATCTTTTGGAGAGGAGACATCAAGCGCCGCCAAGTTTGACGCATGTGCTGTGATCTTGATAGCCATTTATCATCATCATAATCTTATTATCCATGGCGCCATGACTCTCACCCAGATTAGGCTATAGAGCTCGAGATGCGAAACTGAAAGAACGAGCTGACGCTCTTGGTTGACTAAACGCCGGCAGCCACAGCCTCATAGCTTCGGCTTTCTTCGAATGAGAGTGGCAAAATTGACCTGGGCAAGTCAGCCACCTTCCCGTCTATTACGCTCCTCGCAAAACGTGACTGAGCAGACGCGTGAACAGAGCAACAATAAAAAAAAACAAAAAATCCTGCAAAAATTCGACAGATGACAGCAGCTTTCTATCTCTCAATAATTCATTCACTTATTCATATACCTAAAAGACTTATGTGTGCATTAGGTAGATGCTCAGGAGGAGGACAGTCAGAATACGTCAGAAAAAGTCAGAATAGTCAGTTCTATGTTCACGAAATATATATACAGGAACTTGGAAATTAACAAACCTAAGCTACATTGCGTTTTCACCATTGAAGAAGATACAGTGCTCTATTGTAGCACTCAATAAGACATAAAACAGGGCATTAAATAGAACAGGTAATATGAAAAAAGGTAACAATACCAAATTTTACACTTGCAAATTTCAGATCTCAAATATTCAAGCGTGCGGCGCGTGCTTTTTCCGCTCGTGATAATAGCATGCTCGCAGCCATGTCGCTAAGCAAAGGAGAGCGGGCGTGATCATTATATACTGTCTATTACGTTTGTCAACACAGCGAGGAGCCACAATTCGTGCTTCTAGGAAGACTTAAGATATGGTGCGACCGGTACACAATCACGCAAATAACGCCAGTGTTGCACATCGATGTCAATTTTTAAGCATATAACGGAAAACATACCAGTACGTTAGTGACAGCGAGATGGATAAGGCGAGTCGTCAACACAGGCGTATGTATCTAGGGCGGCGCGAACTATGCTCCATATACATCTATGGGGTGGGGCGTTCTTTTAGTTACCTCAGAGGGGCGTGTGCTAAATTTGTCCCACACACTGAAAGAAAACGTGAGAGGAGGCGTTGTGACAAACCTTTGCCCCCCTCCCTGAACAGGAACACTGTGCGCACCTAGTGCTATACACGCCTGCGGATGGCATGGAACTGCTATACGCCCAAGAACTTCATACTTTATTCGTCCCTCCAAAGATGCATGAAGCAGGAGAGGCTAGATGTCGTTAAGAAGAGAGCGCAAACATGTTGAATACGCCAAGTATTGGTACGGGCTAGTTTGCATTCCATTTCGAGAGTGATTACAGTGCGAGAAACGGCACGGCACAGCCAGGTTAATGAATACGAGCGCTGACGTCCTACTAAACGTCATTCTGAAGAACATAAAATTAAAGAAAAACGACAGCGTGCGAAGAGAAAGCACAGCATGTGACAGAAAACTCCCGCTTCCAAAACACTATAAGTTAACACGAGCAGGCAATCTAAACAAAAAAAAACAGCAAAAGCGCAGTAAAGCACAAGAGGTCTCAGAAAAAAAAGTTCCTTCATAGATAGACCTATTAAAGGCTTACCAACACGGTGACCTTCAGCAATAGCTTCACCTTCTACGTGCTATGTGGAGCTGATGGGTTGATGTCTAAACATCCGACTGCAGGAGCACAGCAACAAGTTGCACAAAGGGAAACAAGACTTTCTAGGTATGCATTGCACACAATGTGGCTGAGTTCAGTTCTTTGAAAAAAAACGAGTGTACAAGAAAAGCATCCTAACAAAGATACAAGACGAATCAGTAGAACTTGCAGGAACCGCTTAACGCAGCTCTATTAATAAGCCTTCATCGTAGCTTTAACTGAGAAGGAACTTCCTTCCCCACACGTGAGATCTTATTCTTTTCAGCGGAACAGTTACATGAACCAGCTTTCTCTTTCACTCTGGACAGTTCGTTAAGGTGCCTTTATCTCGTTCCCCGGCTCCGCCTTGAGGGCAATGACAAGCTTCACAAAGACCCACTCAAGTGATCTCCGCTTCGGGGAAAATACAAGTCCTGGTTATTTTCTTATCGCAAAATCGTTTTTATGTGAAGAAGAAAATGTTTTTGGGTTTTGATGACGGGCGCGGCCGAGGAGACTGCTACGTAACGATCCGCGTCATCTCAGGCTAAGACCTGATCGAGTGTACTATGCAGCAAAACCAGCCTTTTTCCGAACAAAGATATCAACGCGTTATTGTGATTAGGTTAGCTCGACGCAGCCGTCACTATTATTTATTTTCTTTCAGTTCGTTTACATAGATGTTACTGCCTTCTGTAGACTCGGCGTAGTATAGTCTTTGCTACACCTGCAACAAGGAAAGCCGACAGTAACGTGAATAATGTGCTGGCACTTTGCCAGACCTATTTGGCCATTGTGGAATGATAATTGCGCGAACGTAGCGTGTTTACTTGTTAATTATATTTCTGAGCATCCTCAATAAGCTTGCAGGTTCAACTGAAGACCACTGCGGCCTTAAATTAGTTTGAGGAAAATAAAAAAGTGCAAGTGCTGGTGCCGTTATTTTGAGACGGATGTCCAACCACATGAGCTCAATAGGTTGGCTACGTGGCGTAGGTCAAAGCCACTATATTACTTCATGAAGTCTAAAGCTATCATTTTAAGAACCGTGGAAGCCAACTTGCCCTTGTGAATTTTCAGGGATGATTAAAAAGACACAGAATGCAAGTATTATGTTGAAGTACGTTGTGAACAATAGCGTTCCAGCAACTTCGTAGCGCTCATTTCTGGTGTGGGAAATGCTTATTTTGAAAAAGAATTGGGATTTAGTTCTCTGCATACCTTTATCACAGTTGGAAACACTGGCTCCGAGAACGCCATCTTGGTGTACGCGCATGCAGATTGCCAGCTGGCGCGAGCCAAGGATGTTTATTGCGATAAGGGCCGCTAGAATCAGAACTTATGTCGTTCGCAAAGGTAGCATCAAGCTCTTTCTTGCAAGCATCAAATTTTCCCATTAATTATTTTTCGGTGAGTGAGTTATTTGCTCAGCAAGGGAGCGAAAAGCACGGGAACTGGCTCACAAGAGAAAAGACACAGACACACAAGCGCTGACAAACGAATTGATTGGCAGATGAAAAAAAGAGGCGCGGTAGAGCAAAAAAAGCTGAACTTTTGCAGTCGTGGGTGAGAGCACGGCTCAGCATTGGTATGGAAATGGGGAGAGTGTATGAAACAAGGAAAAGGAGAAGAGACATGACATCCGTGGCTGAGGATGTGGCGGGTGACTCCTACAGCCTGTTGTCCACTCCAGTGTCCTCATCAATGCGAACTGCCTTGAAGCCCTTCTTGTTTACCTTCTTCCCAAAATTCATAACAAAGATAATCCCGGTAGCCCAATAATTTCTGGAATCGAAACAGTGACTGAGAACCTTTCCCGTTATGTAGATAGCCTCACCAACATAATTCCGTCCAGCTTTTCTTCTTACATTAAAGACACGAATCATTTTCTGACAAATATTCGTGACCTACAGGTTCCTCAAAATTTGCTTCTCGTTACGTTAGATGTCACGTCACTATACACCAATATCCCTCACTCGTGTGGCATCGAGGCAGTTATCTGTGCGTACAACGATTGCGACGCCGACAAAGCAGTTTCCGCATCTGCGTTAGCTACGTCGCTTAAGCTCATTCTCGAACTTAACAGTTTCGAATATGATAGGACACGTTATGTTCAAGTTAGCGGTACCTCTATGGGCACAAGATTCGGACTAAACTACGCCAGCATACTTATGGGGCTCCTTGAAAACAAATTTCTTGCAAACTGTGAATATAAGCCAATTTACAATAAGCGGTCCATCGACGACATTTTCATAATCTGGCACCATAGTGAATGGCACCTTATTTCTTTCATAGCAGAACCTTACTCACGCTCATCCGGCGATTTATTTTTCCTACTCGTATTCACCTGTGAACATAAGCTTTCTTGATGTCATGGTCACTCTACGTAATGGAATGCTGATAACTAATCTTTACAGAAAACCCACAGATAGGCAACAATATCTTCACTTTAAAAGTAGTCACGTGAAGCACAATAAAACTAGTATTTCCTACAGCCAAGCAGTTCGCTTTAAAAGAATATGCTCTGATAGCAGTTAATTTTTCCGCCACTGCGAACAACTTCTGAGTGCGCTTGAAAAATAGAGCTATCCGTCCAGCATAGTCACAGACGCCATCAAACGTGCAGAAAAGCTCGACCGTTCAGATCTGCTGAGTAATAACAAAAGACCCAAAGATAGTTCACGGACTAACTTAATTTTGACACATGCGGCCTCAGCTCCAATTGTCAACCATATCTTAAAGAAAAATTTCACCATTTTAATACAGAGCGAGCGGCTCAAAGGAATTTTTACGAAACAACCACGTGTGGTCTACCGACGATCGCGGAACCTTCGTGATTTACTAACCTCATCTAAAACCACGTGTTCACATCATGAAGGCTGTCATCCCTGCAACAAACTACGTTGCAAAGTGTGCGCGCGCGTGACGGCATATAAAACAGTTTCAAGTACCTCAACCAGCTTTTATTTAAAAATAATTGGGGACTACACATGTGATAATACAAACGTCGTCTGTCTTCTCGAGTGTTCAACTTGCAAAGTTCAATACCTAGGTCAAACAGAGACAAGTTTCAGAATTCGTTTTAATGGTGACCGTTCTCATGCCATAAGCCTCCCTAATCTACCATTGCCGAAGCACGTCAGTTTGCCTGGTCACGGTTTTGACAAAATTAGGGCCTCTATTATTCAGTCCGATTTCAAGACAAATCACGATAAGGAAGTGAGGTAATTCTTCTTGATCCACAAATTTAACACCATTCGTTCAGGTATCAATGAAAACACAAAAAGCTCAAAACAACACGACTTCTTAAAATAGTAGAATCTTTCAATGTATATTAAAATGTATATTAGTCATCAGTGGTTTCGTTACTTCATAGCTCTTTTAAGTTACCTGCAAACCACACTGTGTCCGACGTGTTGATGCGCAAGAAAATTTGAAACTTGTATATTCATGCATCCGTCGCATGCCAATCATGTTAACAAAAGCTTTCTGACTATTACCTATTTTTTTCGCCTGGATTGTCCTAGCTGCTGTACCGAGAGTTCTTCACGTGAGCCCATAAAAACGGCTGCATTGTATCATACCTACTTACGATGACGAAGGCCGTGTCACGGCCGAAACGTTAGTAAAGGCAATTTCCCTTTCAAAAGTGCTATCCGCAAGTAAATTGAATGTATATATATATATATATATATATATATATATATATATATATATATATATATATATATATATATATTGTAATAATTGAGACAGACACAACACCCGTTCATCGAGCAAGCTGTTCTGATCTGCCTCTCCCTCCCCGCTTTCAAGCTCATTGCCCACTGCTGCGGTGCAGCTCTTCGTTATATTAGGCCACACTGTGGACCTGACAAAGAAAAAAAGAATTTGGGTGCACGTTAAAGAACCCCAGGTGGTCAATCTTTCCAGAGTCCTCCACTACGGCGTCTCTCATAATCAAATAGTGGTTTTGGGACGTTAAACCCCACAAATCAATCAATCAATCAATCAACAAAGAAAAAAAAGAAATTACAGTTTATTGCACCTGCAGTGGTCCGACTGCTTTTTTCAAGCGTGATACATGAGCGGCAATGTTGTTGTTTTTTTTTGCGGTTATCGAAAGTGAAGTTCGCATCTGAGGTGTTCACACGCAAGGTCTTCTCTCCTACACGCTGAGTAATTATGAATGGCTCGCCGAACTTATGGAGTAGCTTCTTGCTGGGCCCGCTGGTGCGCCTTTGCACCCAGACCTCGTCACCGATGTTGTAAGCAGGAGCGGGTCTACGTCGTCTGTCATAGTGGCGCTTTTGATTTTCTTGTGCGTGGGTGGCTTTCTTGATCGCCTTAGTTCAGATCTTCTAACAGGCCGCTTTGCGTTGGTCGGTACGTGGAAATATAATGGGAGCATCCAGACTGAGGACCGCTTTCAGCTGTGGTAGTTTCCCATAAACAATTTCGTAGGGCGTTTCTCCGGTAAACGTCTCCAGTGCCGTGTTAATCGCAAAGGCGGCTGACGGAAGGTGGACGTCCCAGTCGGCCTCTTTTCTTTTCCCTGCTTTAGTAAATGGAGCAAGTCGTTCCTGGGTGCTGTGGTTGGTTCTGTCAGTAAGGCCGTTTGCTTGATGATGAAACGCGGATGCGAAGTGGTGCTGCACGCCTGCCATGCAAAGGTACTTGTTCAGTTCCCCGCTACGAAACATTGTAGCCCGATCAGATATTAACTTTTTCGGTAAGCCATGTCTCCATTCAAATCGGTGCTTGAGGAAGTCGGTTAGGTAAGTGGATGAAAGAGATGGCACGGCCTCCACCTCCACGTATTTTGACAGGTAGTCTACTGCTACAATGACGTAACGATTTCCCGCAGTGGTGGTGGGTAGAGGTCCCATGAAATCAATGCCAATCGTGTGGAAATTTGTTTCGGGTATCTGGATTGGTGTTAGTAATCCAGGTTGACACCCAGGCAGTCGCTTAAACTGCTGGCAGATTTTGCAACTGGCGACATAAGAACGGCCGCTAATTTGCATCTTCGGCCACCAAAAACGTTCTTATAGTTTCTGGAGCGATGCTTGTTGGACAGCGTGTCCACCTTCTGGCGAGTCATGAATGGCGCGTAATATTTCTGACCTGTGGGATTTCGGAATCACCAGGATGTAACGTTCTTCGGATCGGTCCGCTCGCCAGTGACGCCGGTACAATGCGCCATTGCGCATCACAAAAGTATTGTGATTTCCCTTGTCAGTGAGAAATGCAATAATGGATGCCAAAACTTTATCCTCCTGTTGGGCTCGGGATATATCCATGTGGGCGAAAAAAATGTGGGTTTGCCTGGTTTGTTGCGCGCAGTCAAGGAGGTTCCGTGAGAGTGCATCGGCGACGTTGTTTAGCCCGCCGGCGCGGTGGCGCACGTCAAAATCGTATTCTTGCAGCGTGATTATCCACCGGGCAAATTTGTGCTTAAGTTGCTGCTTGGAGAACATTCATGCTATAGCAGCATCATCAGTTACAACAGTGAATTCACGCCCGAAAAAATAATGTCGAAACTTATCATCGACGCTCAATACGACTGCAATACATTCGAGCTCGTTGAAGTGATAAAGGCGCTCGGTGTCTGAAAGTTTCGGCTGGCATAAGCGACCACGTGTTCCACGCCATCTGGATCACGCTGCACCAACACAGCTCTTGGCCGACTTGGCTGGCATCAGTGTGCACTTCGGTGGAACAGTGTTCATTGAAGTGATTTAGTATGGGGCAACAAGTGAGCTTTCTGTTTATAGCTCGAAAAGCAATTTCTTGTGAGACGCCCCATTTTTGAATTACATTTTGCTTGAGCATCTCGCAAACCTGTTTGTTGATCACTGCGCGTTCCGAAGGCGATACACGATATGGTTTCTGTCGAAGAGGTCTGTGAGACGTCGTGTCGATTCGGTGCTTTATACGAGAAGCAGGGAATGACGGTGAATCATGCTGAGCGAAATAAAAAATACCGGCATGTTTGCGCAGAATACTCGCCAGTTCATTACGTTCCTTGGTGCTGTTTGACTTATCATTCATAGCCATAATGGTGGTGTCCTTGGCGTGCAGATTATCGCAACGGGTCTTATCCGGGGAATCATTGCTTTCTGCGAGAATGGCAAGCGAGAAGACTTGGTGTTCACGAATCTCTGCAAGTTTCAGACCCTTCGGCAGCACTGTAGGTTCATTAGAGCAGTTAATCGCCCATAAACCAGTACGTCCTTGCACAACCGATAATGTACAGTAGGTTATTAAAACTGTCTTCTTTATGCAACTGAGATGCACGGGCTCCACAGTTGCGTCAAATGTTGTCTCGCTTGCAGGTGAACAGGCAACAGGGACACATTTTGCAGACAACGGCGGCACAGTTGTGTCCACAGACACGCAAAGAGCACTTTCTTGAGAGGGCGAGTTTTCCATAAACGAAACTGGGATATCAGAATATACTGTAATTTGTCCTGTGCGGCAATCAACAGTAGCACCACATAGCTTCGAGAAACCGAGTCCCAGAATGACGTCATGCGTAGTTTGAGGAAGAACAGCAAACTCTGCGACAAAGTTCTGGCATGTCAAACTAACAGTCACAGTGCAGACACCAACAGGTTGTAACACCTCTCCGCTCACTCCACAAAACGTATCACGACGGTCCCAACGAAACATAACCTTTCGTCCAAGAAGGCGGGTGAAAACTAAACTCATCACTGACACGCTTGTACCTGTGTCCACCAACGCCATCGTCGGTACACCATCGATAAGCACTCGAACCTTATTTCTAAACATGGAAGCTAACGGAGGTATATCTGTTAAAATTGAAGACTGTCCGGCGACCTCACCTCCAACGGCCGCGCCGGCTAGTTTTCCGTAGGAGGCGAGGAGTGGCGGTGCCGAGGAGACGGTGATCGGTTGGCGCGAGGGGCAGGTGGTGGTGTCAGACTGCGGTCAGAGGCCGGAGATTGGTTTCGTAGCGGTCCTGGGATCTCGTAAGACGCGCTTCCTGGGAATGTCGGTGCTCGGGTAACGCCAGAACGGTTAAATCTCGGTGATCGGTCGTACCTTGGCGGCTGCCGGTAGTTGCAATACCTGGCAATGTGTCCTTCGAAGCCACAGTTGTAGCAGGCTGGTAGAGGACGCTCGTTGAACCAATGCTGAGACCGCTCAGCTGTGAAGGGTCGGTGACGAGCTTGCTGAGTGGGAGCTGCCCACCTCTGTGTGGCGGGGCCGTGCCGAAGGCGTTGGCCATATCGCTGGTCGGCCGCGAATGAGTCACGACGTGGCCTCGGATTTCCAGTTTCGCTGATGTCTGCCACACATACCGATGGTGGCAAAGGAGCTGATGATATATGGTGTTTTTTGGCGCAAGGGCCATTTGTTGGCCAAAGAGCGCCATTTCAACTTACTAAAAATATGGACAATGATTGTGATAAGCGGCTGTATAAGGGCCATAAATTCCTCGCGATAAGGCGGGTAAGAACATACAAGCAATAAAATGATTACCATGCCGTGAAAGATGTGTGTGGTGTGAATGATGACAAAAGTTGGTGATAATAAGACGATGGTGGATATGTATGGCATTAGCACAAGTGCCTCACTCGTTCATACCCTTGCGTCCAAGGGCCGTGAGGCAAGTGCTTTCCTGTGTAGCCACCGCAGCAAAAACCTCTCAAGAGAGGTCGTGCTACGGTATGCCCGGGTATATGATATGAAAATTATGAATTTCCTTTAAAAAACGCTAATAGTGATTTGTGACTAAAAAGCGGTTCCCCACCGACGAACATTGCAGTGTGTAAAGGTATATGTTGTCGGTAGGATAGTGGGAAGTGGTGTCTTCTTAGAGTGTCTAAATGTGTACATTGAATTAAAACGTGAAGAACTGTTAATGTCTCACCACATTTATCACACAATGGTGGATCACCACCGGATAAAAGATGTGTGTGTGTCGTGTATGTGTGTCCTATCCTGAGTCTTGTTAGTGTTACCTCTGTTAGACGTGATTTTGATACTGGTGGCCAATGGCCAAGGTGTGGCTTGATAACGTGTAGTTTGTTTTGTGTGTGTGTATCCCACTTGCTCTGCCAGTAGTCCCTGAGGTTTCGTTTGAGAGACGGCTTAAGATCAAGGGCCGGGATTGATATAGATGTAATGGCGGTGCTCTCATGGACGGATGCAGCGAGCTGATCCGCCCTCACGTTGTCTAGGATCTCACGGTGCCCTGGCACCCAGCACACTACATGTTGTTTGTGTGTGTAGAGTGTGCACAAAATGGAGTAAAGTGAGACAAGGACTGGGTTTTTTTTGTTTTTTAAGACTGTGCAGAGCCGTTACCACACTGAGGGAGTCTGTATAAATTACTGCTTTTTGTATTTGTAATTGTTTGATATGTTTAGCTGCCACCAGTATCGCGTAAGCTTCCGCTGTGAAGATACTTGTGCGTGGATGTAGAGGGCCAGCATCCGAAAAGGATGGGCCGACAGCAGCGTACGACACAGAGGAGTTAGTCTTGGAGGCATCTGTGAAGAACTCAGGACGTGTGTATTTGTGTTGAAGTTCCAGAAAGTGTGTTCGGATATGGGCAATAGGTGCATGTTTTGTAACCTCTAGGAAAGACACATCGCAGTCTATAGTCTGCCACTGCCACGGTGGCGGGTATGCTACAGGAGCCATTAAACTATGTTCGAGCGACACTCCAGTGTCTTCAGCTAGACCCTTCAGGCGAACTGAGAAGGGCTGCCTCATTGAAGGCCTGTTTTGAAAAAGAATGGAGCTCGCCAAGTCATTAATAGTAGAGTATGAGGGGTGCCTCTTGTCTGCTTTCACCTTAAAGAAATATACAAAGGACATGTAGGTTCTTTGCAGATGAAGCGACCACTCATTTGACTCAACGTAAAGGCTTTCTACGGGGCTGGTGCGAAAAGCACCCGTAGAAAGGCGGATGCCCAAATGATGCACGGGGTCCAGCATTTTCAAGGCACTTTGAGTGGCAGACTGATAGACAACGGCCCCATAATCTAAGCGGGTACGAATAAGGCTTCTATAGAGGTTCATGAGGCATTGCCTATCACTACCCCACGTAGTACGTGACAACACTTTTATAACATTCATGGCTTTTAAACATTTTGTTTTTAAATACTTTATGTGTGGTACGAAGGTCAACTTGTTGTCCAAGATTAAGCCTAGGAATTTATGCTCCGCATTCACAGACAGAAGTTGGCCGTTCAGTTCAATGTCGGGTTCAGAGTGCATGCCTCTCTTTCAGGAGAACAAGACACACGTGCTTTTTCCTGGGTTCAGCCGGAATCCGTTTTCCTTTGCCCATTTGGAGACCTTGTTTAAACCTAACTGAGCCTGTCGCTCACACATTGCTAGGTTGCATGACTTAAAGCCAAGCTGGACGTCATCGACATATGGGGAATAGAACATGTTGCGGGGGATGGACAGGTGCAAGGAATTCATTTTTATAATAAAAAGTGTACATCTAAGTACACCACCATGCGGTACTCCCGTTTCTTGCACAAATATTTGGGAGAGAGTACTGCCCACACGGACGCGGAATTTCTGATTGGACAAGTGACTCTCGATTATGGAAAGCATTCTACCGCGCACACCCAGGTGAGACAAGTCTCTTAATATCCCAAAACGCCATGTTGTGTCGTAAGCCTTCTCGATATCGAGAAACACTGAGAGGAAGTATTGTTTGTGGACAAAAGCGTCTCGGATCTGTGCCTCGATACGCACCAGATGGTCGGTGGTGGATCTACCCTCCCGAAACCCACACTGAAATCGGTCGAGCAGATTGTGTGTTTCAAGGAAATGTAAAAGTCGGCAGTTTATCATTTTCTCAAAAAGTTTACAAACGCATCTGGTTAGTGCAATGGGCCTATAACTTGAAACTGAGGAAGGGTGCTTGCCCTGTTTTAAAATAGGAATAATAATAGCCTCTTTCCAGGAAGCAGGGATGGTGCCTGAAAGCCAGATAGCATTGTATAGAGAGAGTAAAGTTTTTCGCGTTTCGAGCGGCAAGTTTTTCAACATTTCATATGTGACACGGTTGTAGCCTGGAGCGAAATTATTGCAAGAGTTTAGTGATGTTTGTAGCTCAGCTAAGTTGAAAGGTGGGTTGTATTCCTCGTAATTTGTGCACTTGGATTCTTGTTTCTGCTTTTCTATCTGTTTTGTGTCTTTGGAAAGCTTCAGTGTAGTGTGACGAGCTAGACACCTGCTCGTAGTGTGCACCGAGGAAGTTCGCTTGATCTTCCAGGCTATCACCCTGTGTGTTTACGAGTGGGAGTGATTGTACTTGTCTTCCTGCTACCCTACGAACCATGTTCCAGACTTAAGCCTCTTGTGTATATGAATTTATCCCTGATAAAAACTTGTGCCAGCTTTCTTTTCTGGCCTGCCGACGCGTTCTCCTGCCTCGAGATTTTATTTTCCTAAAGCTCTCAAGGTTTTCCGCTGTCGGCGAGTTCCGCAGCAACCTCCATGCCCTGTTCTGTTCCTTTCGCGCATTCTGGCACTCAGTGTTCCACCACGGAACGTGTCGTTTGCCGGGCAGTCCAGATGTTTGTGGAATGCACTTGGTTGCTGCGTCAGTAAGAAAAGCCGTGAAGTACTGCACAGCTTCGTCTATGCCTAACCCGCATATGTCAGTCCAATTTAGGTGAGTAAGCTTTTGAAATCGTTCCCAGTTGGCTTTGTTTACCAGCCATTTGAGAACATGTGGAGGACATTCATTTATTATTGGTGTACTCAAAACTAAAGGGAAATGGTCACTTCGTATGGATTATTTATGACTTTCCACTGAAGTAATGGTACAAGTGAAGGAGATGCGATACTGAGGTCTATGGAAGAGTAAGTTTTGTTGGCAAGGTTATAGTATGTTGACTCTTTCCTATTCAACAGACAAGCACCCGATGAAATGAGGAATTGTTCATTGAGACGACCTCGGGCATCACAGCGAGAGTCACCCCACAGACCATTATGTGCGTTCAGGTCCCCAAGGACCAGATAAGGTTCAGGTAGTTCGTCGATTAAAGACTGGAATTGAAGTTTTTCGAGACGGTGGTGCGGAGGTATGTACAAAGAGCAAACAGTGACAAGTTTGTTTAGAATAACTGCTCGGACAGCCACCGCCTCGAGGGAAGTTTGAAGGAGTAATTGTGTGCATGCTATACCTTGACTTACTATAACGGCTACACCACCGGATGGTAGCATGGCATCATCTCTATCCTTTCGGAAGATTATGTAGTTACGTAAAAAGTTTGTGTTAGTTCGTTTTAAGTGTGTCTCCTGTACACACAGCACTCTTGGATTGTGTTCATGGAGGAGTTCTTGTAAGTCATCGAGGTTTCGAAGAAGGCCTCGGATGTTCCACTGTAATATTTCTGTCTGCATATTTAAACTAGAGAGATACTGCTGTGTGTACAAAGAGTATCCTGTGTTGGAGTGAGCTCGCCAATTCAGGTGGCAGGATGGTCGTCCGGCCCCGTTATTGGTTTCTTATTTTTCTTCACAAGCTCCAAGGAGGCGCGCCGCTCTTTTGGTACCAAGGGTACCGTTGTATCCATTGCCTTCCCAGAGGCACTGGTTGCCCGCACATGCGAGCTGGTGGTTCGGATTTTAGGCCTCGCCTGGTGAGGGGAGGCCTTGAGACCAGAGGACCCTGGAGTTTCCGACCTCAATTCGCTAGGCGGCGGAGTAGACTGAACTACTGCCGCCTTGGGGGCAGGTGCCACAGCCGTCGGCTCGCTCTGCGCTGGCCGAAGGAGTGACGAGGGCTGGTGCGGCGTTGCCCCCTGACGCGCCGCATCAGCATATGTAGCGCCATAAAATGGCGACACTCTTCGTCTTGCTTCCTTGAATGTGATATTTTCTTTAATTTTCAATGTGATAATTTCTTTTTCTTTTTTCCAAAATGAGCAAGACCGTGAGTATGCGGCATGATTTCCGCCACAGTTCACACAGTGTGATGGTTCTTCGCAATTGTCAGAGTTGTGGCCTGACGCTCCACATTGTGCACAAGTTTGGTGACCACGACAGCTTTGTGAGCCGTGGCCATACTTCTGGCATTTGAAACAACGACGTGGGTTAGGTATGTATGGTCTGATCGACGTCTTAGTGTACTCTGAATACTTTCTGGCAGATTACTGGAAGCGAACGTGAGTATTAGGTGTTTTGTTGGTGTTACCTTGTTGTCTCTTCTAATGGTGATCCGTTGTACATTGGTCACATTCTGACTTTTCCACCCCTCCAGAAGTTCTTCTTCAGTCAAGTCGAGCAAATCAGCATCAGATACTACTCCACGGGGTGTGTTCATGGATCTGTGTGGCGTTACAGTGATGGGAGTGTCACCAAAAGTTGAAAGATTCTGTAGCTTTTCAAACTGTTCTTTTTCTCGAACTTCAAGGAGGAGGTCTCCGCTGGCCATTTTGGTAACTTTGTACCCGGCTCCTAGAGTTTCTGTGAGACAACTGGCTACTACAAAAGGGGATACAGTTCTGGCTTGCTTGCTGCTTATCTCACTATGTATAACATGAAAAAGGGTGAAGTTCTCATTTGATCGGTTGAAAAATGCTAAGTCTTCGGTGCGTACGCGCTTTAAGGCGGTACGATCACTTAATAATGGAAATGCTCTATGCATGCCAGTTTAACTTTCTTCAGAAGCGTTGGCGGCCACCCACCACGGAGCCCAACGAGGGGACGCTACAATTTTGCGGGTGCTAAAACCTGCAGACGCCAGCCGTACAACGCTACTATAACCCAATGCGCCTAGACCAAGGTAGGCTATTTGCACAGGGTTAACCCTAGCCGCCAGGAAGTTTGGAAGTAAACAGAAGAGAGGAGAAGACAGGACCGATAAAAAGTGAGAGATAAAGACGAAGATGTAGGGAGAGAGAGATAGGAAAAGGCGACTGCCGATTTCCCCTGGGTGGGTCCGCCCAGGGGTGCCGTCTACGTGAAGCTGGGGCCAAAGGGGTGTGTTGCCTCTGGCGGGGGGCCTTTAAGGTCCAATCACCCAGCGTCGGCTCAACCCCCAGGATCCCCTTTTCCCCGGACACGGCAAAGCCACGCACGGCTAGGCGTGGGAGGGAGTAGAAACTCTCCCGTTAGCTCGGGTCCGTGGTGTCGCTACACACCAAACGCCTTCTTGCGCAGGCACCCCTGCGGGGGGCAAAGGAGCTGATGGTGCCGCCGTGTGGTAGGGTGGATTGGTAGGTGGATGAGGAATGGTTTCGTCAGCCCTACCACCTTGTCGCTGCAGCACTTCACGCAATATTGCCCGAATAGTAGCCGCAAGGTCAGTGGGTGGGCTCACGTCGACGCTGGCAACCGTTGTCACATTTGCCAGCCTACCAAATTTTGGGGCGATGCGACGAGTCTTCAATTTTTCAAACGTGCGGCAGTGATGTTGGACGTCGGAGGCAGAGGTGAGGTCATCCCTGCCTATCAGAAAATTGTAAACGTCTTCCGCTATGCCTTTCAATGGGTGTCCAACCCTGTCTTCTTCAGACATCTGCGGGTTTATAATCTTGCAAAGCTTAAGGACGTCCTCTATATAAGCAGTGCAGGTTTCTCCAGGAGTCTGGGCTCTTGCAGCAAGAGTCCGCTCCGCGCTTTTCTTTTTTGAGTCGGAGTCACCAAAACACTTCTTGAGTTCTTGAGCAAAAAGAGCCCATGTTGTCAAGGACTCTTCGTGGTTTTCATACCGCATGAGTGCAGTGTCCGTGAGAAACAGCGCGACGTTTTCTAGCTGATCAATAGAGTTCCAGTGGTTGTACCGGCTCACCCTTTTGTAGTGCGTTAGCCACGCGTCCACATCTTCTCCTGCCATTCCCGCGAACGGGCGGGGTTCCATGTAGTGACGCCTAGGTGTAGCCAGTGTGGATTGGCGCGAAGTCGAGGCGGTTGATTCCTGACCTTCGATCTGGGCCATGACGACTTTTGTCGGTGGCAGACCGGCAAGACGACGGCTCCGGCGAACTCCGAACAGCTGTGACTCCGTGGTACGTCGACGTGTCTTACCCCGCACTTCCACCACTCTGTTACGTCTACGAGAGGTTTATTCGAAGCAGACGTAACGGTCGACTCGACGGTATACCGCAGTGAACGCGAAGCAGCGAGCTCTTGCCACCAACCGAACGTCCTCTTCTTCTGCCACCACCATGTTCCCTGCTATACAGGTGCACATACCTAAATTACACATGTGGTAACACTATATATATATAAATATATATATATATATATATATATATATATATATATATGTAAGTACCCGCATTCATGTCTATCCATGCAACGCCCCTTAGAACAGCCACTATTTTACGCCGTGCAGTTTTTGTCCAACTACGTTAGACTTGAACTAGTTTTCAGACCTCATACTAACGCAAAGGGGAAATTTATGGTGTGCGTTAGTGCAGAGGTACACTATATTCAGCTTCGCCATCTGTAAAAGTTTGGCGCAAGGCTACCCAGGATTTTTTTTTGAGGGGAGGGAAGGGCATCAGAATGACTCATTCTGGCAATTGGTGGTCGCTGTGAGTACGTGTAATTATTTTAGTATACCCTGAAAAGTTAAACTGCACGTGGTGTAGGATATCAGATTCTCTTCCTCGCCACTCTACCTTTTGCCTTCTAGTTCTGCGTGCGTTTGACACGGTATATTTTTTTCATCCCACAGTTTCTGAGCGCAGCTACCTTCCAATAAATTGACTCAGTTATTTTTTAATATTGTAGACACCGGCTCAAAGAAGAAAGAGTTGAGAGAAAAATGAGAATAACATACGCCCGTTTTCAACAATTTTCTATCTCTGACAAGAACTTTTATGGAGCTCAAATTCAGTATACTTGCGTGTCCTACTTTTAGGGTTATTACATCATGCGCTGGACATGAATTATTGGCAGGTACAAAGATATCTGCATCAAAAAAGCGCACTGTAGAAGTCGGAGCGCATAGCAGTTCCTGTGCGTGGCGCGCGGCTCTTTCAGCATTATTCGACTGGAACGCCGCAGCTGCAAGCGCGCGGAAAGCATCAGGCGGCGAGGCGCGATCACGCCACTCAACACTTCTAGTACACTCTAGTCGGACTTTGTCAGGCGTTCATCGGGATCTGTCGGGAGACACTCTAAGTGCCGACCATTGCGGACGCGTGAACATCGGCTCCTGCTTTCAAGAATGCTTTCCTGTGGTATCCACAAATCCGTCGCCGAGTTTTTGGTCACATTGTGTGCCTGAGTTCTCAAGATATCAGCAGATACCACCTTTGTGCTGGTGAGTGGACTTTTAAACCCTTTTTTGAACACTTTTACATGGCAACGTCACTGGAGGATTTAAGCCTAACCAAGGAGGCGATTGCCGCCGATGCGCCATCCCGGTGCCACCTTGACTCAACGCTCTGCGTGTTCCAGGACCTGCAAATGAGAATGGAATACCATGCAGATGGAGAGGACATCTCTCCAGAGGTTTGCAAGGAAGACAAGGGTTTGGAGGAAGCCGAAACGAGCCGCTCAAGAAATAAGCTAGCCGCGGTTAGCGTTTCCGCTGCCAAGGGCTTCGCCAAGGCTGGCATTGGGGGAGACGCTCGAGCCAGTCGTAATAGGCATGACAGCAAGCATAAAATCGGGCGAGCGGGACGCATGTCACCACTACCTAAGGACTTCAGCAAAATTGTGCTACGATCAGGTGGAGGATTAGATATCTCGAGAATGGGTGCTGGAGCCGTGGCAGATGCGAGAGTACTGGCGGCCGGTGTCAACGAGGCGGAAGCCATGCAGGACATCATCTGTTCCAACTTGCAGCAAAACATAATGGTGTCAAGCACTCCGTACTAATACAGAGCCTATAGATACCTCAAGGCCAAGCAAATTGACATTGGAGGCAAAGTTTTTGGGGTTACCGCGTACGCCACGGCACCCCACGATACTTGTAAAGGAGTGATTCGCGGGATACCCGTAAGTGATACTCAGGACATTGTGACCCGAAAGATTGTGAACGCGAACAACCCGCTCGCGCTGCAGGCCAAGAGAATTGAGGACACTGGGACAATCATCATAACTATCGAAGAACACAAAGTGCCGAGATTCGTGAGATATGGACCTTAACTTTTGCAGTGCTCCCTTTACCGCAAAAACATCGACATTTGCTATGTATGAGGAAAGCTGGGACATTGATCTGACGTCTGTCCGAACCCAGCTGAAACCATTTGCAGAGGCTCCAAGATCAAGAACCCAGATAAGTTGCACCAGTGCAATCTAAGATGCAGGCTGTGCGACGTTCACCATCCCACGGCAGACAAGGAGTGCAAGAACAGGTTCTTAGTGCCATATCTCGTCAGACGCAGACGTTGGGAATTATCGCGAGCAGCTGCAGAAGCCCGGGACGCATCAATCACATCGAGTCCAGACACCAACGACAAGCAGCTTATTCCAGCCTACGGGAGCCAGAGCATCCAGACTACACAAGAAGGGGAATGGCGGCCCAACTCCAGGGGGAGGTCGCGTTCCAGTAGAGGTTCTAGACCCAAGGCCAACTCCCAATCACGGGGCCACTCGAGTTCTCAAGGTCACTATCAGGGTCGGGATCAGCCTGGATGGCACCTGAATGACCAGCTGCCTGGCGTTCAGTTCGAGATCATGGCTTCCGACCCGAGGAGGACGCCTGCAGTTACACCGAAAGGCAGCTGGGCTGAGCAAGTGCGCAGCAGCACGGCAGAGGTGAGGACAGGTAAGCTGCCAGAGCATGATAGAATTGCACAGCTATAGCAAGAAAATGCCAGGTTTACAAAATCGAATGAGATGCTATCAGCCAAGTTGAAGGAAATAAAGAGACAGAAATAAATAAAAGGAAGAGACAGGGAGGTTAACCTAGACGAACTGGTTTGCTACCCTGTACGGGGGTGGAAAAAATGGTTGGAAAAAGGACAGGTATAGACAGATACAAAATGAATTAGAAAAAAACCACATGCGCACACATTCAGGGAGCTCAATCGGCCTGTCCAAACGACTGTGATGAAAAGAAATAAAAAACCTTACTAAGCTAACCAGCACGTAGTCTTCACAGCCAACGCTTCAGTCAGTTGATGTCCCTGTGGCTGAAAATGTGGGTAACCCGAGAACCACGAAAAAGAGGGAAGTCATGGCAGAACACGTGCAAAGCAACCAAACGACCATGTCAGATATGAAAAAGGTCTTTGACACACTCAGCAAGGTAGTAGCCAATCTTAGGGAGCAGACGGGCAGGATACAATCAAGCGTGGCGGCATTGGAAGAGCATATGACTTTGCGCATTACAAAGGTCGAAGCATATCTGCACAACACAGCAAGGCCTCCTCACGCACCAAACTCACCTCTTCGGCCACCAATACTAGGGGTACCAAACCTGTCGACAGGTCCAGCATCAGACTCTGGCGACCCATGTAATAACCATGAGGGCAACGCCAAATGAAGAATTCTGTATCTGGAAACGGAACTGTAGAGGTCACCTTAAAAAGAAGGCAACCCTACAGCAGTATATCTGGAGCAACCAAGAAAAGCCTCACATCAAAATTTGGCAAAAAACCCTTTCACCACAAACAACGCTGCCTGGATTCGGGCCTGTAATAGGGGATACTGAAGGGAAGGGAGTCCGCAGCTTCGTATACAACAAACTAACGCACGTAACCCACAACGTCAAGATTGAAGCAGGCGGAATGGAACACGACATGGTAGAGATCATGCCAGCTACCAGGAACCGTCAGAGCATTTTTATTCTAAACACATATAGCAGTCCAAAGGAACAAAAACAAGGGATCAAGATGGTTCTAAAGAAAGCTGTTACTATCGCCGGGGAATGTCCACTCGTCATAGCAGGTGATTTCAATGCCCCTCATCATACATGAGGTTACAAGTACAACACTGAAAAAGGAAATCGACTTTGGCAAAGTGCCAGTGATTTTTGATCTCACCCTAATCACGGACCCCAGCCTACCAACAAGGCTTGGTACATCTTGCTGCAGGCATTCCACACAGGACCTCACACTTGTAAGGAACATCAAGAAGGCCCAGTGGATGAACCTTTCTGTAAACCTAGGGAGTGTCCACTGAATTCTTTCCACTACTTTCTCCGTGGAGCGTAAAAAGCAGAGAGAATTTCACTTCACAGGCTGGGATAATTCAGAAAGTCAAGGATGGAAAGAGAACAAGATGGCCACAAACCAGGCTTGGAGCAGTGAGTCGAACAGAATAAAGAGGACATCAAATCTATCCCCTCCACCATCACAGATTTTCCGGTTGAAAGAATAGATAGCCGGCTCGTTCATCTTCCTGAGGCAAAGCAAGCTCTACTGAACCGCTGAAAGTGTCAGCGCCTGAACCGAAGACTGAGGAAGAAGGTAGCTGAGGTAAACAGATCAGTCGAAGATCTTGCTGATACCTGCGCCAAATTACGGGACTCGTATGAGGACCTAGATGGCAGATCTAGAAGAAACAATTTGATAGTTTATGGCCTTCCAGATACTGTAAATGAAACGTGGGCTCAGTCAGAGGCTCGAGTGATTGCCTTTTGCTCCGAAAAACTGAACGTGGCAATCAGCACTGCTGCCATTGAAAGAGCTCACAGGCTAGGACGCTACACAGCGGTAAAGGCAAGGCCCATAATTCTGAGGTTTTTGTCATTTGAAGACAAAGAACGTGTGCTTGCTGTTGCCTCAAAGCTGAAAGGAACGGAGTTCGCGTTGAGTGAGGACTATTCCAGTAAAGTTCGACAGGAAAGGAAGAAATTGATTCAGTTCGCCAGGGACCGTAAAGCAGAATACAAGTTGCATTTTAATAAAATGAAAATAGGCAACCAAACCTTCGTATATAATGCTGAAACCGACACCGTGACCAGGGATACTCAATAGCCACTAACGAATGCAGCTTACCGTAAAAAGAAACCATCCGGCAAACACGATCTCGTATGTATTGTAGTAAATTGCAGAAGCCTCAAAAATAAAACTATAGAGTTCAGTTCCTTGATAGAATCAACAAATCCGCACGTAGTCATTGGTACAGAATCATGGCTCGACAACACAATTAGCGACAGCGAAATGTTTCCTTTTGGCTATACCGTATATAGGAAAGACCGTAATTGCCATGGTGGTGGTGTATTTGTTCTCATTCAAGATAGCATAGCTAGCAACTCTATAAGCATCGAAGCCGACTCATGCGAAACTGTCTGGTGTAAAATTTTGCTACAAAACGGTTCTTCCGTTGCCATTGGCTCATTTTATAGGCCGCCCGGTATAAGAACTGCCCATCCTCTCTTTCGGATGAGCAACGTTTTATTAAGTTTGCAAACAACGCACGTAATTCTCGGAGGCGATTTTAACTTCCCGGATGTGGAATGGAAGTCCTTTAAACCCGTGTTAAACACAACGTTTTTCCTGTATACTACCTTTAGGGAGATGATTAATACCCACTCATTATTTCAATTTGTCGAAGCGCCAACAAGAATTGGTGGTGACAGTGCAAACAGTCTTGATTTATTTTTGTGCAGTGAACCGGATCTTGTATCCTCTGTTGTCACGGTCCCTGGTATCAGCGACCATGAAGTTGTTGTCACTAAAATGTCTTGTAGTGCTAAAAACCGCCGCGCTCAGGCACCCCGCAAAGTGTTCTCATATGAAAAAGGTGACTACCCATCACTGTCGCGTGAACTGGATGCATTTTTTCCTGAGTTCCAATCGCATAGTTCATCGTTAGACATGAAAGCGCAGTGGAATTTCTTCAAAACAAAGATAATGTCCTTGACCCAAACTTTCATTCCTTCGTGTATCATTTCGGCCAGGCGACGCAATGATAAACCATGGCTCAGTAGGGAACTCCGATCAAAGATAAATAGAAAGAATCGATTGTATCGAAAGTATTGCCAAGTGCCTGATCCTGCGTTGCTTTCAAAAATGAAAGAGATAGGCAAAATGGTGACAAAAGCAATGCGCAGAGCACAAGAATTGTACCTTTGTGATCTAGGCGAGAAACTTAAAACCAACCCCAAGGAAGTGTGGAAATACGTGAAAAATAAAAGTAATTCTAGACCCACTATTCCTGACATCATGTACGGGATAATTTACGAATCTAACACGGAAGCCAAAGCTCAGGGTTTCAATACATACTTTCAGTCTGTGTTCTCGCATCCAGTTAACACATGTAGTCTATGCCAGAATGATGGCTTGCTCCCGCAAATGAACGACATAGAAATTTCCGAACGCGGTGTCGTGCTCTTGTTGGAAAAAATAAATGTTCACTCTGCTCCTGGTCCTGACTGTATATACAACTTCGTCTTGAAAAACTGCGCAGTGTCTATCGCCCCTTTTTCAACTCTCATGTACAAAACGTCGCTTGAACAATGCGTTTTACCGGCTGATTGGAAAAATGCCAACGTAACCCCAGTATATAAAAGCGGAGATAAAACAAAAAAGTGTAACTACAGGCCCATTTCTCTGACAAGTGTGTGCTGCAAGACACTCGAACATATCATTTACACAAACTTAATGAATCGTCTTCAAAGTAATAACTTCTTTTCCCCATTGCAACACGGTTTCAGGGCAGGTTTCTCGTGCGATACACAACTGGTCGAGTTCACGCACGACATTGCAGCTTCTATTAACTCGGGCCTTCAGGTTGACTGTATATTTCTGGATTTCCAGAAGGCATTCGATTCCGTATCACATGTGTTGTTGTTGCAAAAGCTTCATTGTCTAGGCATACCTACTGCCCTTCTCATGTGGATTGAGGCGTACCTTTCAGAAAGACAGCAGTGCGTGATTCTTGACGGTGTGTGCTCATCAAGCGTCGGTGTATTGTCAGGAGTGCCGCAAGGGTCAGTTTTGGGGCCCCTGCTTTTTCTTATTTCTATAAATGACATCTCCGACAATCTCTCTAGTCGTGTTCGATTGTATGCTGACGATTGCTGCATTTACAGTAACATTACCTCTGAAGCGGACACCGTTCAATTGCAGAATGACTTGAACTCCATAGTTTCTTGGTGTGATTCATGGAGAATGACAATAAATCTGTCGAAGTGTAAATTAGTGAGGTTTACGAACAAAAACAGCCTCGGATTTCAAATTACGTCATGGCCGGGGCTACCTTGCCGGTTGAAACAGAATATAAATACCTAGGGGTCATTTTTTCTGCCAACCTATCTTGGAACGCTCATATTAATTACTTAACATTAAAGGCTAGTCGAGTGCTAAATTTTTTGAGGCGCAATTTCAGACAGGCACCAACTAAGTTGAAAGAAACACTATACATATCCAATGTGCGTCCCATATTAGAATATGCCTGCAGTGCCTGGGACCCCTCAACAAAATCAAATATAGAAGCCCTGGAGCGTGTACAGGCACGCGCAGCACGCTTTGTGGCAAGCAATTATAACTTTACCATAAGATCAGCTGACATTCGTTCAGGATTGCAATGGCTTCTGTTAGCTGACCGGCGAAAATACCTACGACTGTCCCTATTTTACAGCATATTCATGAACAAAACAGGCATCGACAAGGATCAGTATATAAGGCCACCTACCTATGTGTCACCCCGTACTGACCATTATTTAAAACTGCGTGAATACACTTTCAGGATCAACGCATTCAAAAACGCCTTTTTTCCAAGAACCACGCTTGAGTGGAACGGCTTGCCAGAGGAAATTTGCACAATTTTTTGTTGAACTAACCATTACTGTACATTTCTGATGCGTTCCGTACTAATTATTTTCTTTTGTTTTTATTGCCCTGTGTTACCAATAGCACACTTCTCTTTCAACGTTTGCTTTGTATTTGCAATTTGATGCCTTATTTATGACAGTGTTGTTTCACTTTGTTGTTTCACTTTGTTATGACTATGTTCTTTCAAATGATACAGCCTTTTATCCGCAACCATCTTTTTCGGTATATCGACTGTACTGTATTCTTTTGCTTGTTCTCCCCCCTACAATAATGCCCGTAAGGGCGATGTAGGTACATGTATAAATAAATAAAAATAAATAAATAAATAAATTCCTTCGGGGAGTTGAGGGCATTTTTTTAGATGCCAAGCATTTCGTAGCGAGCTTCGGCGACTTTGAGCGTATCTATCTATCTAGCTGCCTACCACTTTTAGCTCTCCTGGCCGTTTCGATAATGATATAGATACTACACTTGGTATGGCAAAACATGACTGTACTAAAAACATATTTGACAAGTCATAACATGAAAATCATGATATGTATGTCATGAATGTTCTGATTTACGTTTCATGGTCTAGGAGCTCTTGTGGTTGTTTCGTTCGCATGACATGTTGCAAAACATTTATGATATGGCATGATTGCATAGAACATACAAACAACAGACCCTAACATGAAAAGAATGACATGCGTGCCATATAATAACGTGCCACGCTCATGATGCGCTCGCAGCCGTTTCGCTAGTGTCACATATACCAAATTTGGTATCACAGTACGTGTATGGATGACGAAGGTATGTGACTGGTGCAAACATCATAATCAGGAGATGCGTGCCATGTAACAACATGACTACATGTCATGCTCATGATGCACTCAAAACCATTTTGCTAGCTTCACGTATACCAAACTTGGTATTACGTTACGCCAATGGATGACGAGGGTAAGCGACTGGTGCAAACAAGACAACCATGAGATGCATGTCATGTGAGAACATGACTACATGCCACAGTCAAGGCGGGAACACATTTCCCGTGACGTGGTGCACGTGCTCACCGGCGCTCATTTCGTCAAGCCAAACCGTCTTTGTCACGCCAGGCGCCAGTCCTGCCATATACTTGCAGGCGCGCGCTGCGTTGCTTTGACGCATGCGCGTTTCAGCGCCTCCAGCGTCCCTCTATCACGAAAACAGGGAGACTCAGTTATGTCTGGGTAACGCATTGGCGCGAAATGCAGCATATCGCATGTCGCACCGATTACCGCGACAATGGACGCTGGTCGCGCCTGGCGTCAGACTATAAAGTTCTCGTGTTTTGCTAAAGTAGCGTCGCTGTGCCCAGCGTTCGCGGGCGTCAGCGCTACAATGGAGTATATTGGGCCCTTCATGATACGCTCACGGCCGTTTTGCTAGCTCCACATATACCAAGTTTGGTATAACGTAACGTCAATGAATGACGAAAAGTCTGACTGATGCGAGCATGATAATCCTGACACGCGCATCATGTAAGAACATGACAACATACCAAGCTCATAGCGTGCACGTGGGCGTTTCGATAGCTCTACATATACTAAATTTGGTATCACGTGACGTGAATAGATGACAAAAGTAAACGACACATCCGAACATAATAATCATGACAAGGAAGTCATGTACGGCATTATTTACCTTTACCTCGTAACGTTGAGCTGTATATAAAGTGACATATCAACATTTCTCATTCGTGCTTCGCATATCATCGATTCCAACTCTACGTGGGATCTGCCAATTTTTCGCCTTTGCCGTAATTGAATAGTGCCTGCATTGAAATGCTCACAATGCGATATGTACGGCTACCTGAGGTCTGTGAACGTAACAGGGTGATAAAACAGGCTTCTTCACTTACCCCCGTATTTAGAAACGATCCTCGACTCGAATTCCATCCTTCACTTGACGAAGGTGAGCACTACACCACTGGTCGACTGAAGTTGACACTGCGCTTCTCAAGAATCGCTGCATAATATCGCCGATATACAGTGACTTGATGCGCCAAGAGATGGCACTTCCATCGACTTTTTCGAGTCGAGCAGAGCCTTTGAGTGAAGGGGCGTTTGTGAATACGGGTTTTAGTGTGCTTCAGCAATTACCCGCCGCCATGGCGATAAAGGCTCGGGTGTTAATGCTGCCAGACTTACGTGGATAAGCGAGATCCACGTAAGAGCAATTTATCATGCGGGAAAAGCGCCTGTGGCTGCAGCTTCGGCGATACCTTTGAACTGACAGCAGCTAGCATTCAGTAAAGTTGAGATTATACTCCAATCGTGCAACGCATATTAGTCACGCCTTACGTTGTGTCACTTCCTCGTGCTCACGCATTGAAGATAATTATGTTTTGTGTGTAGAATAATGAAAGAAATCGGAAAAAATTCAGCTCATGCATTCGCCTTGTAACACACTAACAGAGGAACAAGCGGATAAAGACACGTGACGCCCCACAGAACTAAAAAAAACTGAAAATGTGTAAGGGCACGTGGCTTAAATGTTTTGCCACTCGTTCCAAAATAGTTTGGTAAAAAAAACATGACACGTAAGCAACAAATAAAAACAATAGAAACGTTCTTGGCACAAAAATCAGTTTTGTGAAGTCAATAAAGAGGATATAATAAATTTTTTTAACACTCATTTCCTAAATAGGAAGAATTTTTGTTTATTGATAGAGTAAGCCACCTTGCAGACTGCGTGCTGGCGCTTACCTACACCATTCAAAATTACTGCGTAAAGCTATCCTCAGCAGAATTCTTTGTAAAGCTGTATGGTGTGCCGACCAATGCAAAGGTGCATACTCGTATCAGTGTGTAATGCTGAGGTAAAGTTGCAAAGTGCATCAAAGCAAGAAAAAAAAAGCCGCCTTGGTTTATTGTTTGCTTCGGCTTCCATCGTAGTTCTTCTATTTATTGCAAAATTTAATGTTATATTTCACGGAATGCTTCAACAATTACGTTGCGAAAATAAATCTCTTCACATAAAACAGATAAAAAGGTAACATCCCAAAAGATCGTGCCCAACGAGTTTTCTTCATTGCAAGATATTCTTCAAATGAACGTAACGCCATTAGTGGGATGCAACCACTGTGTGAAAACTGCTTTTAGGCCTTAAATTACCACCCTAAGAGCCACGTAAACAGAAGGCATCATGAAATCATACTTCCTGTCTTGTGATAACTTTTAAAATGAAGAAAACAGTCATTTTATTCGTTCTGTTTGAGAATAAACATATGTAGGTGAGCTTTATCGGATAAAAATAAATATTTTGCTACATACAGTGTGATCTAGCGAATAGCGTAGCTACTCATAGTACTGTGATTTCAATTGCCAATTTCAATGGCTAATTATAGCATTGCCGATGTCGACGCAATTTCAACACCGATTATTCGGAATAACCACGAAAACGGGGCAGTGAGTTGAAACATTCCACCACAGTCCCCACATTTTGTTTTTACCCCTCTGTAGTGCCGCTTGCTGCAATAATTTTTCTATATTACAGCGTGAAAGCTGTTACGAGATCACTAGCGTTGAGGTTGTGCGGGTTCGTTCGTCCTTCATAGGTGGGAACACATGCATCACTTATTTATTTTTATATGATGTAATGTTGTTGCGATTTCAGAAACCATATAGTCGAAATGGGCATTTCAGGGGCACTCGGGTGACAGGAACACTTTCAACTACTTATACGAGCAGCCTTTGTAGAAGTTGTGGCTCTTTAAAGGATAATTTGCATCATTTTTCGTAGAACGTATATTAGCGCACTAAATCACGTTTCAATTTCATTTGCTACTTTGCATAGGTGTTTTCAACACTGGGTGCAGATTGATTAAAATTTAGGAGTACAGCGCACTGGAAATTGGGAACTTTTGATCTATAATGATTTTATATTGCTGTCTTGCAACAGTAGGACGGCAAACTTCCCATCAGCGAACTCCCGCATACTCACTTGGACTCGTACCAAAGTTTGACTGAGCCCGAGCGATTAGTACTTTGGTGAGTTGGTGTGCGAATGAGCTCTGTCGAAAACGCTGTGAATAGGAGTTCGAGTGAGTACCGTTTAGGAAAATTATGGTGGCTCTTAGCCCGAGTGTGTCCTAAGCGTAAAACATATAGTTGTGAGTGAGTCTGAGAGAAGTCCGCATTTTTGGCTGGCCTATGGTTGCGACTGCCGTTTTTTTCGGCATTTGTGTGGTAGTTTGTGCAAGATGCAGTTTCATCCTCTTTCCACATTTCCAAAGCAAGCATAAGCTGTCCTTATCGTTATTGGAAAGGCTCTCCTAGAAGCGCCTTCCAGACAATGACATTACACATCATATGTGTAATGCCGTTGCATATGAACAAACAAATGCTTTTGGCTCTACTTCCCATCCGACATTAGCAATCTAAGACTGCCAGTCACTAACGAGAAGGCTAAGGCACCTTGTTAAGTCATTGCCTCTGTTTTTTTTCACGATTTCTAGACTAATCTAAAAAAAACTGCTAACCATTCTCTAACATCTAAACTAACCCTTTCGGCAATCAAGCGTTACCGAAAATTTTAAATGCCAAATAAATATTTACATTCGTTGCCTTCACAGTAATCAGCGTTTTGACTGTGAACTGATTGCACATTTGCTTTTGTTTTGCTTTCGTTTAGTTCGGCGTTCCTCAGACAACAGAGTGATCTTAAGGGGTGTCAGCAGAAACTGGTTGTGCATTTCTGTTTCCTTCCTTTCCCCCTGGTAGAAATAAACAGGCCGCGCGTCAGCGCATAAGTTTGCCGCTCGGCGGCTTCCCTGATGAGCCCATCGAAAAAAGGTGGTCCTTAAAGGATCCTTTTTGCCTCGACATGCATTCCTCGTCCTTTTGGTGAACGCAGCGGAAATGGTGGTGCGAGAATTAGGAGGCAACGCGAGGGTGTGAAGCAGCTCCACTTTGTCCACCTGTCTTTCCTCTCGCCGTGACAGCTTACTCGTATGTTTGTTTTTTGTTGTTTCTTGCGTTTTTCCCGATAAGCTTCCTCATGAGAATCCAATTTTTTTCGTTGGCTGCTTCGCAATAAAGCCGCCGTAATCGTGTCACTCAACTCGTGCAGAAGGAAAGAGAGCTTTGTCTCTTTCCCTCCTGAGACCAGCCACGCACCTTCATTTCTTGTTGCTTTTTTGTACGAAAGAGAGAACCTGCAGTTTTTGTTTGGTTTATCGTTTATGCTTCTATTATTATATGAATAGTTCACGCTAATGGCATCAAGCAACAAGACTTATGCGAAAGAAGTATATTCAAGGATTGAAACGAGACATCTGTCTTATGACGCGACTGCTGTAAAAAACTGCCAGGGTTAATCTCCTCAAATATCTTCGAAGTATGTCCGCTAAATTTAACATTGCTTGATATAGAAGTCTACAATTCAAAATTACGCCGATGGAACGTGAACTTTAGATGGTGGAAAAAATTGCCTGCGATATTAGATCTAAAATAAATTGTTTAAAGTCATGTCTGCTTTCTATGGCGTCATGGGTTCTTCTAGGCTTGTATTTTCTGTGTAGTGGTGAACCGCTAAATGTGAAAGGGGAGGGAGAACATTCTCAAAGTATTCCTTCCTACGTCGACTCCCCTCCTATGTTCCCAATACAGAAGTGTTGTACCGCGCACCACTCATCATGCTCAGACTTGCTACTTTTACTCGGTTTGCAACGAGTAATACGTTGGGAGGCTCTCAAATTGAAGTCTATCTTAAGTATGTTTCCTAATAACATGATAGCGTTAAAGAAGTGAAGTGGTGGTGTGCACGAGGAGTGATTACGCTGCCGCGGCGTACTGTGCAGGTGTCACAGAACGAGCGCTAAAAAGAGCGCGCCGCCAAATTCTTGCGACAACGGGCGGGAGAAACGCCGCGAAGTCAAAAGAAAAAAAAAGAGAAAGTAAACGTCCAAGGCTCCCCGGGCGCGCGCTCTCCCCGCGGAAGCGGGGCGTCGCAGACGAACCTCCTCACCCCGCATCGGCGGCCCAGCAAGCCCGCGATTTTTCTAGAACGAACGGGGCGTGGTCATACTGAGTTGAATCATCCTCCGGCGAGGGCAGTCGAACCGTCTCGCACCTCTCCCCAGCTTTCGCTGCGTATCACGCCGACGAAATGAGGATAACCGTCTGGCATGTCGCGCGCAAGGTATTCAACCGAGCAGCCGAGATGAGAAATCAGGAGGAGACGGAAGTGAGCGCCAGAGCGCGTAGGGATTCCGCCGTGTAGTCGGCGAAGTTTTTGGTCCGAAGGGACGAGGCCGGAGGTGAAGAGGATTTCCACCTGAGGGGTGACGACTCGAGCTACCGGCAAGAGTGTGTGTTTACCGCTATCGAGCGGAGACGCGGGGCAACAGCTGCGTGTGTGAAGCCGACGTGTTCCGGCGAAGAAGTTGAAGTTGGAAGAGTGGCCAATTGAAGACGGGAGGTTTCCTGGAAGAGAAACTTCGAGGGCTGCGGAACGACAACAACGCTGAACTTTGAGTGAGTGATTCTCGGAAGAGTATCATCTAGACTTTGGTTCCAAGAACTTTGGACTGAATAGGTTTTCTATCGTTTTAGTCTTTAAGTGTCTTGGTTGTTCAATGCATGCGACTGCATTGTAGTGCGTATTGTTGTCCGTGTCCGTTGTTTCAAGTGTGGCTGATTGTATTGTGTAGTACGTTGATTGATTGGTTTGATTGGTGACATATTGTAAGCAACTATTGTGGAGTGTGCATTTTTGTGTATTGTTTTCGATCTGCCATTTTTGAGAATATAATATTTGTTTAGTTTATCAACTCTCGGCTCTGACTTGTTCTTTGGGCCGCAACCGGCGTCTGCTGGCGCGCCAATAAGGACCACTTCTAAAATTGTCCACGCTTTCGTGGTGCGGTTCGGGGGGCCGATACTTCGGCTCTTGGAATTAGCCCGGCGATCGCCTCCCGAATTAACGGGACTGGTGTGACAATTGATCTGGCGTCCGCGAATCAGGACCTTTTGGTGCTCAGTGTGTCCAAAGTAGTGAGAAAGAGCCTCGAGTTGTTGATAGTGCTATCGGAACGATTTTGTGTGTTGTTCAGTGTTCTCGTTAACGAGTGCAGGGGAGTGTTCCGATAGACTGATTTAGGCAGATACTTTTTGCACGCGGCAAGGTTTTATTTGCGAGACACAATGGATCTCGAAAAGTTAGTCGCTCTTGGTGAGAAGATGGGGCTTTCTGGCGCCGAACTACGGAAGTGGGTCACCCAGAAGGAAAAAGAAGAAAAATAGAGAGCCAAGGAAGAAAAAGCGGCTGAGTTGGAACGAGAGAGGTTGGCAGCTGAAAGGGCCAAGGAAGAAAAAGCAGCTGAGTTGGAGCGAGAGAGGTTGGCAGCTGAGAGAGCGAAAGAGGAAAGAGAGCAGCAATTGAAGTTGGAGCTGGAGAGAGAGAAGTTGGCAGCCGAAAGGGTGAGAGAAGAAAGAGAAGCGAGGGAGCGCCAGCTGAAAGAAGAAAGAGAAGCGGAGATGGCTGAAAGGGAACGGCAGCGGCAGCACGAAATCGAACTCGAGCGGCTCCGTTTGCAACAGCGAAACGAAACTCCCGTCCAAGCTAGAGTTGAAAGCAGCGAACGGGAAGACCATGGCTTCCACTTGAACCCAAGCAAGCTGCTCGTAGCGTTTGATGAAAGGAAGGACGACCTTGACGCGTACCTTCACCGATTTGAGACGATTGCGAAGAGCCAGAATTGGCCGGAACATCAATGGGCAACTGCTTTGAGTACTTGCTTGAGTGGTGAAGCGCTCAGTGTGTACGGTAGGCTGACGCCGACCGATGCAGCCAACTATGCAAAGGTGAAAGCTGCTTTGCTGAAGCGATTTAGATTTACTGTAGAAGGATTCCGGGACAGATTTCGGACAGGAAAGCCAGCTGATGGGGAGACGGCTACGCAGTATGCCGCCCGACATTGCCATTATTTCGACAGATGGATTGAACTTTCAGGGACAGCGCAGGAGTACGATGAGCTTAGAGAGCTGCTAATTAGAGAACAATTTCTTACTAGTTGCCACCCAAGCCTATCACTGTACTTAAAAGAGAGGAAGGCTGACTCACTTGAAGACATGCTTGAATTGGCTGATCAATTCTTGGAAGCGCAAGGTGGCACTAATTTGGCCAAGGTAAAGAAGGAGTGTCCCGACGATTCGAAGAAATTGTCTCCCGAAGAAAAGAAGCGTGCACCAGAGAGCATTCCGCGATGTTTTCTGTGCAACCGAGTGGGTCATCGCGCGAAAAACTGTCGAACGATCTTTACGAGCCCTACGGCAGTAAAATGTTTCAAGTGTGGTCAGACTGGGCACAAAGCAGACGCTTGTCGGAACGGAGTGAGTCCAACTCACCAGGTATCCTGTGTGCAAGTGGCACCGAAATCTGATAATAATGCCGTCACTGATGGATTCGTAGAATTGAAAAATGGGGAGAAAATTCCTATTGTGGGTGCTGTAATGTCAAAACAGCCACCCGGTGTTACGAAAGGAATGACAACGCTGCCTGGAAAAGTTGCGGGCAAAAAGATTACGGTGTTAAGAGATACCGGCAGTTCCACTGTTATCGTGCGGAGAAATTTGGTACGGGAAAGTGAGTTGACAGGAAGAACGAAACCGGTTTGCCTAATTGACCGTACAGTTCGGCTGCTTCCCGAAGCAGAAATTGAGGTTGAAACCCCGTACTTCAGCGGGAAGGTTACGGCTTTATGCATGACGACCCCCCTGTATGACCTTGTCATCGGAAACATCGACGGGGCGCGAGGGCCAAGTGATCCAGGGAGAAGACCCGAAGATAGAGCCCTCGCCAACACAGCGGCCGCGAGATACAGTGGAGGAATATCCCGCGACGGATCTCACTAGAGCCCAAGGTGAAGCTGCGGCGCAAGAGACAGCGAAGGAGAAGACGATCGTGTCGAATAAGTTCGCGGGCCGAGCAACCGGACTTACGTCGGCACGACCTCAACCGACAGACAGTGTAAAGGAGACGGAGTTGGCCAGCCGGGCATGATGTAGAGGCATCATCAAGCGGGTAAATAAACAGACAGGACCCGTCGAATGTAATGACGCATTAACGGTGTCGGAAGAGACAACGATGGCTGAGACGACGCCTCAGATATCGTCGTTGGAAAGGGCCCACCGAAAAAAAAAACGTGGAAACACAAGAAAAGATCGAGCGAGCACCGCAAAAAGGGGCGCAAGCGCTGCTCGAAGTACTCAGGATAAATGCTGAAGTCAAATCAGAATGGGTTTGGCAGTGCTGAGTGACATATGTTGTGTTAATGTTGTGTTATCCTGTGTCTCAACTGTATGTTGAGTGAGTCAAAATGTTTGTTACGGTGATGTGATGTGATGTATTGTACAATTGTTGCAATGAATGGACGTTGTACGTTTGTATTATTGGGAATGTGTGGTGGAGTGTTGTACTCATGTGCTTGTGGTGGTGTTTTCACGTGTTGTTTAATTGAATTACAATGTACAATTGTATTAAGTGATCTATTGTGAATGTGAAGTGTCATGAGCGACTGATGGTGTTACAGTCTGTAAGAGTGTGTGGTGACTGTTCGCGCTCGTCTGTGGGGTTTTGAATATTATGAGATAAAATTCTTAAAGTGGGGGGCAGTGTCACAGAACGTGCGCTAAAAAGAGCGCGCCGCCAAATTCTTGCGACAACGGGCGGGAGAAACGCCGCGAAGTCAAAAGAAAAAAAAAGAGAAAGTAAACGTCCAAGGCTCCCCGGGCGCGCGCTCTCCCCGCGGAAGCGGGGCGTCGCAGACGAACCTCCTCACCCCACATCGGCGGCCCAGCAAGCCCGCGATTTTTCTAGAACGAACGGGGCGTGGTCATACTGAGTTGAATAATCCTCCGGGGAGGGCAGTCGAACCGTCTCGCACCTCTCCCCAGCTTTCGCTGCGTATCACGCCGACGAAATGAGGAGAACCGTCTGGAATGTCGCGCGCAAGGTATTCAACCGAGCAGCCGAGATGAGAAATCAGGAGGAGACACGGAAGTGAGCGCCAGAGCGCGCAGGGATTCCGCCGTGTAGTCGGCGAAGTTTTTGGTCCGAAGGGACGAGGCTGGAGGTGAAGAGGATTTCCACCTGAGGGGTGACGACTCGAGCTACCGGCAAGAGTGTGTGTTTACCGCTATCGAGCGGAGACGCGGGGCAACAGCTGCGTGTGTGAAGCCGACGTGTTCCGGCGAAGAAGTTGAAGTTGGAAGAGTGGCCAATTGAAGACGGGAGGTTTCCTGGAAGAGAAACTTCGAGGGCTGCGGAACGACAACAACGCTGAACTTTGAGTGAGTGATTCTCGGAAGAGTATCATCTAGACTTTGGTTCCAAGAACTTTGGACTGAATAGGTTTTCTATCGTTTTAGTCTTTAAGTGTCTTGGTTGTTCAATGCATGCGACTGCATTGTAGTGCGTATTGTTGTCCGTGTCCGTTGTTTCAAGTGTGGCTGATTGTATTGTGTAGTACGTTGATTGATTGGTTTGATTGGTGACATATTGTATGCAACTATTGTGGAGTGTGCATTTTTGTGTATTGTTTTCGATCTGCCATTTTTGAGAATATAATATTTGTTTAGTTTATCAACTCTCGGCTCTGACTTGTTCTTTGGGCCGCAACCGGCGTCTGCTGGCGCGCCAATAAGGACCACTTCTAAAATTGTCCACGCTTTCGTGGTGCAGTTCGGGGGGACGATACTTCGGCTCTTGGAATTAGGCCGGCGATCGCCTCCCTAATTAACGGGACCGGTGTGACAGCAGGGCGAAGCTGGGCCATGGCCATACTTCGGTTTTTAGATGCGGAGCATCTAATACTCGAGGCTTGTAGTGCGGTGCCGTCCGCAAGCTTCCTCCGCCTTCTTCCACCATCTGTGCATTCCTTCCTCCTCTACACACCGCGCGCGCTTCACTCCTCCACCATCTGTGCACCCTTCCTCCTCTACACACCACGTGCGCTTCTCCTCTTCACGAACATTCGCTAGCTGTATAATGTAGCGTGCATGCGCCGTCGCGCTTCAAAAACATCGGCAGCTGACGCGCGCGCATGCGCCGTTGCGCTTCTCCCCCTTCTCGAACATTCGACAGCTGACAGTGCATGCGCCGTCGCGCTGTATATATACTCAAGGTCGGTGCTCGCTCGCTCAGTTACCGCTCGTCGGTTGGTTTGTACGGCGCGTCGACGTCCGAGGTCGAAATGATCGACGTCCCTTCGACCAGCGCCGGCCAAAGTGGCATCTAAAAGCCATCGTGCTCAAAGTTCGTCGCAATAAATAAACACCGCCCTTTCGCATACGTGTCGTACGTGTTCACTCATTTAACACCCCTCCTACAACCACGTTAACCAATTTAGCCAGCGACCCAAGTAAGTCGCAATTTAACACCCCATTTCACAACCACGTTAACCAATTTAGCCATCGACTCAAGTAAGTCGAACTTTAACACCCCGTTAACCAATTATATGCTCCGTATCCTCCTCAGTGTCTCCCGAGGGAAGCTGCGGGCAATTTTTTTATTAGTTTTGATCACTTCCAATTTGTATTTCTTTATTCGTCTTTCTTACGTAATGGGGTGTTTTTATCACGCGCGGACAAGTCAGGCATGCTCTTGTTGCGCTTCTTCATTACTTTAATATTTATAATTCTTCATTTACGACATATCTTACAGCGTGGTAAAGTTGGTACAAGCTGGTATAAGGAAGAAACTTTTCATAACCAACAAAAACAACACAACTAAGCAAAAAGACAAAACTGAAGACATAATAATAATAAAATGTGGCATCTGGTTTACAATGCAGGGTGACAAACCCTAAAAGCAGCGTAGTGCAAAATACCTTCATAAATTAAGAATGCACTTTCAGTTGAGTGAAGCATGGGCAATTAGTTTGGACCACCTCTATTGGCGATGTTTTTCATTCCAATATTGTCTCTGGAAAGAAATGTAATATCACTTATAATAGAGGATGATCGATAGGTCGAACTCTCAGCTTGAAAGATTGTAGCACCTTGCACCGCATATTTAAGCTTGCCTTGTATAGCTACTGTTCCCCAAACTTCTATTTGCGTTACACTAAAGAGTAAACATCCTTTCCGAACATTGAACTTAGGCGAGGAGATCTTGGTTCATTACAGCACTCGGCGGTAAGTTACTGTATATTCAATCTTTCTCAGTTTTCGCTTTTTTATTGCTTTCTAATCACTCTCTTATAGGCAACCGTTAAAAAGTCCAGCATAAAAATTTCAACAATGCACGCCACCATGACGAGGTAAATTCTTCTTTATATTTCAGATTGATCGGCATACAATTAAACCATATGACCAGAAATGAGCCTGGTCTTACCGCACACTTAGTGTATTCGTTTTAACATGGCAGCCATGAAGCATCAATCAACGTGCGAACCAACTTTCCAATTGATGTAAACGTCAAACTTCCCAGAGTGCGACTACTCACCGGAAAGTCATGCGAACACGACTGTGGCCTCAAATAAACTGTTACACGGCCCAGTGAACATTACTTTCCTGACTGGATTGAATGTTGAGCCTTAAATAATGAGACTACAGGAGAGATATTGGCAAGGCAACTATTTTCCGTTAAGCGACACTACTCCAAATGTGATGCTGCATTGCAGTACTCCTGCAGTGTGTTCTTAGAGCCCCTAACCACGTTTACGCTTTCGCAGAGATTCCACGCAACATATATTGAATACGTATGATTCCAGTTTTGAGAACCTTGTAGTGGTTTATTGTGCTTGTACAACTGTTTAAAATGTACGTACTGATGAGATTGAGGCTGTCAGCGCAAATGTGCACGGGCGCTTTTATATTGCGAGTCATATCATTGGCAGGCAGGATGCGTTGAGGTAACAAAAACTGTATAAGGTATTAGGATATTTCTCATTTGTAGGCGGGTATTTGTACTATGTACAGCGCTTGGTGGCGTATTGTTGTGTTTGCATGAGTGGAGTTGTATATCTATCATGCAGCTTGATTCCCAATGTTTAGTTCACTGAGCACAGGACTTCCTCGAAAATGAACAAGACAAGTCAAATAAAGGGTAGTACACTTTTTGTAATCGTAGCCCAAATTTACGGTTAAAGTTTTGTCTGATATGCTAACTATATACACTTGCACTTGCTAGAATGAATACAGCGAAGCTCATTTATCTTTGATTTTGGTGTGGTTCTAAGACATTTAATCATGCGAGAGATGTGTCCTCTAAAGATGTTGATGACTGCTGGTTCCACAAATTTTTGAATCCGCAAGTTCTGAGACAATACTACAATGTTTTCTACACCTAAGCAGAGTATACAGAGTATACATGTAACGCACTTTATTAGGTTGCTATACAAAACTGAGGACTCTTTATCTAGCGAGAGTGTCAGGTGGCAGTGCAGCGTGAAAGTACAATAATTGAGGTCAGTAGTTTAGATCCAGCGTAGAAGTGCGATTACTGAGGTCAGTGTACTGTTCTATGCAACTGCACATTAAGAGCCTCAGGTGTCCGACATTTTTTGGAGACTGCCACTACAGCGTCTGTCATAGCCTCAGTCGCTTCCAGACGTTAGGTCACGCAAGTTGGTCCACCAGCCAATTATTAAGCCTTATTTACAAAATACGGCAATCGTGTTTTACGCTTCTTTATCTCGCCACACAAACTTGCTTTACCAGTTTTAGTATTGACGCGCAAAAAGTACTGTTTACTAACTAAATGTACATACATCACAAAGGCCACCACACGCCTTTCGACGGAGGCCGCTCGCCGATGTATCGATGGTCGAGAGATTTGCCAGATATTTGTCTAGAATTGAATAAAAAAACTAAATCTGTGTTGACAATGATAAAAAAATTGAAGCACGGTACCGATGGCTGCTTGTAGTCATTAGTAAAAACACCTAACGGCCATATTATTTTTAAGCCTTCTTTATCCGTTTCCGTCTTTCGTTAAAGGCTCCCGCCCACCATCGGCCCTTAGGGGACATTCATTTTGATTTCAGCTCGTAGAAAGCCGGCAGATTATTTCTTCGACACTGATTACGGGTAATTAGAATGTCGTTGTTGTTGCAGAGAGAGAGAAATAGAGAGCAAATGCATGGAGGTTAATAAAGCTTGCCACGGTTGACTACCCTACACTTGACGTAGGGAAAGGTGAAATATTAGAAAGGAAGGAGATGGAGAGATGAAAAATTTGGCAGATCCCACGTACCTGGTTGGTAAAAAGATAGATAGATAGATAGATAGATAGATAGATAGATAGTTAGATAGATAGATATATAGATAGATAGATAGATAGATAGATAGATAGATAGATAGATAGATAGATAGATAGATAGATAGATAGATAGATAGATAGATAGATAGATAGATAGATAGATATACGCCCAAAGTCGCCGAAGTTTCCGAAGAAATGCTTCGCGTGTAAAAGAAAAGCAAGAAAAAGATGAATAAATGGTCATCTCAATACTGAACAGCCTGAAAAGTGCCTACACAACAAAGAGATCTCGATACAGTAAAATCAAACTTTTTGGAAGGATGAAAGTTCTAGTATTGTGGAATGGAGTGGTGTAAAAATCAGCTAGCTTTCTGTCTGCGAGTACCATTGGTAATGAAGAACACTATAAAATCACAAGCAATGTGGCAACAATCGAATTCACTTTACTCTAGTGTCCAGGTAGGTTATTTTATTTTTCAAGCCCAACACAAACGCTGCAGCGTAGAAACGAAGACATAAAAAATAAGAGTCCAAGTTCTACAACCCTGCAGGAAAGTGAAAGAGATCACCTATTCATGAGGCTGAGCGGCTCGAGTGGGGACGAGTGTCATCGTTGCAAATTGAACATGACACTGGGCTCCAGTGAAACGGCGGGTGGGTGTTTCCACTTACACAGGCTTTTAGAGCGATATTGCAATCCTGTAGTTCTGTAGAAATTCATCGCGAAAGCTAGACAGACACTGAACACACCTGAAAATTTTCTTTGTTGACATTCCAAGCCAGCTGGAATTGAACTTGTTTCGACTTTGTCTCCATCTGCACGAAGTCAGAATAAACTTAGAAGGAGGAAAGAAGGAGGAAGGACAGGAAGGTCACAGACTAAACTTAGCGTGCTTAGAATCTCTCGACTATAGAACGATAGTGATATTTATTTGACCTATGCTAGAGCACACACGTGTTGTGCATCAAGAATAGGATATTGACCGAACAATGAGAGGTAAAATCACGCAATTTTTAAGCACTTTACGGATAATGGGAACGGCTGATTTTATGATGGCACCTCGGACACTTCGGGTGGGCAGTCATCAAGGGTTCTGCTGAAGGAGATTTGACTGTCTCTGTTTCTACGCGGCGTTTCTGACTTTTGTTTTAGGATACCATTGATGGTTATGTTTTTTTTAACATAGGGGAGACATATTCGTTTTCTGAGAAAGTGGGGGCGTCGAAGGTCGTGTCAGGGAGTTTGTTTTGTTTTTGCCGCAGGGTTGCTCTTCGATTGATACAGTTCAGGTAGTACTTTGTTGTTGAAGTATTGTTGAAAATCCTTTTCATTGTGACACACATTTCGGTTCTCCTGATCAATGCATTGCAAACTGAAGAATTGTGAATAGCGGTATGTACGTTTTAATTCAGCACACCGAAAACAATATATACCATAGTGAAGAAAACCTGCTTCCAAAATTCAGTCGAGTTTTAAGCACAACAGAGAAAAGGCAGTGGAACGAATGCCTAGAGAAATTATGCCTCCTGTGACCCCGCAAATCATAATTTATTTGCAACCAAGGAGAAACTACTCACTGGCAAGAGCCTAACCATTAACGAAGAAGATTTTTCCCCTTTAATCTCGGCAGTAGTTTCTCCTAATGAAGGAACCTACCTGGTATAGATATGTCAGAAAATAAAACAGGGACGTAGCAAGAAATCGTTAATATCGCGTGCTAATAGCTCTGGATTTCCTTAGTTGCGCGTATATACACAGATGTAAAATCGAAATTTAAAAAACCCGGGGTTTGAACAACGTGGACACCACTCGCCTCAACGCGCAAGTAATATGATCTTCATTTTTGTTGGAGCTACTTCCAGACCTCGTATATTACAATTGCACCAAAATCAGTGAATTCAATGGCCGAATCTAAGTTTAAACCAATAAATATCTTTCCGTATTCTTCCGCAGGCGTTATTGTGTGTTAACGTCCAACGGTTGCGTGCAGCAAAAACGGGCCCGGCCCTCCATCGATACTTCTTGTCGTTAACTACAACAACACGTATAAACACCTCGGTGATGCGAATCGCACTAGGGGGGTTAATATGCAAAATAAATAGTACAGGTACGCGTACCAAGTTTGCACCCAGTACTAAATGTGACGCAACGTCAACGAATTACGACGTGTTTTTCTCCTCCTTCAAAAGACTTCCGGTTGCAGTGCCACGCTCTGTCGGTTCGCATGATTCAGTACTCCTAAAACCAACTTCCCACGGCGATCATAATGAAAAAGGACCTCGTACTTTCTTTCGATATTGCTTTTTTCCTTCCTTGCTGAATTCAATAAAATTTCCCTTCTTCTTCTCTAGGTATACTCTTGAGCAACGACGGTGTCCTAATTAGCTTGGGCCTAATGTTCGCTTGGGCAGGAGTTTGATGTTCACTCTCATCATTATACTACACTGGGAGCCCACACACCATTACGTTCCTTTTAGTGGCGAAGCTCTTCATAGCGGCACCCGTTCGTCCCTCGTAGCCGTTGTACTATGTGAAAAGTATAACATTGTGACCTCCAAGGTGGTGCCGGTGAGAGACTTCTTCTGTGCGTTGATGAACAATAAAAAAATACTGCTCAATGTACATGCCAACGGCTGCTAATGGGAAATGAGGTACAGGAGCATTCGGCGTTTAGTTAACGCGCACGCTGCGATCCCCATTAACAGCCATTGGCACGTGCATTGAGCACTATCTGACAAGAAAGGGCTGCTAGGTTATACTCACTAGGTGCAACCTCCTTAGCTTTAGAATGGTTTAGCGAACGTTGAGCCACAGTGTCACGAATACAATGAACTGGTATATACCATGAATGATCTCGAGGTGGTTAAAAGTGGGAAGTAGACCAGAAGCGAAAGCCGTAAGAAAGTGTGCGTGTGCCACCTCTCGTTTAGTCCTTGGAATGTCCGCTGGAAAGCGGGGCTTCTATATGGGCAATATATGATGAAAAGATGCGAGATGGTGGTACTTGGAGTATTGAATAGATGGACGAACGGACACACAGACAGATGCATGGATGGACGCATGAATGGACGCAGGGGCAGATGCACGGACGAACGCAGGGACGGACGCACGAAAAGACGCACGCACGGACGGGTGAATGGACGCATGGACGGTCACAAAGACAGACGCATGGACGGACGGAAGCAAGAACGAATGGATGGTCGAATGCTTCGCCCTACTCTTCATCATTCACTCCGTGGATATGCTGCCATTTTTTTTCCTTGGTTACTGTACACTGGACAATTCTTTCACAAAGCAGCAGAAGCCCACGCTATCGATTTCCGGACAAGCAATGTACAACGGCCAAACTACGTGCTTTCAAGTGTTTTGAGCACATTGCCTTATTTTTTTATCATTAGAGATTGATTATTTTTCAGGTATTTCTGCAGTCTCACTTTTCACAATGTGTCGGTAATTAGTTTAAGACAACGGTTGGCGTTTGCTTTCACAGATACACAACAGTGCGTTTGCGGAGAGGCAAATGAGCATCAAGGCGTAGTTGAGCATCCTGTTTTTTCATTACGGAACTTCAGGTTTTCTAGTATTTGTTTCGTTTCATTTCTATATGTTGTCTTGCCATTGTATTATAGCTGACCGACATACTGCGATATTTTTTTAATAAATGAATTTATGTAAAGCTCACCACTTGCGTGGCTATAGTCCCCTTATTGAGCGAAGAGGGGCAGAGGGACTCCTATTGAGCCAAGAGGGGCAGCAAGATATGTACTAAACAAATACGTGCTTCTCGAAATGACACGACTGCAGGTGAAGAATTTTTGTCACGTTCGGGATGCGGTGAAGGGTCTTGGTGCTTTGGTGAAGGCTCGGTGATCAGATGAATGGCCTTGGTGGGTCGGATGCAGTGCGGTGCGGGTGCATGATTTATGAGTAAAAATTGCGCGTATACTAAGAACTACCACTCTTTCAACTGGGTGGTTCCCTGAAAGAAAAAAAAAACGAATAACCATTTGGTTGTTTCCCGCCACTTCACTGACACAGTTTATAGCGACAGCTGTGCAAATAATTATTGTGCAACACGCGTAAAAATAGAACTGCGATTAGGTATACATGCCCTTTTAAGGCCTTACACGCGCCAACAGACGCAAAAGTTAGCTGGAGGCTCAAACTAGTGGTTTTGGTGTGAACACTAATTACGAGAAAAACTGTTTAGCATACGAGGACGTCACCCTACGATGTAATCATGGCACATATTGTTAAAACTTGTGATGTATCTATTACATGGCGTCATTGCTTGCTCTGGCGTGGGCGAATCTCGGGGGCAGTGCTAAATTACTTTAGGTGCCGAAGTTTTTGCTGCGCGGCTGTTGGGGGTGAGAAAAAAGAAAGATGATGTTCGTCTTCGGGTAGTGTTATACTGAGTAGTGTGATACAAGCGCAAAATAAAAAAATGTGATCAGAGGTCATCGCAGTAAACAACAAAACCATCCGTATGCACTGTATGATGAGTCGTAATTCCTCTATTCTGAACATAAAGCATTAGCAAGAGCACCTAAGCGCACACGGAATAAAGATGGCGGGTGGTTCGGAACCAGAACTAGTGCTTTTTATGAGTATTAGAATATCATCATGCCACTCTACAACTTTAAAATGTAAATATGCAGAACGCCTATGCACGGCACAAGCGATAAAACGAAAGCCTGAGTATAAACAACTATTGTGGACGCACTTAAACTCATCAAAGAAAGGAGAAAAAAAACAAAAGTCACTGTTTTGCTTTTTTCCGGGCTTCTCTAGAGTGGCGCTGCCCAATCGACGTGAAGCGAGATGTGCCGATTCGCACCTGGTAGAAACAGTGCTGCCAATCGATCGCCATGCATTGCTTGTGGAAGTGTGGGCCGCGACACGTGGAAAGGAACTCTCACGCATTTTGTCACAGACATTATTCTATGGTACTTCTTTTCGAGTAGTGACATATCATGGTGAGCATAGACAACACAGTGCAGAGAGCCCATAGAATCAGATGAGTCTGATCGTATAGGAATAAATTGCAAAATTTGTTGTTTTGTAGTTTTATCTCAGAGAATGAAGAAGTTCAGAATGTGTCGAGAACTTGCTTTTGCAACTGCCCGATGTCGTTGCCATTGTGGTTGCGCCCGATCGAAAGGTTTTGAAATTTTGAAATACCACCGTGAATAACAATGAAGCGCAATGTACACCACAGTATAACGTGAGTGAGTTAAAAAGGGTCGCAATTCCACCTGACAGAGCTGACGCAGGCGATGAATTCCACTTTACTGGCCCTTCGATGAGCACGCGAGCTTCTAGTAACACTGTACCATCTCGAAGCGTCTATGAGACATTTCTTTCAGTGACAATCTCGGGCCGTGCACCGCGCACACGTGCGGCAAATGTATGAAATCGCTCCAACTTATTGCAAATATAAATTGGCATATTCTAGACTACTCTTTCTTTACTTGAATGCTAGAGCCGTGATTGTCTAAGTAGAGTGTAAATGTTTAAACCAGGATACTATTATTTCTTGCAATAAAAACAATGTCACCACTATAAAGACAGCTGCGCCCTTTTAGTGCGTCCTTTTTGCGAACCTATAACTTTGTGGCTGCTTCCGCTTTTTTTTAATGTGAAGCATTTCTTAGTGAACTTCGGCGACTTTTAGCGTATCTATCTATCTATCTATCTATCTATCTATCTATCTATCTATCTATCTATCTATCTACCTATCTATCTATCTATCTATCTATCTATCTATCTATCTATCTATCTATCTATCTATCTCTCTATCTATCGAGCCGCCTACAAATTTTAGCTCTCCTGACCGTTTCGATAATAGTAACCATATCAAACTTAGTATGGCATGACATGCCAGTATGAAAAACATATTGCACTAGTCATATCATGGAAATAATGATATGTATGTCATAAATGTCATGATTTACATTTCTTGGTCCTGCAGCTCTTGCGTTGGTTTCGTTCGCATGGTATGTTGCAAAACTAGAATGGTATGACACGATTGCATGCCGAACACAAGTGACCAAGCCTAACATGAAAATTGTGACATGTGTGTCATGTAACAACAAGACTACACGCCACGCTCATGATGCGCTCACGGCCGTTCGTTTCGCTAGCGTCACATATACCAAATTTGGTATTACGGTACGTGAAAAAATGACGAAGGTGTGTGACTGGAGCAAAATGATAAGCATGAGATGCGCGTCATGTAACAACATGAATACATGCCTCGTTCATGATGCGCTGGCGGCCATTCGCTAGCTTCACTTAAACCAAATTCGGTATAACGGGACGTGAATGGATGACTAAGGTATGACACTGGTGCAAACATGATAAACAAAAGATGCGTGTTATGTAACAACATGACTACATGCTACACTCATTATGTGCTCGCGGCCATTTCGCTAGCTTCCCATGTACCAAACTCAGCATTACGTGACGCGAACGGACAAAATAGATAAATGACACATCTAAACATTATAACCATGACATGCGCGTCATGTAAAAACATGACTACATGCCACGCTCCTGATTCGCTTGCGGTGGTTTCTCTAGCTCCACATATGCCAAATTTCGTATAACGATACGTCAATGAATGACAAATGTATGTGACTCGTGCAAACATGATAATCGTGAGATGCGTGTCATGTGAGAACATGACTAAATGCCACAGTCAAGGTGCCAATCCACTTTAACGTGGCGTGGTGCGCGTGCTCGCCGGTGTTCATTTCGTCGCGTCATGCCGGCATTGCCACGCCAGGTGCCAGCCCTGCCAAAATATTCGGCTGCAGGCGCGCGCCGCGTTGCTTTGATGCATGCGTGTTTAAGCGCGTCCAGCGTCCCTCCGTTACGAAAAGAAGGAGACGCAGTGTTGTCTGGGTAACGCATCAGCGCGAAATACAGCATGTCGCATTCCACGCCGGTGGCCATCAGGGTGCGCCGACGGACGCTGGTCGAGCAGGTCGCACCTGGCGTCAGAAGACTCATGTTTGGTAAAGTAGCGTCACTGTGCCCAGTCTGCACGCGCTCGTCAACGCAACATTGGAGTATATTGGGCCCTTCATGATGCGATCGCGGCCGTGTTGCTAGCTCCACATATACCAACTTTGGTGCTGCGGGACGTCAATGGATGACGAAAGTATAAAACTGGTGCAAATATGATAATGCTCACAAGCGTGTCATTTAAGAAAATGACAACATACCACGTTTATAGCGTGCTTGCGGCCCTTTTGCTAGCTCCACATGTACTAAATTTGGTATCACGTGACTCGAATAGATGGCGAAGGTAAACAACACATCAAATCTTGATATTGACGACACGGAAGTCACCTAAGTAGTCATTTACCTCCTCCTTGTAACATTGTGCTGATTTTAAAGGGATATTTCAACATTTCTCATTCTCGCTTTGCATATGATCTAGTCCCACTGTATGTAGAATCTGCCAAATTTTTTATTTATTTGATAGAAAAAGTTCTTTTCAGAAAGCTTTGAAGAATAACAATGGTGCAGATTATTTACAGGTAAAATTTTGTTCTGCCACCTTTTAAAAGAGCGGCGAAGCTTCTCGAAAGGAGTCGCAATCCGTGTCCTCACTCTGTGCTGTTTTCGTCTGAAACAAAGCACTGACAGTCACGGAAGGAGTAATGAATGATGTGTCTTTGCCGTCTGCTGGTATGCTCGATGCTTCTTATGTGTCGAAAAGTGCATGCAGAGGCCAGTAGCTCTCAGAAGCCATATTCAATATCAATATCATCCTGTTATGAAAGCCAATACATAAGGTTCCTTTTGCCGTTAGCGCTAATCACTATACCGCTATCTATGGAGGTAATTCCTTTTGAGCAAGCAGCGATAGTGATTGTCAGCCGTCGTCGGAAGCCACACCACACACAATATTTTGCACGTGCACGGAATGGCAGCCAGGATGAAAATCGCCCGCACGGCGTCATTATCGAAGTCCGCCACCTTATGTGCTTTCACCGTCCATTGAAGGAGCACCTCGTTGTGCAGCGTCGCACGTCGTGTTGGTTAACGTGGGGCGAGCACGTGTGGTGCGGTGAACATCAAAGGCCGACTCACTTTACTCTGTAGTTGTTCACATGATTTCGTGCAGTACTAAGGGCACCGTTTAGCCCGTCACGTTTAAACTGTTGTGCAAAGATTTTCTCTAATCATTCGTTAGGCAAAATGTAGCGGATGTACTGATGTCCGCCAGTGTGGTACAATATAATATAGAGAGCCTCTGGGGCAATTGTGGCCTTGCTCAGCTGGCGAAATGCAGTCCGGGGGTTCGATTCAAAATTTGGGGGTTCGAGAATCGTGGCCAATACGGATGCGAAATTCTTGAGGCCCGTGTAAAGTGCGATGCAAGTTCACGTTCTAGAACACAAGATTGCCCAGAGGCCTTCTCAACGGTGTGTTTCAGGAGCTTATAGAACACCAGATGATGATGATGATAATAATAATAATAATAATAATAATAATAATAATTATAATAACGCACCTAATACCATACGTGTAGACCGTTTTATGATATCACGCAAATATAAACACAAGAGAAATGAAAATTCCGCCTCATAGACGTTAATCCCTGCACAGGCCACGTATCGAAAAAAACAAACATCACCAACTCCCTCGTCTCAATCCTGATGGAAACTCGGTATTTCCAAGAGCCGTCTGCAAGTGTATGTGTTTAGGGCACATCGCCACAGTATGCATCCCACCTCTTTGCCCTCTTTCATTTGCTTAGAGGCATGATTTCAGGAAACTCACCGTGTAAAGTTCTCCCCTTTAATCCGTGCCTCAAAAGCGTGTACAAAAAACGTATTAAAGTGAACTGTGAGTACAAGTGCATAAGAAGTTTCAATTTAGGTACAGAAGAGCATCGCACGACATCTACATCACGACAATCCCTCAGACGTCCGTTTTCTAACGCAGAAATGCGTCAATAATGGTTGTCATCATCATCATTATGACCAGCCTGACTACGTCCACTGCAAGGCAAAGGCCTCTTCCATATTCCGCCAGTCAACTCAGTCCTGTGCTTGCTGCTGACACCTTGCTGCTGCCACCTGATTTTAGGAAATTTTCAGATGCCCACAAACTTCCCAATCTCATCTGCCCTCCGTACTTTCCTTCTCCTCCTCACCCGCTTACCTTCACTGGGAATCCAGTCAGTTACCCTTAATGGCTAACGGTTATCCTGACTAACGGTTGTATGACACTGTAAAAGTGATGAAGTATACCCGTGACCAGTTAAGTTAGCTATCTACCATTCGATCAATGCTAAAGATGAGGGATGAATTTACCTCGTTTTATTCACTCCCTTTGGCTTAGCTGCTAAAGAACATAACCTCCACACCTATGCTTTAGAGCTTTCTTTCACTCTCTCTTTTTTCGGTAGGTACTTTTTTTTTTTCGGACATCATTTCTGTTCGTGTAACGCAAGTACTTGAAGAGACACCTTTTTACAAGAAGCCATCGTATTTTTTTTCAGATAATTATGACTCCCAGCATATGCTGTCTGCCGCATCTCTTTGGCACTCTTCTTTCTTTGTGTATAGTAGTATTCACGAGCTCCCATCCGAAGCCAGACCTCGTAAGTACAACGGCTTTTGACTGTTCTTGTAGCCGAACGCATTGTCCGACTCTCAAGAGACCTTTACAGCAGCAGGGATTCCGATTGCACCAAATCCTCACTCGAAAAACTGGGGCTCGGAAATGCAAGCGGTGACTCACCATGATTGTTCCTAAACACACACACACACACACACACACACACACACACACACACACACACACACACACACACACACAAACAATGAGTCGCAGATGCTAAGAACCAGTTTTGGTGCTTATCTTGTTTTCGTTCTTTTTCTGCGTGTCCGCTTCGACACTAATGCTGTATATAGTTTTGTGTCACAGCAAAAATCATTACAAGGAAGAACGTAAATGGGCATGCAGGCGTACTCTAATGCACAAGAGTGCTCCTAAAGGGAGTCGAACAGAATAAAATGTAACCTAGTTTTTTTGTAGTTAAGGTTCCAAACACTTTCTTGCCTGTTGAAAGTGTAGGCGGGCAGAATGCTATTGCGGCGCTGTGACATTGTGACTGTCTCTTTTTTGAGAAGTATTGGTGACTGCCTGGAGCCTCACGTGCAGATACCAAACAATCTTTCCTAAGCACTGCCTTGCGCACCATATGTAACTAACTATTCTAAACAAACTCTAGAAATCCCCACAAAACTGACTGCAAATTTTAGGGAACAAGCAGAATGAGTGTTCTGTCCCGTTGTTAGCTTCTTCCTTTATTTCCGTGCCCTTTGTATTGAAGCCTAGACTAACAGTTTTAAAAATTATCTGTCATGCGCAGCCGAAAAAAATTTCCTGAACTAACCCAAAAAGATAAATATTGAAGGAACTACTGTATTCTCAAGAGTAAAGTACATACGTTGATAGATGTTTATCTTCAAGTTTTTTTGTTTATTAACTAATATTCAGCAATCTAATCAAACTGCCTACAAATACTATGACCATTTAGAACAGCATTCTTAAATAAATGTTACTCAACCTTTGATTGATATGTGGGGTTTAACGTCCCAAAACCATATGATTATGAGAGAGCCGTAGTGAAGGGCTACGAAAGTTTCAACCACCCGAGGTTTTTTAACGTTTAAAGCTGAGCACATGGGCCTATAACGTTTCCGCCTCCATCAGAACTGCAGCCACCACAGCCAGGATTTGAACCCGCGACCTGCAGACCAGCAGACGAGTACCTTAGCCCTGGACCACCGCGGTCGGGCTACTTACCCTTTCCTTTCCTGGTGAGTGAGTGAACAACCTTATTTATTTCTTCCAGGATACCGCGCTGGGTTCCCACCTAGAAGCTGGTTGAGAGACTATGTCTCTCAGCAGCTTCTTTGGCCTGCTGGATCGCCCAGAGGTGATTATCTAGTCCTGAGCTGAACAGCGCGGTCCGCCGGTGCTACCGTAGGTCCTCATTGGAGGCCGCGTCTCCTGTTTTGGCAATTAGTGCTAGACACTCCCAGAGAATATGTGCTAATGTGGCCCGTTTACTACAAAACTTGCATGAATTGGTGTTATACAAGTCGGGGTAAATGTGTTTTATAATTACGGGATTAGTGTGGGTGCCTGTTTGTAACTGCCGCTATTGGACGGACTGGGACTGGTTGAACTTGGGGTGAGGCGGGGAGTATTCCCGTCGATGAAGTTTATATTGTTGGATAATGTCGTTGAATTTGGTAAGTCTATCCCCCAACTCCCACATCGCCACAAGAGAGTTTCTACGGGTGGTGTCAACGACTGACGTTGCCCGAAACGTGAGACCTCGAGCCACGTCGTGTGCCAAATCGTTAAGATGGACCTCCGTGAGGTCGACGGGTGTGTGGGCGGAAAACCAGAGAATGCATGCAGTTTGGTCGTCTGAGCGGGCTTTGCCTTTTGTAAGGACTTTCAGCGCCACTGGAGAAATCCTATCATTTGCGAAATTTCGGACTGCTGTTTGTGAATCACTGATAATATACTGGGCATCGGTAAGAGCTATGGCGACCACGATAGCAACCTTCTCTGCTGTATTCACACAATTTGTATTGATTGAAGCGCTGGTTATGCATATGTGCGTATGGTCTACAACCGCAGAAACGAAACGGTGATAGTTTTGATAGCGTGCTCCATCGACGAAGACCGCCTCTTTATTGCTTCCATAAGTTCAGCGCATAATTTTGGCTCTACTGATTCTTCTACCTTTGTTGTGATCAGGGTGCATGTTCTTTGGCGGCGGTGGTATCATGAGTTTAGTGCGGATTTCATGATATGTCGCATTTCATACACTCAAATTCAGGCGCTGGATAACGAACGGCACATAGGCGGTGCATTCCTGCGTGCAGACTAAAATCCTCTCTATAGGGAGCCGAGCATTAAAAAATACCCGTGACATCCACGCGGCATGGAAGTCACGCATACAGCTGGTAAGAACTGGCGCAAGAAGAAAAAAAGGAAAAAAAGGGGAGAGCCGCCATCTCCGTCTCGCAAGCCTGACCGCTCAGCCACAAGCGTGAGCGCGAAAAAAAAACGCCGTCCCCTTCCTCCCCCTTCCCTGCCGTCACCACGCCAGCTGGGCACCCGCCGCTGCCTGCATGCCGTGGCAGTCGTGCGTAGCCGTTTCATCCCGCTGGGTTGTGATGGTCGTTTTTTTACAAGATGGTCTGAGACGGGAACATTTTCCACTGCTACATGGCATACATTATTCAAGATATCATACATCTCTCTGCATTTGGGCATACACTGGGATGTGCAGTCCCACTGTTACTCTTTTGACTTCCATAAAAGAGTACAAACAAATTTTCGTTCATCAGTTGTCGAGGTATGACACTGTGGCATGCACTAAATAAAAGAGTGCTAGTGCATGCGTGACACTTTTCTGAAGCACTGGCCTATGTATGTTGATGTTCATGTTCTACCAAACAAGTGTAAGTGAAGATTTTAGGAAAGCATGACAAAAAAGAAACAAAGCGAAGGCCGCGAGACAGAAAAGACCAAAATTGAAATCTATTGGTCGATCTTCAATTAGTGGTTGCGTAATTTGATGATGAACATCAGGTACAGAAGTCAAAAGTCAGGTGCGGAAGTCAGCAAGAGAGCGCCGCCGCGCTGGTCTAGTGGCTAAGGTACTCGGCTGCTGACGCGCAGGTCGCGGGCTCGAATCCCGACCTCGGCGGCTGCATTTCCGATCAAGGCGGAAATATTGTAGGCCCCAGTGCTCAGATTTGGGGGCACGTTAAAAAAACCCAGGTGGTCGAAATTGCCGGAGCCCTGCACTATGGCGTCTCTACTAATCATGTTGATTATTTTTCACGTTCCGGGCTGGGACAAAGAAACGAGAAAGAAGGAGAGCGTGAGCGAAAGGAGAGACGCGGGGATGCTAAAGTGAGAGCAGAGCACTTCCGAGCGCAGTTAAATAAACAAGTATTTTTTGCCTTATACCCTAAAGACGGAGTTAAGTCTGATCGCAGAGTCTGGAACGTCATCGTCTTAATAATTGGTGCCGAAGAACTGGGATTGAAAACCAGGACCCTACAGACGGCGACCAGTCAACTGCAGCGGCATGGACCGACTGAAGACGAAGCGGACGTCGCGGCGAACAGCGAGCACGTGTATTATAAACGTGGCAAGTGCTCTCCTCGCTAACGACTCTGCTTCCTATGATTAGCTCAATTCCATATATGAGAGGCTGAAGGCTAATAAGGAAGAGCTTAAAAACTTGAACAATGAGATTGAGCAGCATATACCTGACGAGGAGTATGAAGTCGAGTATAACGCCATCTTAAAATACGAGGACAGTGCTACGCGCATTCTCGCAGAGATTCATATTAAAAAAAAGATCGCATGCTAAGGACATCGACCAGAACTCAAGAAACAGTTGCTCACACAGTCGTAGCACCATCTGATGGAAGTGGAGTTCAATTGCCTAAACTGACAATAGCCCCTTTCTCTGGGGACCAATGCAAGTGTACCAAATTTTGGGAACAATTTGACCAAGTTGTTCACAGTAACAATTGCATCACTGCCACAGAGGAGTTTCATTACCTGCGACTGTATCTGAAAGGAGACGCTACATCAGAAATTGCGGGCCTTCCGATGACAGAAAGTTGCTACAGAAGCGATTTGAGGATAAGACGCGCCGGGAGCAAGAATATTTTGCCAAGCTATGGGTGTTAAGCCCTGTCTGTTCATCGACTGACACCAAAGCGCTACGCAGCTTGTATGACCAATATCTCGATAATAACTGAGCCTTAGAGACTTTGGGTGTGCACAAGACGTCACTCTCATCAATGCTCTGCGACATCCTAATGCATGCTCTTCCACGGGATATAGTCGTGCAGTATCTTTGATCGCTGCGGTTCAGTTGGCATATGACTCGAGAGCTGAAGCTACACCCGTGGGACTGAACGTGTGCTCAACTTCCTGTGTATCGAGCTGAAATCCTGGAGAAAAGTGATTTTGAGGATGCCAAAGGACGAGAAGATGAAACATTCCCCGTGGCCAGTGAGTCGACGTACTCTCGGCGTGGGAAACTGACGTCATCTGTGCTTTACAGCAACTTGGTTGAATAAAAAAAGGACACCTGCATATTCTGCTCATACAGTCACCACGGATTGGAACCCTGCACAGCTGACGTGTCCCTGACGCAGAAGAAGGAACTGGTGCCCAACGACAAAAGGTGTTTCCGCTGCACCACGAAAGGACATCGGGCACAGAACTGCAAAAAGAAGATTTCCTGCTCCAGATGCCAAGCTCGACACGCTATGAGCATGTGCGATACCGATAGGTGTTCACGGAAGTCAGACTATGCTAACAAGAACAGCGAAAAAACTACGAGAGTATGCGCGTAACTTGGAAGAAGACCCGCCAAAGAAAGCTCTCTCACTTGCGTTTTCTTTCAGACTTTCAGAGCATGGGCCATTAATGATGACACCTGCCGCTACATACGAGGCATTTTTGATGGTGGCAGTCAGAGGACTTTCATAACTGAAGATATTTCCAAGCACCTCCAGCCTAAAAGCGTGGGAACAACTCGAGTAGCCTTCAATGCTTTTGCAAGTGCACTGGACCAATAGGCTAAGAGGTGTCGCATCCTAGAACTACGACATCGAAGCCAGTTTTCCAACGCGAAAATAGTCTTAACTGCAATAGAGATCCCAAGCATCTGCCAGGACATCGCAGAGATTGCAATGGAAGAAGCCATCGTTGCGTCTTTCAAGAAGCTGGGAAACAATGTCACCGATGAGCTTAAACGTCCGTCTATCATCACAAAGAGTGGTATCAGCGAACTTATCGGGACCGATAAGATGGAGAAAGTGTTGACCGGCAAAGTTTCACGGTGCGAAGGCAACGAATCATTGATTACACTAAACTCCAAGCTTAGATGGACCTTCCAGGAAGCACATCGCACTTGGTGTCCCGATCAACTACTTCACAATTAATGGTGTGCGTGCTAAAAGCCCAAGCTACCGATTCCGACGAGAATTTGCGCTCCTTTTGATAACTTGAAAACATAGGAATACGGACGCGGTAATCAAGCCACCTGAAATGAGCAACACCATGATGCATTTTGAGCAAACGATTAGCTTTATATACGGAAGATATGAAGTGGCCCTCCTTTAAAAGAATAATTTCGAGCTTGCAAGCAATAAGCAAGTCGCCGTTACTCGACTGGACAAGCTTGTCAACCGTATTGACTCCAGGAAAGGACTGCCCGAAACGTATGACCGTACTATAAGAGAGTACTTGAGGGCAAGAAACGCCGAAGTAGTCAGTGTTGTACCTGCGGAGCTGACGAAGTTATATTGCATGCCGCACAAGGAAGTCACGCGTGAAAAAGCACGGACGACGAAAATGAGAGCGGTGTTTGACGCTTTGTCACATGCCAAAGGATGCAAGTCCCTTAATGACTGCCTTGAAAAAGGTGAAAACTTATACCAAGACCTCGTGCAAATTTTGCTATGCTTCAGAACGCACCCGATGGCAGTTATCGCGGATATAGAAAAGACATTCGTTCAGATTGCGATTCAGGAGGACGACATAGACGCTTTCCTCTTTCTCTGGTTTGCTGAAGGAGATTTATCCAAGGCCAAGCTGCAAGAGTAGACGATGACACGAGTGCCTTTTGAAGCTATATGTAGCCCATTTGTGCTCACAGCTACTATTATCTACCACGTGAAAATTGCACCGGCTGCCATGGCACAAACAGCGCAAACCCCTGCTGAGTTGTTTTACGTGGATGATTTCGTCACTGGTGCCGACACAGAAGAGGAAGCCGCTAAACTTTGTCGAAAAGCGTGCACAATAATTAAATCGGCTAGCATGACATAAAGTTTATTGACAACAAATTCACGAAATTTCATGCGACCGCTTGAAAATCAAGTATAATCTACTAGTAATTAGATGGTCGTTCTTCACGAAACGTCGGTCAAGGTCCTGGGTTTGGTTCGGAATTCTCCAAAGGATAAATTCAACTTTTCGGTTGAAAATCTACTCCGGTTTTCGACAGCACAGACAGACACAGAACGATTTGTCTTGCAGTCAGCATCAAGAATATTCGACCCGTTGGGATTTATAGGACCATACACTATTGCCATACAAATATTGTTTCAGAAGCTGTGAATACGAGGGATTGACTGGGATGAAGTATTACCCATTGACCTGCAAAAAGAATGGAATGATTTGGTCATCCAGCTGCCGCAACTGGAAGACGTCGTAGGAAGCTCAACGTGCTTCAAGTACATGTTTTCTGCGATGCCAGTTCAGCTGCATACAGAACAGCGATATACGTCGTGTCAAGTCCTGAGGAGGTGAAACTGTTAATTGCGAAGTCCCGTGTAGCACACATTAAAGAGACAACGCTGCCGCAATTGGAGTTGCTGGCTGCCGTAATCGGCTCAAGAATGTTGGCATACGTGAAAAGCGCATTGAGGAATGTTCCAGTTGATTACGTGATGTGAACAGATTCAGCTATTGTGTTGTCAAGAATAAAAATTGACGTCAAAAAGTGAAAACAGATCGTGGCCAACAGAGTCAATGAAATTAGGTGCACTACGGATTCATCAAAGTGGAGATTCTGTCCTGGAACGGACAACCCGGCTGACTGACTCACGCGTGGCGCGACGCTTGAAAGACTGCTGTGCAGCTCAAAATGGTGGCATGATCCCGAGTGGCTAACTAAACCAATGTGTGAATGGCCCCTACAGTTCAGTGAACTGGACATAGCGGAAGTCACCCAAGGTGAAGTTACAACAGTCCACGTCGCACTAATGACACGCTTCTGAGTTCTGATAATCGACTTCTATGGTACAGCAGGCTTCAGCATCTACTCAGAGTCACTGCGCGGGCTTTCAGATTTATTGACCGATGCAGAAAAATGACGGATCATACAGGACATCTTGTGGCAACAGAAATCCTGAACACTGAACACCATTGGATAAGATGTACACAAGAGCAAGACTTTCTTGAAGAACTCACCGGTTTGACCTACGGCCAACCAGTCGAGTCTAAATCTCAAATCGCTGAACTACGCCCTTACATAGACAAAGACGGAATTATTCGGGTTGGAGGCCGTTTATAACTCATGCATTCCACACAAGATGTCAAGAACCCAAGCATAATGCCGTCAAGCCACCACTTTTCGGCACTTTTGGCGAACAGAGCCTATCTTCAAGCCCCACATGTAAGAGTTAGAGATACACTTAGGCAGCTTCGGGAACGCTGCTGGATTTGTTCAGTTTGCTGTTTGGTAAAAAGAGTTCTGGATGGCTGCAATATATGCAAGCGTTTCAGTGTAGGCCCAGGAAGTGCTGAGACTGATACATTAACAAGTCATCGAGTGTCACCAACGAACCCGTTCGAAGTTGTAGGAGTCGACTTCGCGGGCCCTCTGTATACACGCACGGAGAAAGGGAACACGGAGTGCTACGTTGCGCTTTTTACGTGCGCCGTATCCAGAGGCGTGCATCTCGAGCTTGTCTCGGAAATGACATCCGAGGCTTTCCTGCTGTGCCTACGACGACTTGCAGCTCGGAGAGAATTACCTAGGGTGATCTATTCTGAACACGCACGAAGCTTTAGACATCGGCAGACATAAAGCGACTACACCGAATGTTCTCTGAAGAGGACGTCGCTGGTCACCTCAGCACCAATGGCATTTCGTGGAAGTTTATTGCACCAATTGCTCCTTTGGTGGGGTGGATGGTGGGAGCACCTCGCACGATCAGTGAAGCTTCCGCTGCGAAAAACTATTGGCAAAGGTTGTCTGAACTACGAAGAATTATCCACAGTGCTGGCGGAGGTCGAAGCAGTCGTAAACTCTAGGACTTTGACTTTCATCGAGACAGATGCAGGAGAGCCTTGCACTTTAACACCAGTGAACTACTGCTTGGAGGAAAGTTGACTTCCATACCGTATGCAACCGCTGACGAAGTCAACTCTAACTCCAAGTGAGCAGACGCCATACGCAGACACAACTACAGGAAGCTGCTGGTCGAAAGTTTTTGGAAGCGTTGGCAAAAAGAATACCTGTTGCAATTACGATCTGCACATTTCACCGACACGAAATTACCTACAGCATGAAAGCAAGGGGACATCGTTCTCATGCATGCGGACAACACGCCACGCCAGCTATGGAAGCTTGCAAGGGTCACGGAAGTGTACCGCAGTGCTGACGGTCTTATTCGTTCCTAAAAGATCAAGTTGCAAGGTGGTCACCTTGTGCTCAGGCCGATACAAAGACTGTACCCACTTGAACTATGTGTTTAACTTGGCGTGGCAGGGAATGTTGATTATTTTTCACGTTCTGGACTAGGACAAGCAAACGAAAAAAAAGAAGAACACGAGCGAAAGTAGAGACGTGGGTACGCTCAAGTGAGAGCAGAGCGCTTCAGAGCGCAGTTAAATAAACAAGTATTTTTGCCCTTATACCTTAAAGACGGAGTTGAGTCTGATTGCAGTGTCTGGAACGCCATCGTCTTAATAATCTTATGGTGGTTTTTGGACATTAAACCCCACATATCAAACAATCAATCGAAGTCAGCAGGAGATCATATGTCACCGACATTTGCTCACTCTTTTGAATAATAAGTACAGTTCTCACATTTCAGCATGATTTTCAACAATGAACCACGAACAAGAAAACCAGTGTACTGCTGTGAAGATAATGTACCAGCTATAAAAATCCCAATTTTCGAAAGAGCAACTGCTAGCAGTAAGAATCAATATTTTGAGGTTCGTTATGCACCATTTCTTGAACGCAATGGCAGGCCGACATTCAGAAAAGAGATGTGCAGAGGCACTATTTACTTGGAGGGAGACCGACTTGTCTGTCGCTTATTTGTGTACGTCATACTTGACCTTGGCGTGCGTTTCGGAATTCACTTGAACAGCGACGTGATGCTGGGTAGCCACTTCACATAAATAGGATTAGTTAAAGACTGAAATTGAGTAAAAGGCACTCTAGATAGCGAAATAATGCGCTAAGTTCCAATTGCAGAAATACGTAATCGACGAAATGCTAAAAACGTGCTGCTGCCCCAGCGTGCAGCTCGCGGCAGTTCACGCGTACGAAATGCAAATGTTAGAGTAGGCACGCCAAAATACCAATGCGACGTTTACGTGCGAAAGCACATTGTCTTCAAACAGGTGATAATAGGCTGCTGTTAATGACACGCGTGTACCTCCCGACACACTCAGCCAAATTTCTCACAGCACACGCATGTGTGAGAAAAATACGCAGGTTTCGACAGCCAAACACAGCCTTGTCCGCGGATTTCGATGTGCGTAACACCTGCAGTTCAAGGGGAAGCACTAAAACACGCAAAAACAGACGTTAATCGTTCTTGCCGAACGGTGCACTATGAACCGAAGTCAGTGCTCACCGTTGTCTTGAATTCATGAAGCCCTACAAACTATTCGCTGATAAAATGCATGCACATGGCGGAAAAACAGTTCAAGGTTCCGAAGACAGTTGGCAAAAACCTACTTGGTAGATATATATCCCGAAAAAAGACTCGCGGTCATGCGGTGGCACTGTGGTGCAATGGGTGAGACATCTGCTTCACTTGTATGTGGTCCCGAGTTCTAATCCAGTACTGTGCTTTGCATGTTAATCTCGCAAATATAGCTGATTGTGATACTAATGGTTTTCTAATTACCTGTAGTCGTAATATTCGCCGCACTCTCAGTGAGAAACCACTCTGAAGAGCGTAAAATATTTCTTCTTTTTTCCGCCCCCGCATCAAGGCCAGGCCACCTACGGAAAGTCACGCCTAATCACAGGCCGTACCTTGCGAGGGAAAATTTGACCATAATCCTGTCTAATCTCCGTGCCGGCTATTCTGAAGGCCACTTCAAACAGGTCAGGTCTCTCTGCAACACGGCTATGAAGCCGCCTAGAAGCGGCGATAATTTGACTTGATTTCCTGCCTGCGGGCCTGTATTACCCTCTGGTTATGTGATGGCCGTCGCTGCCATCACATATCCGGAGGGTAATATCGTCAGCATATATGGTGTGAATCATGGACATCCCGGGAATCATGGACAGTTTTGAGGGCGAACTGAGGAGAGCTAAGTTGAATAACATAGGAGATATCACGGAGCCCTGTGGAGTTCCTGCACTTCCTATTGGTATCTCAGGTGATGTGAGTGCGCCCACTTTGACTACAGCTTGTCGGTTTGTTAGGAAGTCGCGAATATAGTTATTCGCTCGAGTTCCGAGATTTAAGGCGTTAACCTGTTGGAGTATTGTACTGTGTGTACCGTTATCGAATGCTTTCTTAAGATCTAAACCTAGTATAGCTTTGGTTGAGCGGGTAGTGGTGTCTATGATGTGGTGCCTCAATCGAAGCATAGTGTCCTGGCATGAAAGGTGCCTTCGGAAACCTAACATAGTGAACGGAAGAAAGTCATTGTCTTCAAGGTAATCTGTTAGTCGAGCTAAGAAGGGGTGCTTCATGAGTTTCCCTACGCAGGAAGTTAGAGAGATGGGTCTAAGGTTGTGAATGTTCAGTGGCTTGCCCGGTTTGGGGATAAGAATCATCTTCGCAACCTTCCTTTCAGGGGGTAAACGTCCTGTGGTCCAGCATGCGTTAATGTAGTCCGTAAGGTGACTAATATATTCATCGTCTAGGTTACGTAGTGTCTTGTTCGTAATAGAGTCAAAACAAGGAGCGGATTTGGTATTTCGGTGGTGTAGTACAGCGAGAATCTCTGCTTCCAAAAGTCCCTCTTCAAGAGTTGCATTTGTCTGACCAGTATAATCTGGGTGTAGTTCAGGAGATTCTTGGAAGATATGTGTGTGTGCAATCTCTCGCAAGAGTTCCTCCTCTGTACCAGTGTAATCATGAATGAGCTCATTGATATGTTGATGTTGGACTGCATTGTTGTTCTCAGGGTCTAATAGATGACGGAGAAGGTGCCATGTTTCTCCGAAACCTATTTGCTTGTTATGGAGTTGAAAATGTCATGCCACTGTTTCTGGCTTAATTCTTTAGAATATGTTTCGATCTCTCCGTAGAGGAGCGCTATACGTTTCCGAAAGTTTCTGTTTAATTGCGGGGTTTTCCACCTCTTTTGGAGTAATTGTCTCGCTTCCCACACTTGTAGTCTTTTCCTGACGCTGTTAAACAGTTAGTGTCATTATGCGCTCATAGAGAGTTCGTTCTTTACATGGACGTTAGGTGCGAAAGTTCAGAGGTTCGCAGCTATCTTCTAGCCAAAGGACATGCTTAAACTACAACGGCAAGTCTACTTCATTTCATGCTTTGACTTTCAATTCTTGTTTTACTTTCGTATAGATCAATCATTCTTTTTACTTCTTCTCACCTCCATTATACACATGAACGTCGAAGGGAAAGCAGGACTGTTGTGTTGTGCTAGCATCCTTAGCATTTCTTGCGAGTCCAGAGTCTCTGACGGCGAAGAGAATCTCGCTCCTCCGAGCGGTGGGTAAGTGATTGATCATTTATATGTGGGGTTTAACATCCCAAAAGCACCATATGATTATGAGAGATGCCGTAGTGAAGACCTTCGGAAATTTCAACTACCTGGGGTTCTTTAACGTCTTTTGAAATTTGAGCACACGGGCCTACAACATTTCCGCCTCCATCGGAAATTCAGCTGCCGCAGCCGGGATTTGATCCCACGACCTGCGGGTCAGCAGCCGAGTACCTTAGCCACTAGACCACCACGGCGTTGTGAGTGGCGGGTAAGGAAGCGAGGAAGAGATGGGGGGGGGGGGGCACACCTGAGATGGTATAGATGTGAGCATCGGGGACATCGATTAATCTCCGGGCACTCGTTATAAACGATGACATGGTTCATATCGAAGGCTTGACCTGCAAGCACTTCTGAGTTCCACCCTTCCTTCTTCCCCCTTAATCTGCGGGTGAAAATCAATTTCGCCTCATCGATTCAGTCATTCTCTTTCTCTTTATTTTTCTCATACCAGAACACTGCCAACCTGTTCGATACGAATTTTTCATCTACGTCCGATATTTCGTAGAGATACAATAAAATAAGGAAAGCTCTGTTAGACCCGGAAAGCACTGGTGTTTGCAGAGCAAGCTGTTAAACCGTTAAACGATCGATATCGATTCCGTTTATGACTTTCCGCCGTCGTGTCTACACAGAGCGTGGCTTTCGTTGGGAAGCGAATTCGAAGTCAGCTGCACTTCTGGTGTACAATGGGCACCCCGCTAAAGTCTGTGCGCTGTTGTTCCTTTAATTGCATTAACGGTTAGGCAAGAAGTAAGTGGCAGAGGTGCAAAGCAATAGGCCCACGAAGCGGCCGCCAGGTACACTCTGTCGGTTCCTGCGTGATAGACACCTGCTACGCGCAAAGCACGTCCTGCAGGAGTAAAATAGTTGTTCCATTGCATTCCATATAAAAAAACATAGTCTCTCATGCGTTTGCACAAGGCAGCCCGTATAGGTGCGAGAGATTTCCTTTTTTTTTGCTCGAAGCCAATCTTACTGATGCTTCCGCACCCTACGTGTTTCACTGCCCACAAAATCGGGCCACTTTTGAATACGTGATGAAATTATAAAACGACGTAATCATATGACATCAAATCACGTCACATCACATCACTGGGTTGTAATGACAACATCACAAATTGGGTAAGCAGGGACGTCTTATGATGGTGGCATGTCATGATGATAAATTTTCGCATCATTCTTGTTGACGATGACGGTCACCTTTTGTGATCGATTGGATTAACTGACGCTTTCGCTATAAAATAAAGCGAAGAAAAACAAACGCCAAGCCTGTGCGAAGGCGCTGCACAGTCACAGTTGAAGCATAAAGAGCAGCCTTGCAGAGGCTTTTCTAAACACTATTTGGGTAAATGCTACAGGTACACTTGCTGGGTATTTACTATACGCCACAAATATTTATAATTTCTGCATAGTAGGGCGGCATTCACTATGCTATCCTTCGTCATTCTACGGAGAAGCGTGCTTCCCGCTAAACACTTGTAATTAATTTTTTGCTGTATTCAGTGGCTGACGACGATGAACAATTTCGCCTGAAGTGGGTGTATGTCACAGCTAAAAGGTGATGAAGAACGAGCTTTTGTAATGTAAAGGAGCATTGAACGACCCACCCGTTATGCGATTCACATTGTGTGACGCCTGGCCGTTCTTTTGCTGTTCTAAAACACTTTGTTACTCATAATAACCTAATTCCTTTCCCGACGTCAAGCCTGTCTAAGGCAAAATTGCGAACGAGTTTCTAGCACTGAAAAATTTGTTCTGTTGAAAATCGTTGAAACACTACAGCAAACAAAATATGAAAGCAGCGTGGCTCAGCGGTAGAATACTAGGATCACAGGCGATGAACCCTGGTTCGAATCTCACCATGTCAACACATGTCTTCAGGGTTTTTCTAGTTTTAGTTTCATTTTCTAATTTGTGTATTAGTGGTTACTGACACCAGCGGTGGTGATGGTGGACAACTAAGATGCTGCGCGTGACCCATGTTGTGATTCCACAAAAAGCTTGCCTTGTAAAAACTACTTCCGACGAAATAGTACTGTGAGAGCCATTTTATAAGTTAGATAAACTCAATAAACAAAACCAATATTAGGCCTACTTTATTCGCACTGAACAATTTTTAATTTCGTTTAAGTAGTTTCAATATCCTATACCGCGGCCGCGGCATAAAAATGCCTGCGTCCCTACCCAGCGGCGTTAGATGCACCGACTATCGATAGTACGGACCTTTGGTTTAAACTTGAACAAAAGCATCTTCACTAGGATGCGCACCATTGAAGGAAATCTTCTGTTGAGTTAAATAATGCTGATGAACGCAAATGTACGCAAATATATATGATGAGAGTGGGAAACATTGTGGTGAAAGCAAAGCTTATCAGTCTAAACAAAACCGTCGATGTCAGTGCCTTCATCCATAGCGACCGTGCAGCGTGTCGCACACAACACGTGGGCACTGGCTCCCTCTTTTGTTGTCAAGGAACACGCCAGCTACTGCACATAGGCAGTTTATTTCATAATGTTCTTATGTTTAACTCTCAAGCCAACCCGACTCATCAATTCGCCTCGATGGTTTATATAGACTATAAATGTGTGCCCTCAGAAGTGAAGCGCATTTATGGTGTTTTCTATACACTGATTACTCAGCAGCTTGGAACGAATAATTACTGCACAGTACTTATTATGCCAACGCGCCGATAAAAAATAGCATTCGCAGACTTGCTCTACAGTGCCCTCACTAAATATTTTCCCAGTGGATGCATACTGCTGTTTTTACCTTTAGAAAAGAGAGAGACCTGACTCACGACAGATGTTTGCTTGAAATACTAAATCCTCACGAAAAAACCCCGAATGTTTGCTTTATTGATTGTATTTCGGCGATGGTGCCCAAACTCTCATGAGCCTGATGGCACAGCTTTGTCGGTCGTACGGTAATCCTGGTGCCCTCAACGTCATGTCATTCTTCTAGGAATTTAGCACCGTAGACCGGAAGTAGGCCTGAACACCAAACAAGCATAGACGCTTAAGATGTGTCGGCTGCAAGAGGAAGCGAACGTAATACATTCAGCCATTTTCTTGTCGCATGTCCCAGCGTCGTCATATGCATAACATCCGTTCATACAACACTGGGACTAATGTTTTGAAAAGTACTGTTTTCCCTGGCAAAAGATTTAGTGCATAGCTTCGCCACGTTATATCATACTGTAAAGAGATATTTAAAGAGCATTCCTCGTAGCATCTCCACTATGACTTCTAACACACACTACGAAGCTTTTTGTGTGTGCGTGTGTGTGTGTGTGTATCTATGATGTGTGACTTGATGGAGCTTCTACTGCTGCACATTTACGCATTACGTGACCTGTTTGGCATTTTGATATTATTTAACTCCAGTTTCAGCTCGAACGAAACACATGAAAGAATTCGCCACACAAGCAAGTCGCAGGGAAAAGAGAATGGTGCATTCATGAAAAATGGCGCAATTTCAGACTTCAATCTAGAATACTGCAATTAGCCAGCAATAGATAACGCGTCATTATATTGCTACGTAGCTGACATATCAGCGGTCAGAAAACGGCAACGAGGAAGTGGTCTGTCGCTTGTGTGTGCTGTCCTCCATCCTAGTTGATGCTATAGGGCCCAGTTACAATATAGATTCTATATAGACACGTCTCGTGTCATTTTTACGTAACATCTTTGTGGTTGATTTGCTGGGCCTCGCCAGCGACACGCAACGCAAGCCAACCGCCAAAGATGCCGGCGTCTGGAGTCAGCTGCTGACCGACAACTAAGCCAACCTCGCGGGTCGGCCGACGTCCACCACGCGTCCCACGAGCAAGGCTCGCCTGGCCGCCGGCACGTCAGCGGCGGCGGCGGCGGTGGCGAGGGAGCACGACAAGAAGCTGCTCTACTTCGTCCACGGTGCCTTCGTGGTGATCGCGGTAACCACAGCGTTCGCCAGCACCGCCATTATGCGCTGCGCGCTGCAGAACGTCAACAAGCGCCGCCAGATTAGGGTGCAGTACACTCTGCAGGCGGCAGACCTGCAGCCTCTAGGACACCGCCCGGACGTGGCGGTCCAGCGCCCCAGACAAATGGCCTTACCGAACGGCTCAATCGCACCCTCACGGACATGCTCGCGATCTATGTGTCCTCCGACCACCATGACTGGGACCTGGCGCTACTTCACGTGACCTTCGCGTACAATTCTTCACGCCATGACACCACTGGTTGTTCACCCTTTTATTTGTTCTATGGCCGTGATCCGACGTTAACACTCGACACCTTACTTCCGACCACTACAACGCCGTCAACCGAATATGCACGCGACGATTTTGCTCGTGCCAACCACGCACGTCAGATCGCGCGCTCTAGACTTTCGGCTTCGCAAGCCACCCAGAAAACCATCTACGACAGCCGGCATGTTGACGTTCGCTTCTCACCCAGTTCTCTCGTTCTCCTGTGGTGCCCAGTTTGTCGATTTGGCTTATCAGAGAAGTTGATTTCTCGCTTCATGGGTCTTATCGTATCATCCGCCAGGTAACCGACGCCACCTATGAGATCATTCCTGCATCTGAAACCACAAGCCTGCCTTGAACCACACCCAGTGATATTGTTGTTGTGCACGTCAGCAGGCTAAAACCTTACCACCTGCCTACTGAAGACCGTAAATAGAGTGCACCAAGACGGCGCTTGTACCGCCGGGAGGGGGGGGGGGAGTAATGCTACGTAGCTGATATATCAGTGGTCAGAAGACGACAACGACGAAGTGGTCTGTCGGTTGTGTGTGCTGTCCTTCATCTTAGTCTATGTTATACGCATAAGTTACAAAATAAATTGTAAATAGACACGCCTCGTATCATTTGTACGTAACAATATACATAATTATCAAGGCTTCCGCTGCGAAGAAAGTTACTTTTCTAAGGGAAAACGCTCACAACATTTCCCTCCGAATTATGACAAATAAAGCTCACTTGACATTTTTTTTTCACATTCAGTAAACATTGAAACCAGTGGCTCTCCCGCTTGTGCCACACGTCACATCATTTTTATGCTATTCGTTCAGGACCCCCACCTTGTCATTGTTTTGGTCGTTTGCAGCAAGCCCAACCGAGTACTTTGGGCAATATAACTCGTGAAAAGTTGTCTCAGCTCGGCTGCCGACCCGATGGTCGCGGGTTCAATCCCGGCCACGGCGGTCGCATTTCGATGAAGGTGGAACGGCAGAGGCTTATGTACTGTGCGATGTGACTGCCCGTTAAGTAACACCAGGTGGTCAAGTTTACTGGAGCCCTCCACAACGGCTATCTCCCGTAATCATACGGTAATTTTGCGATGTGGAACCCCAGCCTATGAAGAATGAACGGAATAAAAGCGAGAATATTGGCCGCAATACTGTCACCCCAAAACATCCTGTGAACTTCACGCTGTACGCAACTGGCGTTAGGTTGCGCAAAGCACGGTATCGTATCGTTCTGAAAGGGGCCCTTCACAGGCTGAGCGCTAACTGGCTTGTTCGTGTCAGCGTGTGCGTTTGTCCAGTCGTGACTAGAACGTGACAAGCGGAGCAAGCGAGGCAAGCGAAAACGATATATGCTCGTCCTCACCTTCAGCTGTGAGGACAGGGAAGGACTGACATCTATTGTTCGTTGCTTCATGTCTCCATGCTCAAAGCGAAGGCAGCAAGAGTCACGCCCCCGAAAAAGGTACGCACTCCTATTTATTGTTTTTTTGTTTCTCTTTTATGGTGTGTTAATTTTGCATTGAAAGAAGCACTACTGTTGTAGTCGCGCACAGACTGCGTAAGCGTGGTCATTTATTTAGTCAGCATCGCCATCTCAGGCGAGCGTAATATTAATAACGAAACTAGGTGAAAAGACAATTAAAATGTGTCTTAAATTTAGGGGGGGAGGCATGGGGGATAATAATAAATCCTGTATGCGTCGACGTCATGCAAGCGTTCCTGCGGCTTTAGCTTACTTTTTTTCAGCCCAGTTTATTATCTATATGGCGTCTACCGTTCCCCACGAACTTGAAATAGCGAGAACAAAAACAGAGCTCTATTCGGTCATCTGTCGAGCTGCACGCAGGAATAGCACCAAGAATATGCTCTTCTTGTTATTCTTTTCCTACACTGTCATTTCAAAAATTTACTACATCGGAAGACGCTTACGTGATATTTAGCGTGCGTCTCAGCGCTAACGCTAAAATGGAACGCGTGCCATGCCAACTGGTAAGCTTTTAGTACACTGAAAGGCGTTTCCGCTAACGCAAATGCAAGTACTTATTGAGCCACCTTTTATAAAAACAACATATGCACTGTAGAAACCTCAAGTGCGCCACTAAGTCGAATTGACTTCAAGTCACCATTTCTGCGTCTCGGTGCCGCGTTGGTTTCAGTGTGCCTCTCACGGCCCGAAACTCGTCGTTTTCGTTCAACATATGTCATGATCGATTATTTCTAAGACCCTTATTACCAGGCTCGGCTTTTATTCTGGCCGAATTCGGCTTATTTTGCAAACAAGCGAATAAATTTGGCGTCGCCATCTCTGTGGGGCTACCAAAAACATGAGCGATCCTTGTAGTCAAGTTTTATGAAGCCTTCTTCAAACCAAATGCACTGTGTATCGCAAAAATGCAGCTCTTTTATTGGCAGTATGCAGCTGGCGAAGCCTCATTACTGAAATATAAATCAAGTTCGACCAGTATTTAGGAATGAAGGATTTCGACAACTCAGGCTGACGACTACAACAATTCAAAGCGGAGGCCTCTCGCCTCAAAAGGCGCCACCATCTTGCCCAACATACGGAATTTTTCGCGTGCGTTAGCGTTGAATGCTATCATTCAACGCTATATTCCACGAAATGCGGTCGTACGTGAGAGTGGAGGCTACGTTAACGTACCTCCACTCTCCACTCGTAGTTTGAAGCACGCGATGCTAAAGCTAATGGTATATCCTATATTTGTTGTTTCCTGCTATAACAAAACTCTATATTATATATTCTTCACATGTTATCAGACGCAACGCATCCTCTTCGCGTATACCGTTATTCTCGGCTACGTAATCTTCATGGTGTGTTGTGCCAACGCAAAGCAATTGGTTGCTGCATATCTCCTAAGTACCAAACCAATAAAGACAAGCTAAACCGAGTGTGGAGCTCTGGCTGATTTATTCTTTGTTATAACTCTTTGCAATCGCCGTTATGAAGCACGCTTTCCAAGCAATCACTGATACAAAGACGTTTTGAAGGTAAGGGGGTGCCTCATTTTTAAACGCTAAGGTAAGCATGAAAGAACTGTCTTTCGTAATCTTCCGGATCCATATAAAAGGAACGTCTAAATGGTCCCCGTTACACGCTCGCTCCTTACGTCGCATTGGTGTTATGGTTAACAGCGAACACATATTTTAACTGGGCCTAAAGAGCTGTATGCAAGTTTAATATTGAAAAGAATTACTGAAATATTTTTACATTTAGAACAAGCGTTTGACGATTTAGAGTACTTGGTACATTACTGTGTGAGAGTGAAAAGTTATCCGAGTTAAAACTAAGAGGCAAAAACTTCAAAAGGAATTCAAATTTGCCTAATTGTTCGGGATTAACCAAACGGTACCTTGAATAACAGGAATATAAATTGAATGAGAAAGGCTCTGATCAGCCCTACTAACTAAAACATACATAAACACATATCTCGGAGATATTTAGATAAGTTAGTGAGTAAGTGATCACCTCACGCTCACCAAGGAGCAACACGTCATAACAAGTTTTATCTTTATTTTCAGCCACTAGTCAATGCAACAACGCTGCCTCCATCTTTCTGGTTTGATAAACAAGTACTTATACCCGCTAACAACTTTAAATTTAGCGGTATTGCCATCTCAAAGGCGGATGCGCACACGTCTGCACCAAGGGGCGCGTTTTCTCGATTGATGTCATGATTCGGACGGCCGTTGAGCCCACTAGCAGAGAACGTTGCCGAGAGCAACAGCGGGACAAGCGGGACTATTTCTTTAGTAGCTAAAATGATCGACTATCGCGCTTCCGTTGTCTGAGCAGGGCCTCCCCTGACGTATTGGGCTGTACCCAACAGTATTGACTTACAGTGCCACTATTTATTTTTTCTGTTCACATTTGTGACGCACTTTGATACAAAACAGCCCCACACAAAGGTGAAAACGATTGAAAGCAGCCTCATCACAATGCTTCAAAGTTCTCGTTAGGACTTTAGAAGGTCGGCACGTATGGTACACAAGAAACAGCAAAAATGAGCACATCGTTTCTGGCGACTTGCGTAGTCTTAGAAAGCCTGTCACCATGACAAACACAGCCATGCTTGAAATCACTACAAATTCTACGCAGGTGGCACGTCAAGTACTTCAAGGAATGCGGAAGGAATCTCCTCGCTCTATTCTGCCACGCGTGCCCTTGCTTTGTTGTATTTCTTTTGAAACGACGGTAAAGAATATGGAAGTGCACGAAAGCCATGTCACAATATACTGGAACAAATAAAATGCGCAAGAAACTCAAAGGTCAAGCCAGAAAGGTAACATGATGGAGGGCTGTTCTACCGGACGTTCCTGTGCAGTCTTCTTGGTGCTAGACGCATCGAAACAAAGGATATGATTTAAGTCGGGGATTCATTGTTTCCCAGGAAATTGCTAAGGGTAGCAGACTCTCTGTGGAGGTAGTCCTTTCCTCTCGCGGAGTGTGAATGGCAGGAAGGACAGCACGCTCCACTCCCACTATATACAGCTTTTTCTTTAACCTGGATGCCTCCACGGCTCTTTCATCGTCCCCCACTTGGGTGAGCGCCAGTCGATGGTTTCTTCTAGATAAGTGTCCACCGTGTGGTGTCTGCCACCTACCACAGTCACGCCCACAACTAAGTCACGCAGCACAAAAAGAAAGGCGGAAATAAAAAGGCACCGTTATTTCTGCGCTCTGCGGTTGCTCGTCTTGTGGTTCCGAAATTAGGTGGCAAGAAAGTGGTCATGGACAAAGGAGGAATCTTCCATTTCACCATGCTTTCACTGGCAGGTGGTTGCATACCTTAGAGAGCAGAAAGAATTGAACGATGAATGTCGAAATATAGTATTTACAGAGACATCTATCAAACATGTATGAGACTTGTATGTTCCTATATGTAATAAGCTATAGTTACCGTGTAACCCAGCTGTTTCATTCGCGTGTGAAATGAACAGACTGGACAGCTGGGTTGTCGAGAAACAAGTGAACCCCATCGTTTATTCTGCGTTGGTAGATATATTCGAAGGTGGAAAGGGTTAGAAAAGGTGCGCGCCAGGAGTACGCACGAGGCAATCATGCATGCAGATAGCACATGTGCTTTCATAAGATATGATACATCCTCCTTCCAAACAGTTGACGAAATTAATGCCGCTGGCTTGTCTGCTGGAACTGCAGGTCATAACCCAGACGCTCTGGCGGCCGCGTCTGTCGTCGACTGCGTCTCAGTGGTTGAGGTGACGGCTGCCGAGTTTCCGCGGGCGAGGCTGCGGTGGTCGATGACGCCTCACCTTGAAATGGGATGTGGTTGTTGGCACAATCTTCGTCGTGTGATGAACCAACACTATATGGTTCCTTCGTCGCCAGAAGGTGCCGACGGTTGCGCCTCAGCACGGTGTTGTTCTCTGTGCGTACATAAAAGGACCGTGGGCCGGCTGATTCGATCACTTTGGCTTTCGTTGCCCATGGTGTCCTATTCAAATGAACCACGTCATTGTCGCAGAGGCCAGGTAGGGTGCGCCTATGATTACTTCTCTGCCGGTGTTTCTTGGCGAGCGTTGCTGACACTGAATTGAAGTCCGGCAATGGTGTGCGCAGCCGCCTTCCTTGCAAGAGTTCGCCCGGAAACCGGCCATCTTCAACAGGACTCGCCCTGTTATTAAACAAGCCCAGCCAGAAACACTCTCCTGCAGCTTTTGTTTTCTTTGGGATGCGTTTTACAACTTGTACACCCTTTTCTGCAAGCCCGTTCGACGGCGGGTACTGCGGGCTTGATTTCACACGCTCAAAGTCGTAACGCTTTGTGAAAATAATGAACTCTTGGCTGCTAAACTGTGAGCCATTATCAGTAGAAACCTCGGCTGGTATGGCGTACCTTGAAAATATTGCACTCAGTCTATCGATGACAGTACTGGCTGTTGTATCGGGCAGTAGCTCCACCTCAGGAAAATTGGAAATCAAGTCAAAGGCGCACAAATAATGTCTTCCCGAGTACTGAACGAGATCGACACCTATACGGTACCATGGCTGAATAGGCGTTGGTTGCAGTATTAAAGGCTCCGATGGCTGCTTATAAGCGTATGTCTTGCAAGTTGGACATCTTTCGATCAAGGACTGAGTTTCCGAGTTTATATTCGGCCAGTAAACCATTTGTCTTGCTCTAGCTTTACACTTTACCTGGCCAAGATGGCCTGCGTGGATACGTTTCAACATGTCGCTACGCATGCTTGTCGGTATCACCACTTTAGTGCCTTTGAATAGTATGCCGTATACTACAGATAGCCCGGTGACCACCAGTTTCAATGGGCCATCTACAGGCTCTCCCTTGGCAAGCATTCTTAGCGCTCTGCCAAGATATGGATCGAGAGCTGTTTCCTGTGCAAGTTTTCTAGCTGTCGTTTCACTTACGAGTGCTGATACGACCATGACGGCATGGATCTCGACGTCACTCGTGCCTGCAGCTCCCTTGATTCCAGGAACAGGTGATCGGGACAGCATATCAGCAAGGGCCATCTGTTTACCAGGAATGTACGTCAGCGTGTAATCATATTTCATCAATCTCAAGAACAATCGTCCCACTCTGGGTGGCATATCGCTTATGCCTTTCTTTAATATGTCTATCAGCGGACTGTGATCACTCTCGAGGGTGATGGTGCGGCCATAAACAAATTGATTGAATTTTTCACAACCAAAATCTGCAGCCAAAGCCTCTTTTTCAATCTGTGAATATCTTTGCTCCGATTCTGTTAAAGCTCTCGACGCATAGGCTACCAGCTGCCAGCAGTCTCCATGACGTTGCAGAAGTGCCGCGCCGACCCCACTTTGAGAGTCATCTGCAGTTACCTTTGTCTCCCGATTTGGATCAAATATAGCAAGCACTGGGGCATTACTTACATCCCGGCATATAGCCTGCCATTCGCTTCCGTGGTTTGGTGTCCAATCAAAGGTGGCACCATGTTTCATGAGAGAACGTAAAGTAGACGTACGCTGTGAGAGAGCTCACAGCTGTTCCGTGGAAAAGACGTGCAAATTCCTTGACAATTTCTTCGGTGTCGTTCGTCGTCACGCTGTCAACAGCCCGCTGTAAGATTCCAAGCTTCTCGCTGGTGTCCAATCCTAAGATAGTGCTGTGGTCCTTCTTTACTACAAAAACTTCTGCGCACGCCTTGCGACCACCAATCTCGATAAGCGCTTAAAACTTGCCGATGTGCTTGATCGCGTTGCCACCATATGATCTCAGAACTGCGCTACTGGGCATCAGGGTTGTCTTGAGCTTGCGAAACATTGAAAGTGGCAGAATATTGGCCTGCGATCCTGTGTCCACCTTAAAGGGGATGTACTTGCCGCCAATGCATGCGTTCACACACCAGTCCCGTTCTCTGCTTGCACCGCTGCTGGCGACATTCAGTACTTTGAAGTCGTCGCTCTGATGTTGCACTTCATAAACGCGCTCTTTCTCACTGCAACAAGACGCGAAGTGGTTGCGGCCATTACACAAGTAACATACTTTCCCCTACGCCGGGCAGCATCTGTAGGCATGCCTTCGATTGCAACGATTGCATTTTAGGTCGTTCCTGGTTCCTCTAGGGGTGCTCTTACTGGCAGTGACAGCGTTCATATCGAGTTCTTCCTTTGTTTTCTGCCAAAATTCACTTTGACAAGCTGATGTTTCCGCCGCCTTGCAAAGGATGATTACTTTTTCCAAGGTGAAGTTTCTGTCCCTGAGCGTCTTTTCTCGAAGCCTTGGCGAGTTTGTTCCAAAAACAATTTGGTCTCGCACCATGTCATCCACCATGGTCCCGAAGTTGCAGTGCTGCGCTTGTTTTTTAAGCTCGCGTAGAAACTGCTCAAAGGGCTCCGCCTCACCTTGACTGCGGGAACGGAACACGTATTGCTCGTGTAATTCAGTTTGTTGCTCCAGCCAGTAATCTTCAAATTTGGCAATTACGGTGCTGAAATCCTCCTTGTTTTTTTCTCCGCTAAACAAAAAATTGTTGAAATCGTCCACGGCTTCTTCCCCCGCAACGCTGAGGAACAGGGCCGTTTTCGCTGCTTCCGACCTTGGATTATCTTGGCATGCCGTCGCTTGCAGAAAAAATTTGAACTGCTGACAAAACCGCGTCCAGTTCCTTCCTCAATCAGCTGTCGAACGTAGCAGTTCAGGCGGACTCAGGTGATCCATGTGCTTGCTTATACGTTACCCACTTCTGACACCATATTTCATTCGCGTGTGGAATGAACAGACTGGACAGATGGGTTGTCGAGAAACAAATGAACCCCATCGTTTATTCTGCGTTGGTAGATATAGTCGAAGGTGAAAAGGGTTAGAAAAGGTTAGGGCCAGCAGTACGCACGAGGCAATCATGCGTGTAGATAGCACTTGTGCTTTCATCAGATATGATACACCAGCTGACTATACAAACGCTTCCGAGTGACATATTTCTATCAAGTAGAGTATCAAGTAGTATACTGCCCTCTGAACCCAGAGTACACTACTGGTCTTTGGCGGATATGGTCGGCCAACCTTTGGCCGAGCCCCTGGTGTTGCGTTGCGTCCTAGATCTTGTGGTGCACCGACATGCGACGTAACCATTAAGCCACAAAGCTTTGTTTGTGATGTCACGATGACAACATGGTTTGTTACCAGTGAAGTCACGACAGCGTCATGCCAGACCACATTGATGTCATGTACCTTGCAAAAGCCTTTCGGGCCATGGGTTCGTCTGAGTATCACGTGGCGGTGGACCTACTTTTATCGCTCTTTTGTTTCTGATCATTCGTGTTTGCGCCACCATGTCACGGCGTTCGCTCTTGTCTGGTCTAAACTGAGCAGACAAAATGACGCGCCTGTTGCACTCTACTCTCATGGGTACGTAGCACACTAATCGAAAATAGGTGGTGGTGTTTGCACCCGGCGTCTTGTCGGCTTGACACAAGAACACTACGTAACAAGTATTCAGTCAACAAAGACCAATAATTTCTGTCGGTAAATTTCAAAAAGTTTCATGCGCAGACTGGCAAATTAGTTTCAATTTGCCTTCCATCTTTGTCTTCCTACCTTAGTTTAGGGCTTTCGAAAATATAACAGTACTCAGAGGGTTTGGCCGCAGGATGCCATCATGATTGATTGATTGATTTGTGGGGTTTAACGTCCCAAAACCATTATTTGATTATGAGAGACGCCGTAGTGGAGGGCTCCGGAAAATTTGGCCACCTGGGGTTCTTTAACGTGCACCTAAATCTGAGAAACACGGGCCTACAACATTTCCGCCTCCATCGGAAATGCAGCCGCCGCAGCCGGGAATCGAACCCGCGACCTGCGGGTCTGTAGCCGAGTACCTTAGCCACTAGACCACCGCGGCGGGGCGATGGCATCATGTATTCTCGTTGTTCTATAGAGCAACAAAATTGCATGTGACGAAACCACCGAGTAGGTTAGGAAGCAATTGCACAATGAAAAGATATTTCTAAAACCAAAAAAAGCTAAGCATAATTTTGGGTTATTTTACTCTGAAGAAATGCAATGAACATCGCACATATCAGCTGTCATTGCTTTTGCAAAATGCAAATCTATGCTTAGAGGTATAATTTATGAATCGACTAACACACCAGCACTAGCATGTTGCAGTGAAAGACGAACCTTGGTACCCGGTAATATGGTGACATCTGCAGCGGTGTCATTGTGTCCAGGACATACCTAGCCCGTATCACACTTTAAGGACAACTATATATTACATTTTATGTGGGAATCTCAAGCTGTCGTCATCATCATCATCATCCTGACTACATCCACTGCAGGTCGAAGGCCTCTCCCATGTTCCGCCAGTTAACCCGGTGCTGCGCCTGCTGTTGCCAATTTATACCCGCAAACTTCTTAATTTCAAGTGCCCACCTAACTTTCTGTCTACCCCTAACCCACTTGACTTCTCTGGGAATCCAGTTAGTTCCCCTAATGACCAGCGGTTATCCAGTCTACGCGCTACATGCCCGGTTCATGTCCATTTCCTCTTCTTCATTTCAACTACGATATCCTTAATCCCCGTTTGTTCCCTAATCCATTCTGCTCACTTTTTGTCTCTTAAGCTTACACCTACCATTTTCCTTTCCATTGCTCACTGTGTCGTCCTCAATTTAAGCTGAACCCTCTTTGTAAGTCTCCAGGTTTCTGCTCCGTAGCTAAGTACCGGCAAGATACAGCTGTTATGTACCTTTCTCGTGAGAGATAGTGCCAATCTACCTGTCATAATTTGAGAGTGCTTGCCAAATGTGCTCCACCCCATTCTTATTCCTCTAGTTACTCCAAACTTGTGGTTCGATCGGCTCCACGGTTATTAATTGCCCTAAGTAGACATAGGCTTTTACAACCTGAAGTGCACTATAACCTATCTCGAAGCGCTGCTCTTTTCCGAGGTTGTTGTACATTACTTTAGTTTTCTTCAGATTATTTTAAGACCCACCTTTCTGCTCTCCTTGTCCAACTCCGTAATCATGAATCACAATTCGTCCCCTTAGTTACTCAGCAATGCAATGTCATCGGCAAAGCGCAGGTTACTAAGGTACTCTGTATTACCTCTTATCCCTAACTGTTCCCTTCCTAGGCTTCTGAAAACCTCCTGTAAGCACGCGGTAATTATCATTGGGGACATTGTGCCCCCTGCCTTACACCCTTCTTGATTGGTATTCTGTTGCTTTGTTATTAAGCACTATGGTAGCAGTTGATTCCCTGTATATTTCTTTCAGGACGTTTATGTATACTTCATCGACGCGCTCATTCCGCAGTGTCTGCATGACGGCGTATATTTCTACTGAATCAAACGCCTTCTCGTAATCTGTGAAGGCTATGTAAAGTGATTGGTTATATACTGAGCATTTCTCTATTATCTGATGGATGGTATGAAAGTGGTCGATTGTTGAGTAGCCTGTTCGAAATCCTGCTTGTTTCTGTGGTTGTGAATTCTAATGTTTTTTTTTTACTCTGTTAGCAATTACTTTTGTAAATAGCTTGTCATATACGGAAAAATCACGACTGAATCTGATACTTGCGTTTTGCAAACTGACCTAGATCACATAGCGAACTGGTGTAAAGAATGGAGAATGAATTTAAACATTAAAAAGTGTTGTAGTGTTAGCTTTTCAAGGAAAATACCCAAATCGTTTCATCTGTATAACATCTATGGCGTACTTATCAACACACACTGCGATTATAAGTATCTCGCTGTTGCCCCACCGCGGTGGTCTAGTGGCTAAGGTACTCGGCTGCTGACCCGCAGGGCGCAGGTTCGAATCCCGGCTGCGGCGGCTGCATTTCCGAGGGAGGCGGAAATGTTGTAGGCCCGTGTGCTCAGATTTGGGTGCACGTTAAAGAACCTCAGGTGGTCTAAATTGCCGGACCCCTCCACTACGGCGTCCCTCATAATCATATAGTGGTTTTGGGACGTTAAACGCCACATATCAATCAATCAATCAATCAATCAATCTCGCTGTTCATTTGACTGAATGGCTTACATGGAGCAAACACATTGATACGGCCATAGCAAAAGTTTGTAGGATGTTATACTTTATTCGAAGGAATTTCAAACAGGCGATGCGCGAAATCAAGGTAACTTTGTATTTTTTGCAGGTCAGGTCCATACTTGATTATGCATGCGTAGTATGGGACCCCCACCAATACTATCTTATAAACAAAATAGAAAAACTTCAGAATCAAGCGACAAGGTTTGTTTTAAATAAATATAGCCCCTACGCCAGCGTTTCCCAAATAAAGGCCACTTTGGGATGGGATCTGCTACGTCTACGTAGACAGAAACTACGGCTTAAACTGTTGCACCAGATATATTACTCTAACGCAGGAATCAATCACCATAGCTACCTTGTTCAACCCCCTACACATCCACTCGCTGTGACAATAGCAAAAAGATATCTACCTTCAAATGCAGATCCAATACTTTTTTCCACTCAATCTTTCCAAAAACAATAAGAAAGTGGAACAGCTTAAGTGACGACTTGGTTAACATAACAAATTATGATTTATTTTTTTCTATGCTGTGAAATTCTTCTTGCAATATGTATGTTCTGTGTGTATGGAAATGTATTTTGTGATGCAATATTATGTTCTGTGAAATGTGGCGGTGGTACTTTTTTATGTGCATTATCTATTTTGCTACAAATTCCTTTGTACTGACTGTTTCCCTACCCCCCTACGTAATGCCTATATGGCGATGTAGGTACTCTGTAAATAAATAAATAATACTACAAAGAGCAAGCTGATCGGCTTGTAATTCTTCAAGTCCTGTCATCTCCTTTCTTTTGTAATAGGATGATGTAAGCGTTTTTTCAAGACTCAAGCAGTAGTGTTGTACAATGCCTAATTTTTAAATGCTAAGCATTTCTTAGCAAACTTCGGTGACTTTGAATCTATCTATCTATCTATCTATCTATCTATCTATCTATCTATCTATCTATCTATCTATCTATCTATTTATCTATCTATATCTATCTATCTATCTATCTATCTATCTATCTATCTATGTATCTATCTATCTATCTATCTATATATCTATCTAATCTATCTATCTGTCTATCTATCTAGCCGCCTACGACATTTAGTTCTCGTGGCCGCTTGAAGAATGGTATCAATACCAAACTTAGTATGGCATAACATGACTGTATAACGAACGTACTTGACTAGTCATGGCATGAAAATTATAACATGTATTTCATGGTTTACATTTCACCATCCAGCAGCTCTTGTGGTGGTTTCGTTCACATGGCATGTTGCAAAACTGGTATAGTATGACATGATTGCATGGCTAACAAAAGCGACAAACGCTAACATGAAAATAATGACATGCCTGTAATTTAACAACATGACTACATGCTACGCTCATATGGCTGCGTTTCTGGTGGAGGCGGAAAAGTTGTAGGTCCATGTGCTCAGATTTTTGTGCTTGTTAAAGAACCTCAGGTGGTCGAAATTTCCGGTGTCCATCATATTCATATGGTGGTTTCGGGACGTTAAACCCCACATATCAATGAATCAATCAATTATGATACGCTCATGATGCGCTCGCGGCGGTTTCCATAGCTTCACTCATACCAAGTTTGGTATTACGTAACGTGAATAGATGACGAAAATATTATACTTTGGCAAATATGATAAACATGAGATGCGTGTCATGTAACATCATGATTACATGCTACGCTTCACGATGCACTCGTGGCCGTTTAGCAAACTTCACATGAACAAACTCGGCATTACGTGACGCAAATGGACGACACAAGTACAGGGCACATCCAAACATGATAATCCCGACGTGTGTGTCATGTAACAACATGACTACATGCCACACTCATGACGCCCTCATGGCCAGTTCGCTAGCTTCACATATGCCAAATTTGGTGTTACGTCGCGTCAATGGATGACGAAGTTAAGTGACTGGTGCAAACATGCTAATCATGAGCGGCGCGCCATGTGAGAACATGACTACGTGCCACAGTAAAAGCGCCAATACATTTCAACGTGACGTGGTGTGCGTGCTCGCCAGCGTTCATTTTGTCGCGTCATGCCGGCGTTGCCACGCTTGGCGCCGGACCTGCCCCATACTTGCAGGTGTGCGCCGCGCTGCGTTGCTTTGACGCACGCGTGTTTCTACGCGTCCGGCATTCATCCTTCACGAAAGAGGGAGACGCAATGTTGTTTGGGTAACGCATTGGCACAAATTTCGTGCCGGTTGCCGTCAGGCCACGTCAATGGACGCTGGTCGCGCTGGTCGCGGCTGGTCGCGACCAAATTTCTTGATACGCGAGGTCAATGTATGACGAAAAAATTCCCAAGCATTCCTCGAGGGTGAATATGGTTAAGTGCGAATGCACGGGGTGATGCTATGAGGGGTATTTATTAATTCGCACTATTATATTTATTAATCACACTATGGTGCCTTTATGGTGTAATGGTTCTCGGGAATCGCAATTTGATCCCACGGGGGAGTTTACCTTAACTCACTGGCGAATGCCAACGGATTTTAACTTTACTCGCCCTCATAGCATCACCCCGTGCATTCGCACTTAACCATGTTCCCCCTCGGGTAAATGCTTGGGAGTTTTATTACTGATGATGATGATTAAAGTGTAATTAATGAATTTAAGTGTTGTTTGTCATGAAGCATTTGTACACAGATACATTATATACGAAGTATTATTTATTTACACTTCACGACGCGTCCGGACGAGCAATGTCCAGGGCTCGCACCCTCTCCCGCGCGGCACGTTCACTGGCTGGAACGGCTTCGCGAACGTCCACTCGCCGTTGATGATTGCGAGCGGCGTCATGACGCCGGCTTTCATCGCCCTTCTCCGCCTGACGCTTGCGTTGTCGTTCCGCTTCTTGGGCCGCGTTCGCGGCTCGATGCTGACGCCTCATCTCGGCCTCGCGAGCGCGCAGTGCACCATCCACTGCACGCTTCGCCCGCTTGTCCTCAGCCTCGCGAGCGCGAAGTTCGGTATCCTCTGCACGCTTCGCCCGCTTGTCCTTGGCCTCGCGAGCGCGCAGTTCGGCATCCGCTGCACGCTTCGCCCACTTGCACTCGGCCTCGCGAGCACGCAGTTCGGCATCCGCTGCACGCTTCGCCCGCTTACGTTCAGTCTCACGAGCCCTACGCAGCGCCGCCTTGTCTTCCAACGTCGGCGAAACCACCACGGTACCGTCACCTCCAACGACGGGTGCAGTGCTGGCATTCGGTTGTACTGCATTCGTTGTTGATGGTAGCGTTGCCTCCGGGACATCCATCGCACAACCCGCTCTCGACGAGAGACTGAGAGAGAAGGCGGGCGCGCGAGAGAGAGGGGTGCGCGCGCAGCTGCAGCGAGCGAGGAGAGCGGAGGAGCGAGCGAAGGGGAAGGGGGTATAAGGCGCGTTACTGACACCGATATCAGCGTTGCGTCCGTGGCTTATTCGGTAGAGCGTCGCGCTGCGGCCCGCCAAATCCTCTTTTTTTTAAAGATAGAGAAAAGACTGCGGACGCCGCCGACGGCGGTGGATGGTTTGGGGTCGCTTATAAAGTGTATTCACACCTAATATATGATTGGTACAAACATGATAATCCTGACACGCGTGTCGTGTAAGAACATGAGGACATACCACGCTAATAGCGTGCTCACTGCCGTTTCGCTAGCTCCACATATACTAAATTTGGTAACACGTGACGCAAATAGATGACGAAGGTAAACGATACATCCAAACATAATAATCATGACAAGGAAGTCATGTACGGCATCATTTACCTCCACCTCGTAATGTTGTGCTGATTTTAATTGGATATATCAACCTTTATTATTCGTGCTTCGCATATCATCGATTCCCACTGTACGTGGGATCTGCCAATTTTTTTTCTGTAAAATATTTCCTGTACGCCCAACATGCGTTCCTAATGACTGGTTTATCAAAGGCTTCAAGTGAGCTAACACGCCAGCTGTCTCGTTTATCCTTTTCCAATCACTCTTCACCCGAGATATCCCCCCCCCCCCAAAGAAAAGAAAGAAAAGTACGCTTCACATATCAGTGCGGTAGAGTTTAGTCTTTTTTTTTTACTTCTCGGGGTTAGTAATTTTTTTGATGCAATAAAAAGCAGCCAGGCTGCGCGGAATGCGCACCACAGTCACAGAAAATGCTCACACAGCGGCTTTTCAGACCTCTTTCTAAACACTATTTGGGTAACTGCTACAAACACATTTGCTGGGACACTAAACCATAAATATTCGTAATTTTTCGGTAGTAAGCCGACATTAGCTATGCTACCCTTTGTCATTCTTCGAGGAAAGTGGTATATATTACATATTGGCGAGAAATATTGTGCAGAACTTTGTGCAGGCTGATGACGATAAATAAATATATACCTGAGGTGAGTATGCGCCACGGTTAATAGGTGATCAAGGACAAGCGTTTCTTACGGGTTAGAGCATTGCATGATCCACTCGTTACGCAATTCACACTGTGTGGCACCTGTTTCTTTGATGGTCTAAAACACTACATTACTCATACTGGCATGATGCCTTTCCCGACATCCACCCGGATTAAGGCAAGCTGGCAACAGAGTTTCAAGAACCAGCGTGGCTCGGCGGTAGAATTGTGGTCTAGCTCGCAGGGAACCCGGGTTGGAATTCCGCTGCGTCCTTGGTATTTTTATTCGCTAAGTTTTTTTTTTTTGTATTTCAAGGAATAGTGGTTACGGACACCTGCGGTGGTAGCGGCGGACAACTACGCCGCCGCACGCGACCCTTGTTGTTATCTCCGATCAGCTTTGGCTGTGAAAAGTGTAAATAAAAGTGCTGTGAGCTCCCGAGAACGCTTTCAGGGACCAAGTGCAGACCGATAAAAATGAAAGAGCTTGTGGTGAACTCGTTATTAGACCTGTCCCTGGAAACTCAGCGCGAGTTTCAGTTTCAGGAAACATGCACTCTCAGCGGTGGCCGGGCATCCTATATTCTGTTTGAAGAAGGAAGTGATGTTAATGTGGATGTAGAAATTTATTGTCTTTCGCCAGCTTTTACAAATACACAAATTCAATTGAAGTGCTAAGAACTCAAAATTTCCTTACTTGTCTTGTTTATTCCTTGCTTTGTGAATATTGATTCGGGCGAGGTGCTGGAAGATTTGTGTTCAGCGCTAGCCTGCACTTTCCCTAGCGACTTGCTGAACGATATCACTCGTTGGATCAAGATAAAATTATATAAGTCGCAAAAGCTGGAAGGAAAAGTGTCGAGAATATCCCGCCGTGGGCATCAATGCCCGCTGATGATTGGAGTGCGACAAGGTGAAGAGGGAAAATAACTAAATCCAAGAACTCAATGTATACTTTTTTCATTTAGTCGTAATTTTATATACGTTAAAAATACCTTTACATTTACTTTATGGTTTATGTGCCACTTGGCTCGGTATGGCCTCATTTTTCGGTCAAGTGTGATAAATTCGGGCGTATATGGGGGCGTATCCGGGCAATCTGCTATCTGGCGCTGGCCCACCGAGGCTGATTGATTGTTTGATATGTGGGCTTTAACGTCCCAAAACCACCATATGATTATGAGAGATGCCGTAGTGAAGGGCTCCGGAAATTTCTACCACCTGCGGTGCTTTAACGTGAACCCAAATCTGAGCACACGGGCCTACAACATTTCCGCCTCCATCGGAAATGCAGCCGCCACAGCCGAGATTTGATCCCGTGACCTACGGGTCAGCAGCCGAGTACCTTAGCCACTAGGCCACCGTGGAGGGGCACAACGGGTGAGGATAAGTGCTTGAATTTGTTAGGTATTCTTTTTGCATGAGTGCATGAGTAAACTCAGTTCCTTGCAAGCCTGACCATACTGAGATAGGTGCAGTGTCGCTATGCCAATTTGTGATGACAGGGACCCATACATGCTGCTCACAAAGTATATGTTTCATGAAAGGTTGAATGCGTGTTGACTCGGCTACAGAGTTTGTTCATTCATTACTTTTTGCGTGCAGTTCCAGCGCTGTCAAGCAAATAATGCCTTCTCTTTATTGACAGTAATGCCTATAGCCTGCTTAAAACACCGTGGATCTTTGCTTTTAAACGTGTCCATGAAATAAACGTAATGGGCTTCCTGGTGCTTTGAAAAATAGTTAAATAGAAAATGTCACTAGAGCCAACTTGTAGAAAAGCGGCAATTTTTTTCATAGCGTAGAAATGACCCGCCTTGGATAATCTCGCTTTGTTGAAAACAAGTCAGCTAGCCGAAACACACTTCCCCAGCGGCATTCGCAGTTCCACAGTTTGTCGTCGCCTTCCGTGTCTATCTTTCCCTCAACTTCTGTCTTGTTCGGCCCTACAGATGTGAAATAAAATATATTAGGTGTCACAAAAGACGTCATTTAGTCAAGTACAGCGCAACCTGCTCGTGAGTGGTAGCAATTATCGCATGGGCTTGGATATTCTCCCATAGTTGTTTGCCCATTATGTGCATAGTTCTGTTGTCAAATAACGCTGCTTTGCAAATTGTCTCTTCACACTACGTGCATGTCTGTTTTAGTGCGACAAGCGTGAGTAAAAAAATGGCTTTAGTTTTACTTTTCTTCATCGAGTTTCGTATTATAGAGAAATCAGTCAGCTTTCATTTGTCCCTTTCACAACACGCGAACAACGTTTAAAAAGTTCTAAATTTAACAAAAGGTAGCATTGCTCGAGCGATTAACTAAACGCCGAATGCTCCTGTACCTCATTCCGCATTAGCAACCATTGGCATGTACATTGAGCACTATTTTTTTATTGTTCAACAACGCATAGAAGAAATCTCTCACCGGCACCACCTTGGAGGTCACAATGTTATATTTGTTACACTGTACAATGGCTACGAGGGACGAACGGGTGCCGCAATGAAGAGCTCCGCCCCTAAAAAGAACTTAATGGTGTGTGGGCTCCCAGTGTAGTATAATGACGAGAGTGAACATCAAACCCCTGCCCAAGTGAACATTAGGCCCAAGCTAATTAGGACACCGTCGTTGCTCAAGAGTATACCTAGAAAAGAAGAAGGAAAAGTTTATTGAAATCAGCAAGGGAGGGAAAAAGCAATATTGAAAAAAAGTACGAGGTCCTTTTTCATTACGATCGCCGTGGGAAGTTGGTTTTAGGAGTACAGAATCATGCGAACCGACAGAGCGTGGCACTACAATTGCAAGTCTTTTGAAGGAGGAGAAAAACACGTCGTAATTCGTTGACGGCGCGTCACATTTAGTACTGGGTGCAAACTTGGTACGCGTACTTGTACTATTAGTTTTGCATAATAACCCCCCTAGTGCGATTCGCATCACCGAGGTGTTTATACGTGTTGTTGTAGTTAACGACAAGAAGTATCGATGGAGGGCTGGGCCTGTTTTTGCTGCACGCAACCGTTGGACGTTAACACACAATAACGCCTTCGGAAGAATACGGAAAGTTATTTAATGATTTAAATTTAAATTCGGCCATTGAATTCACAGATTTTGGTGCAATAGTAATATACGAGGTCTTGAAGTAGCTCCAACAAAAATGAAGATCAATATTACTTGCGCGTTGAGGCGAGTGGTGTCCACGTTGTTCAAACCCTGGGTTTTTTTATATTTCGATTTTAAATCTGTGTATATACGCGCAACTAAGGAAATTTAGAGCTATTAGCACGCGATATAAACGATTTCTCGCTACATCCTTGTTTTATTTTCCGACATATCTATACCAGGTAGGTTCCTTCATCAGGAGAAACTACTGCCGAGATTAAAGGGGAAGAATCTTCTTCGTTAGTTGTTAGGCTCTTGCCAGTGAGTAGTTTCTCCTTGGTTGCAAATAAATTATGATTGGCGGCGTCACAGGAGGCATAATTTCTCTAGGCATTCGTTACACTGCCTTTTCTTTGTTGTGCATAAAACTCGACGGAATTTCGGGAGCAGGTTTTCTTCAATATGGTATATATTGTTTTCAGTGTGCTGAATTAAAACGTACATACCGCTATTCACAATGCGTCAGTTTGCAATGCATTGATCAGGAAAACCGAAATGTGTGTTACATTGGAAAGGATTTTCAACAGTACTTCAACAACAAACTACTACATTAACTGTATCAATCGAAGAGCAATCCTGCGGCAAAAACAAAACAAACTCCTTGGAACGACCTTCAACGCCACCACTTTCTCAGAAAACGAATATGTCTCCCCTATGTTAAAATAATGACATAACCATCAATGGTATCCTAAAACAAAGGTCAGAAACGCCGTGTAGAAACAGAGACAGTCAAATCTCCTTCAGCAGAACCCTTGATGACTGCCCAACCAAAGTGTCCGAGGTGCCATCATAAAATAAGCCATTCCCATTGTCCGTAAAGTGCTATAAAAGTGCGTGATTTCACATCTCATTGTTCGGTCAATATCCTGTTCTTGATGCAAAACATATGTGTGCTCTGGCAGAAGTCAAATAAATATCACTATCGTTCTATAGTCAAGAGTTTCTAAGCCCGCTAAGTTTAGTCTGTGACCTTCTTGTCCTTCCTCCTTCCTTCCTCCTTCTAAGTTTAGTCCGACTTCGTGCAGATGGAGACAAAATCGAAACAAGTTCAATTCAAGCTGGCTTAGAATGTCAACAAAGAAAACTTTCAGGTGTGTTCAGTGTCTGTCTAGCTTTCGCGATGAATTTCTACAGAACTACAGGATTGCAATATCGCTCTAAAAGCCTGTGTAAGTGGAAACACCCACCCGCCGTTTTACTGTAGCCAAGTGTCATGTTCAATTTGCAACGTTGACACTCGTCCCCACTCGAGCCGCTCAGCCTCATGAATAGGTGATCTCTTTCACTTTCCTGCAGGGTTGTAGAACTTGGACTCATATTTTTTATGTCTTCGTTTCTACGCTGCAGCGTTTGTGTTGGGCTTGAAAAATAAAATAACCTACCTGGACACTAGAGTAAAGTCAATTCGATTGTTGCCACATTGCTTGTGATTTTATAGTGTTCTTCATTACCAATGGTACTCGCAGACAGAAAGCTAGCTGATTTTTACACCACTCCATTCCACAATACTAGAACTTTCATCCTTCCAAAAAGTTTGATTTTTCTGTATTGAGATCTCTTTGTTGTGTAGGCACTCTTTAGGCTGTTTAGTATTGAGATGACCATTTATTCATCTTTTTCTTGCTTTTCTTTTACACGCGAAGCATTTCTTAGCAAACTTCGGCGACCTTGGGCGCATCTATCTATCTATCTATCTATCTATCTATCTATCTATCTATCTATCTATCTATCAATCAATCTATCTATCTATCTTTTTACCAACCAGGTACGTGGGATCTGCCGAATTTTTCATCTCTCCATCTCCTTCCTTTCTAATATTTCACCTCTCCCCACGTCAAGTGTAGGGTAGTCAACCGTGGCAAGCTTTATTAACCTCCATGCATTCGCTCTCTATTTCTCTCTCTCTGCAACAACAACGACATTCTAATTACCCGTAATCAGTGTCGCAGAAAGAATCTGCCGGCTTTCTACGAGCTGAAATCAAAATGAACGTCCTCTAAGGGCCCATGATGGGCCTGAGCCTTTAACGAAAGACGGAAACGGATAAGGAAGGCTTACAAATAATATGACCGTTAGGTGTTTTTACTAATGACTACAAGCAGCCATCGGTACCGTGCTTCAATTTTTTATCATTGTCAACACAGATTTAGTTTTTTTATTCGATTCTAGACAAATATCTGGCAAATCTCTCGACCACCGATACATCGGCGAGCGGCCTCCGTCGAAAGGCGTGTGGTGGCCTTTGTGATGTATGTACATTTAGTTAGTAAACAGTACTTTTTGCGCGTCAATACTAAAACTGCTAAAGCAAGTTTGTGTGGCGAGATAAAGAAGCGTAAAACACGAATGCCGTATTTTGTAAATAAGGCTTAATAATTGGCTGGTTGACCAACTTGCGTGACCTAACGTCTGGAAGCGACTGAGGCTATGACAGACGCTGTAGTGGCAGTCTCTAAAAAATGTCAGACACCTGAGGCTCTTAATGTGCAGTTGCATTGAACAGTACACCGACTTCAGTTATAGCTCTTCTACGCTAGATCTCAACTATTGACCTCAATTATTGCATTCCACGCTGCACTGCCACCTGACACTCTCGCTAGATAAAGAGTCTTCAGTTGTGTATTGCAACCTAATATTGTGCGTTACATGTATACTCTGTATACTATCCTTAGGTGTAAGAAACATTGTAGTATTGTATCAGAACTTGCGGATTCAAAAATTTGTGGAACCAGCAGTCATCAACATCTTTAGAGGACACATCTCTCGCATGATTAAATGTCTTAGAACCACACCAAAATCAAAGATAAATGAGCGATGCTGTATTCATTCTAGCAAGTGCAAGTGTATATAGTTAGCATATCAGACAAAACTTTAACCGTAAACTTGGGCTACGATTACAAAAAGTGTACTACCCTTTATTTGACTTGTCTTGTTCATTTTCGAGGAAGTCCTGTGCTCATTGAACCAAACATTGGGAATCAAGCTGCATGATAGATATACAACTCCACTCATGCAAACACAACAATACGCCACCAAGCGCTGTACATAGTACAAATACCCGCCTACAAATGAGAAATATCCTAACACCTTATACAGTTTTTGTTACCTCAACGCATCCTGCCTGCCAATAATATGACTCGCAATATTAGAGCGCCCGTGCACATTTGCGCTGACAGCCTCAATCTCATCAGTATGTACATTTTAAACAGTTGTACAAGCACAATAAACCACTACAAGGTTCTCTAAACTGGAATCATACATATTCAATATATGTGGCGTGGAATCTCTGCGAAAGTGTAAACGTGGTTAGGGGCTCTAAGGGAACACACTGCAGGAGTACTGCAATGCAGCATCACATTTGGAGTAGTGTCGGTCAACGGAAAATAGTTGCCTTGCCAATATCTCTCCTGTAGTCTCATTATTAAAGGCTCAACGTTCAATCCAGACAGGAAAGTAATGTTCACTGGGCCGTGTAACAGTTTATTTGAGGCCACAGTCGTGTTCGCATGACTTTCCGGTGAGTAGTCGCACTCTGGGAAGTTTGACGTTTACATCAATTGGAAAGTTGGTTCACACGTTGATTGATGCTTCATGGCTGCCATGTTAAAACGAATAAACTAAGTGTGCGGTAAGACCAGGCTCATTTCTGGTCATATGGTTTAATTGTATGCCGATCAATCTGAAATATAAAAAAGAATTTACCTCGTCATCGTGGCGTGCATTGTTGAAATTTTTATGCTGGACTTTTCAACGGTTGCCTATAAGAGAGTGATTAGAAAGCAATAAAAAAGCAAAAACTGAGAAAGATTGAATATCCAGTAAATTACCGCAGAGTGCTGTAATGAACCAAGATCTCTTCGCCTAAGTTCAATGTTAGGAAAGGATGTTTACTCTTTAGTGTAAAACAAATAGAAGTTTGGGGAACAGTAGCTATACAAGGCAAGCTTAAATATGCGGTGCAAGGTGCTACAATCATTCAAGCTGAGAGTACGACCTATCGATCATCCTCTTTTATAAGTGACATTACATTTCTTTCCAGACACAATATTGGAATGAAAAACATCGCCAATAAAGGTGGTCCAAACTAATTGCCCCTGCTTCACTCAGCTGAAAGTGCATTCTTAATTTATCAAGTTATTTTGCACTACGCTGCTTTTAGGGTTTGTCACCCTGCATTGTAAACCAGATGCCACATTTTAATATTATTATGTCTTCAGTTTTGTCTTTTTGCTTAGTTGTGTTGTTTTTGTTGGTTATGAAAAGTCTCTACCTTATACCAGCTTGTACCAACTTTACCACGCTGTAAGATATGTCGCAAATGAAGAATTTTAAATAATAAAGTAGTGAAGAAGCGCAACAAGAGCATGCCTGACTTGTCCGCGCGTGACAAAAACACCCCATCACGTAAGAAAGACGAATAAAGAAATACAAATTGGAAGTGATCAAAACTAATAAAAAACCGAAGTATGGCCATGGCCCAGCTTCGCCCTCAACAGTACGCTGCGGCAGCGTAATCACGCCTCGTGCACACCACCACTTCACTTTTTAACGCTATCATGTTATTAGGAAACATACTTAAGATAGACTTCAACTTGAGAGCCTCCCAACGTATTACTCGTTGCAAACCGAGTAAAATAAGCAAGCCTGAGCATGATGAGTGGTGCGCGGTACAACACTTCTGTATTGGAAATGTAGGAGGGGAGTCGACGTAGGAAGGAATACTTTGAGAATGTTCTCCCTCCCCTTTCACATTTAGCGGTTCACCACTACACAGAAAATACAAGCCTAGAAGAACCCAAGACGCCATAGAAAGCAGACATGACTTTAAACAATTTATTTTAGATCTAATATCGCAGGCAACTTTTTCCAGCATCTAAAGTTCACGTTCCATCGGCGTAAATTTGAATTGTAGACTTCTATATCAAGCAATGTTAAATTTAGCAGACATACTTCAAAGATATATTGACGAGATTAACCCTGGCAGTTTTTTACAGCAGTCGCGTCATAAGACAGATGTCTCGTTTCAATCCTTGAATATACTTCTTTCGCATAAGTCTTGTTGCTTGATGTCATTAGCGTGAACTATTCATATAATAATAGAAGCATAAACGATAAACCAAACAAAAATTGCAGGTTCTCTCTTTCGTACAAAAAGCAACAAGAAATGAAGGTGCGTGGCTGGTCTCAGGAGGGAAAGAGACAAAGCTCTCTTTCCTTCTGCACGAGTTGAGTGACACGATTACGGCGGCTTTATTGCGAAGCAGCCAACGAAAAAAAATGGATTCTCATGAGGAAGCTTATCGGGAAAAACGCAAGAAACAACATAAAAGAAACATACGAGTAAGCTGTCACGGCGAGAGGAAAGACAGGTGGACAAAGTGGAGCTGCTTCACACCCTCGCGTTGCCTCCTAATTCTCTCACCACCATTCCCCCTGCATTCACCGAGGAACGAGGCATGCATGTCGAGGTAAAAAGAACCCTTTGAGGACCACCTTTTTTCGATGGGCTCATCAGGGAAGCCGCCGAGCGGCAAACTTATGCGCTGACGCGTGGTCTCTTTACTTCTCCCAGGGGGGAAAGGAAGGAAACAGAAATGCACAACAAGTTTCTGCTGACACCCCTTTAGTGCACTCTGTTGTCTGAAGAACGCCGATCTAAACAAAAGCAAAACAAAAGCAAATGTGCAATCAGTTCACAGTCGAAACGCTGATTACTGCGAAGGCAACGCATGTAAATATTTTTTAAGCATTTAAAATTTTCAGTAACGCTTGATTGCCGAAAGGGTTAGTTTAGATGTTAGAGAACGGTTAGCAGTTTTTTTTTCGCATTAGTCTAGAAATCGTGAAAAAATGCAGAGGCAATGGCTTAACAAGGTGCTTTAGCTTTCTCGTTAGTGACTGGCAGGCTTGGATTGCTAAAGTCGGATGGGAAGTAGAGCCGAAAGCATTTGTTTTTCCATATGATGTGTAATGCCGTTGTCTGGAAGACGCTTCTAGAAGAGCCTTTTCAATAACGATAACAACAGCTCATGCTCGCTTTGGAAATGTGGCAAGAGGGTGAAACTGCATCATGCACAAACTACCACACAAATGCCGAAAAAAACGGCAGTCGCCAACATAGGCCAGCCAAAAATGCGGACTTCTCTCAGACTCACTCACAAATTTATATTTTGCGCTTAGGACACACTCGGGCTAAGAGCCACCATATTTTTCCTAAACGGTACTCACTCGAACTCCGATTCACAGCGTTTTCGACAGAGCTCATTCGCACATCAACTAACCGAAGTACTAATCGCTCGGGCTCAGTCAAACTTTGGTACGAGTCCAGGGGAGTATGCGGGAGTTGGCTGATGGGGGAGTTTGCCGTCCTACTGTTGCAAGACAGCAATATAAAATGATTATAAATCAAAAGTTCACAATTTCCAGTGCGCTGTACTCCTAAATTTTAATCAATCTGCACCCAGTGTTGAAAACACCTATGCAAAGTAGCAAATCAAATTGAAACGTGAATTAGTGCGCCAATATACGTTCTACGAAAAATGATGCAAATTATCTTTTAAAGAGCCACAACTTCTACAAAGACTGCTCGTAGAAGTAGTTGAAAGATTTCCTGTCACCCGAGCGTCCCTGAAATGCTCATTTTGACTATATGGTTTCTGAAATCGCAACAACATTATATTATATAAAAATAAATAAGTGGTGCATGTGTTCCCACCTATGAAGAACGAACGAACCCGCCCAATCTAACTGCTAGTGATCTCGTAACAGCTTTCACGCTGTAAAATAGAAAAGTTACTGCAGCAGGCAGCACTACAGAGGGGTAAAAACAAAATGTGGGGACTATGGTGGAATGTTTCAACTCACTGCCCCGTTTTCGTGGTTATTCCGAATAATCAGTGCTGAAATTGCGTCGACATCGGCATTGATATAATTAGCCATTGAAATTGGCAATTGAAACCACACTACTATGAGTAGCTACGCTATTCGCTAGATCACACTGTATGTAGCAAAATACTTATTTTTATACGTTAAAGCTCACCTACATATGTTTATTCTCAAACAGAACGAAAAAAATGACTGTTTTCTTCATTTTAAATGTTATCACAAGGCAGGAAGTATGATTTCATGATGCCTTATGTTTACGTGGCTCTTAGTGTGCTAATTTAAGGCCTAAAAACAGTTTTCACACACTGGTTGCATCCCACAAATTGCGTTAGGTTCATTTGAAGAATATTTTGCAATGAAGAAAACTCGTTGGACACAATCTTTTGGGATGTTATCATTTTATCTGTTTTATGTGAAGAGATTGATTTTCACCACGTGATTGTTGAAGCATTCCGCGAAATATAACATTACGTTTTGCAATGAAATGAAGAACTACGATGGAAGCCGAAGCAAACAATAAACGAAGGCGGCTTTTTTTTTCTTGATTTGATGCACTTTGCAAATTTACCTCAGCAATGCACACTGATACGAGTATGCACTTTTGCATTGGTCGGCACACCATACAGCTTTACGAAGAATTCTGCTGAGGATAGCTTTACGCAGTAATTTTGAATGGTGTAGGTAAGCGCCAGCACGCAGTCTGCAAGGTGGCTTACTCTATCAATGAACAAAAATTTCTTCCTATTTAGGAAATGAGTGTTAAAAAATTTATTATATCCACTTTATTGACTTCACAAAACTGATTTTTGTGCCAAGAACGCTCCTATTGTTTTTATTTGTTGCTTACGTGTCATGTTTTTTTTACCAAACTATTTTGGAACGAGTGGCAAAACATTTAAGCCACGTGCCCTTACACATTTTCAGTTTTTTTTAGTTCTGTGGGGCGTCACGTGTCTTTATCCGCTTGTTCCTCTGTTAGTGTGTTACAAGGCGAATGCATGAGCTGGATTTTTTCCGATTTCTTTCATTATTCTACACACAAAACATAATTATCTTCAATGCGTGAGCACGAGGAAGTGACACAACGCAAGGCGTGACTAATATGCGTTGCACGATTGGAGTATATTCTCAACTTTACTGAATGCCAGCTGCTGTCAGTTCAAAGGTATCGCCGAAGCTGCAGCCACAGGCGCTTTTCCCGCATGATGAATTGCTGTTACGTGGATCTCGCTTATCCACGTAAGTCTGGCAGCATTAACACCCGAGCCTTTATCGCCATGGCGGCGGGTAATAGCTTAAGCTCACTAAAACCCGTATTCACAAACGCCCCTTCACTCAAAGGCTCTGCTCGACTCGAAAAAGTCGATGGAAGTGCCATCTCTTGGCGCATCAAGTCACTGTATATCGGCGATATTCTGCAGCGATTCTTGAGAAGCGCAGTGTCAACTTCAGTCGACCAGTGGCGCAGTGCTCACCTTCGTCAAGTGAAGGATGGAATTCGAGTCGAGGATCGTTTCTAAATACGGGGGTAAGTGAAGAAGCCTGTTTTATCACCCTGTTACGTTCACAGACCTCAGGTAGCCGTACATATCGCATTGTGAGCATTTCAATGCAGGCACTATTCAATTACGGCAAAGGCGAAAAATTGGCAGATCTCACGTAGAGTGGGAATCGATGATATGCGAAACACGAATGAGAAAATTGATATGTCACTTTATATTCAGCGTAACGTTACGAGGTAAAGGTAAATAATGCCATACATGACTTCCTTGTCATGATTATCATGTTCTAATGTGCCGTTTACTTTTGTCATCTATTCACGTCACGTGATACCAAATTTTGTATATGTAGAGCTATCGAAACGGCCACGTGCACGCTATGAGCTTGGTATGTTGTCATGTTCTTACATGATGCGCGTGTCAGGATTATCATGCTCGCACCAGTCAGATTTTTCGTCATCCATTGACGTTACGTTATACCAAATTTGGTATATGTGGAGCTAGCAAAACGGCCGTGAGCGTATCATGAAGGGCCCAATATACTACATTGTAGCGCTGACGCCCGCGAACGCTGGGCACAGCGACGCTACTTTAGCAAAACACGAGCACTTTATAGTCTGACGCCAGGCGCGACCAGCGTTTGTCGGCGCGGTAACCGGCGCGACATGCGATATGCTGCATTTCGCGCCGATGCGTTACTTAGACAACACTTAGTCTCCCTGTTTTCGTGACAGAGGGACGCTGGAGGCGCTGAAACGCGCATGCGTCAAAGCAACGCAGCGCGCGCCTGCGAGTATATGGCAGGACTGGTGCCTGGCGTGACAAAGCCGGTTTGTCTTGACGAAATAAACACCGGTGAGCACGCGCACCACATCACGGGAAATGTGTTTCCGCCTTGGCTGTGGCATGTAGTCATGTTCTCACATGACATGCATCTCATGGTTGTCATGTTTGCACCAGTCGCTTTTACCCTTGTCATCCTTTGGCGTCGCGTAATACCAAATTTGGTATACGTGAAGCTGGCAAAACGGTCTCGAGTGCATCATGAGCATCACTTGTAGTCATGTTGTTACGTGACACGCATCTCATGATTATGATATTTACACCAGTCACATACCTTCGTCATCCATACACGTACTGTGATACCAAATTTAGTATATGTGACACTAGAGAAACTGCCGCGAGCGCATCATGAGCGTGGCATGTTGCCATGCTGTTATATGGCACGCATGTCATTATTTTCATGTTAGGGTCTGTCGCTTGTATTTTCTATGCAATCATGCCATATCATAAATGTTTTGCAACATGTCATGTGAACGAAACCACCACAAGAGCTCCTAGACCATGAAACGTAAATCAGGACATTTATGACATACATATCATGATTTTCATGTTATGACTTGTCAAATATGTTTTCAGTACAGTCATGTTATGCCAAACCAAGTGTAGTATCTATATCATTATCGAAACGGCCAGGAGAGCTAAAAGTGGTAGGCGGCTAGATAGATAGATACGCTCAAAGTCGCCGAAGCTCGCTAAGAAATGCTTCGCATCTGAAAAAAATGCCCTCACCTCCCCAAAGGAATCGTAAGGAAACGCAAATACATTGCGTAGCGTGCATAAGGGCGTTTCGCACGTAAGGACCCCACATTTGAAGAATGATTTTTCTTTTTTTTCTTACACCGTGCAGCCGATTGTGCACGTGGCGTTTTTCTGCCGCGCGAAACCACGGTATGTGTTTCTAACTCTAGCTGCAAGCGCGCACGGTTTAAAAGGGTAGTGAACTAGCAAACAGCGTTCTCGACTCGGCGTTGGCGTTTCACAACGGTGTCTCGAGCACAAGTTTCCGTATGTGATTGAGAGGAGCCCAGCCAGCGAATGAGCGAGAGTGAGGCACGAGCAAACAGAAAAGTGGGCGCAGAGAAGAGTGAGAGAGAGAGAACGGCGAGAGAAGAAGCGGCGAAGCACCGCACCCACCTTCTTTTACACTCTCTCGCACCACATGCTCCGGTTGCGAGGGGCAGTGTAAGCTAACGTGCCCACAGCTGTTGCTATGGGAGAGGGTTGCCGACGAATCCCGATTGGGATTGGATAAACTTTTATTTGGTTCTCCAAAACACAGATCACTGTGTTGCAGGCAGCTCCCACGTGGCGACTGAGATGCCGAGCTCCTCAGCCGCCTCACGGGCTTGGTGGACAGCCCAGAGTTGATCTGCTAAGGACGAGCTGCAGATTGCCGCCGCCCATCTGGCAGAGGTGATGTTCAATAAATGAGAGAATTTGGTACACTGCCGGAGCATATGTTCTAATGAAGCTATTTCCCACAATGTGGGCAAAGATTACTGGGGTATAGGTCAGGGTACATGATGTGTAACATTTTCAAAGTAGGATACATGCGCCCTTGCAAAAGCCCTAGTGTAAGCGCTTGGGGCCTATTTAGATTTTTGTGAGGTGGAGGGAAAGTCCTTCTAGACAAGTAGAAACGTTTAGTAAGATCGTTATATGTTGTAAGAATTTCCCGGTTATCCCTTCACCGGTAGAACGTATCCCCGGGAAGGCGCTGTTCGAGAGGTCTCGCGCCGCCTTGTGTGGTGCTTCATTGAGATTGGGAGGGGAGTCGTTGATTTGTCCAAGGTGAGCTGGGAACCAACTCAGAAGATGATGCGTTATGTTCTTGCCTTGTAGTATTCTCAGCGTTTGTTCTGAGACCGTTCTCTTTGAGAAGGCACGTAGTGCTGCCTTGGAATCACCGTAGACGACTTCAGTGTTATCCATCTTCAGTGCTAAGGCGATGGCTTCCTGTTCCGCAATGATTGGGTATTTCGTCCTGACCGTCGCTGAGTTGACGACACGGCCAGCCCCATCAACCACCACTGCCACAATAGCTTTCCCATTGGCGTAGGAAGCCGCGTCAACAAATATGACCCCTCGTTCCTCGTTTGAGACTTGACAAAGTATAGTCCTGGCCCTCGCTACTGTTCTTCCGATGTTGTGTTCTGGATTCATGTTTCGTGGTATAGGAGATACCGTGATATTCTCCTTGATGTTGTCGGAGACATTATTGTATTGCGTCTAATTGCCATTGGGTGTTGGCCCAGCTTCAGCAGGATTATTCTCCCCGACATTGCTGTAGATAACCTTGCAAACTGTGCTCTCTCTTGGGCTTCTGCTGTTGTGAATGCCAAGCTCGAGTATACGCTCGATGCTGGTATGTATGGCTAGGCCCAGGACCTTCTTGATAACTTTCTTGAAGAGCACATTCAGTGTCTCGGACTCTGCCCTTAACCAACTGTGCATTGCTGCCTCGTACGTGAAGTGGCTTAGAACAAGCGCACGCATCAACCTGATTAGGTTGTCTTCCTCGATCCCATTTTTTTTCGTTGGCCACTCCGCCTATGAGGGGCACCACACTGTCTGTTTTCCAAGTTAACTTGGCTATAGATTTGCTGTTAGCGCCAGTAGACTCTATCCGTATGCCCAGGACTTCAATGGAGTCGACCCTCTGGATGCCATTTCTTTAATTGTGCGAAGGTGGATGTTTATCTTGTTTAATGGCTTCCATCCCCTGGGCTTCAGTCCCCGGTCGTGTAGTCCGATACAATAAATCTTCTGACTTACTCGAGGAGCACTTGAGCCCTCGAGGAGCACATGAGCCCTTGAGCCCTTGAGTATGAATGAGTGGTAGATGTGAAACGCTTTTTCTAAATCTAGGCACAGAATGGCCCTCTCGTCTCTGGTTTTGTTGTCGAAGACCTAGTGTTTGATAAGCCTGATTGCGTCTTGTGTGGATAGCCCTGCCTTGAATCCTACCATATTGTGTGTATATATGTCATTATCTTCCAAGTACTTGTTTATCCTGTGTAGCATGACATTTTCTGCAACCTTGCTGATACATAATGTCAAGGATATCGGCCTCATGTTGTCCAAGTTAGGCGACTTTTCTGGTTTAGGAATAAGGATCGTGCTGGCCAGCTTCCATAGCTCTGGCATCCTGCCTTCTTTCTATGCTGCATTGATCATATCCTTCAGGGTGTCAATTGAATCGTCATCAAGTTTACGAAGGGCCTTGTTTGATATACCGTCCGGGCCAGGGACCAACCTGCAGTTGAGATCATGCAAGGCTCTTCTGATCTCCTCGATGTTGAAGTCGCCTTCAAGACCTGGATTGGGTGTGCCCTGGTACTGTCTACTTGGTGGTGCCCATTCTCGTTTCATTTGGAGGTACATATGCACGAGCCGCTGCACAACCTGCTGTTCTGTAGTGCGTCCTATCTCTTTATGCAAAATTCGAGCGACAACATGCTTTTGATTTGTTTTGTTGGTGTTTTTGTTAAGGACATGTTTTAACATATTTCATATCTTGCCATTGCGCATCTGACCATCGACGGAGTTGCAGATTTCGTCCCATTGCTGCCTGGATAGCGCCCGACAATGTTCCTCGACTGATCTGTTTACCTCAGCTATCTTCTTCCTCAGTCTTCGTTTCAGGCGCTGACCCTTCCAACGGTTTTGTAGAGCTTGCTTTGCCTCAAGAAGATTAACGAGCCAGCTATCCATTCTTTGAACTGTAAATCTGTGGTGATGGTGGAGGAAATAGCTTTGATGTCCTCTTCAATTTGTTCGACCCCCTGCTCCAAGCCTGGTCTGTGGCCATCTTGTTCCCGTTTTATCCTTAACTTTCTGACTTATCCCAGCCTGTGAAGTGAAATTCTCTCTGCTTTTTACGCTCCACCGAGAAAGTAGTGGAAAGAATGCAGTGGTCACTCCCTAGGTTTACAGCAAGGTTCATCCACTGGGCCTTCTTGATGTTCTTTAGAGTGTAAGGTCCGGTGTGGAATCCCTGCAGCAAGATGTACCAAGCCTTGTTGGTAGGCTGGGGTCCGTGATTAGGGTGAGATCAAAGTTCACTGGCACTTCGCCAAAGTCGATTTCCTTTGCCAGTGTTGTACTTGTAACCTCATGTATGATGAGGGGCATTGAAATCACCTGCTATGACAAGTAGACATTTCCCGGCGATAGTTACAGCTTTCTTAAGAACCATCTTTATTCCTTGCTTTTGTTTCTTTGGACTGCTATATGTGTTATGAATAAAAATGCTCTGACGGTTCCTGGTAGCTGGCACGATCTCTACCATGTCGTGTTCCATTCGGCCTGCTTCTATTTTGAGGTTGTGGGTTACGTGCATTAGTTTCTCGTATACGAAGCTGCAGACTCCCGTCCCTTCAGTATCCCCTACTACAGGCCCGAATCCAAGCAGCGTTGTTTGTGGTGAAAGGGTTTCTTGCACTATTATAATATCAGGCTTTTCTTGGTTGCTCCTGATATACTGCTGTAGGGTTGCCTTCTTTTTAAGGTAACCTCTACAGTTCCGTTTCCAGATACGGAATTCTTCATGAGGCGTTGCCATCATGGTTATTACATGGGCCGCCAGAGCCTGATGCTGCACCTGTTGACAGGTATGATACCCCTAGTATTGGTGGCCGAAGAGGTAAATTTGGTGCGTGAGGACGCCTTGCTGTGTTGTGCAGATATGCTTCGACCTTTGTAATGCGCCAAGTCATATGCTCTTCCAATGCCACCACGCTTGATTGTAGCCTGCCTATCTGCTCCCTAAGATTGGCTACTACCTTGCTGAGTGTGTCAAAGACCTTTTTCATATCTGACATGGTCGTTTGGTTGCCTTGCAGGTGTTCAGCCATGACTGCCCTCTTTTCCGCAGTTCTCGGGTTCCCCACATTTTCAGCCACAGGGACATCAACTGACTCACGCGTTGGCTGTGAAGACTACGTGCTGGTTAGCTCAGTGAGATTTTTTATTTCCTTTGTACACAGCCGTTTGGACAGGCCGTTTGAGCTCCCTGAATGTGTGCGCATGTGGTTTTTTGTCTAATTTATTTTATATCTGTCTATACCTATCCTCTTTCCGGCCCTTTTCCCCACCCCCGTACAGGGTAGCAAACCAGTTCGTCTAGGTTAACCTCCCTGTCTCTTCCTTTTATTTATTTCTCTCTCTTTATTTCCTTCAACTTGGCTGATAGCCTCTCATTTGATTTTGTAAACCTGGTATTTTCTTGCTTTAGCTGTGCAATTCTATCATGCTCTGGCAGCTTACCTGTCCTCACCTCTGCCGTGCTGCAGCACACTCGCCCAGCCCAGCAGCCTTTCGGTGTAACTGCAGGCATCCTCCTAGGGTCAGAAGCCATGATCTCGAACTGAACGCCAGGCAGCTGTTCATTCAGGTGCCGTCCAGACTGATCCCGACCCTGATATTGACCTTGAGAACTCGAGTGCCCCCGTGATTGGGAGTTGGCCTTGGGTCTAGAACCTCTACTGGAACGCGACCTCCCCCTGGAGTGGGGCCGCCATTCTCCTTCTTGTGTAGTCTGGATGCTCTGGCTCCCGTTGGCTGGAATAAGCGGCTTGTCGTTGGTGTCTGGACTCGATGAGATTGATGCGTCCCGGGCTTCTGCGGATGCTCGCGACAATTTCCAACGTCTGCGTCTGTCGAGGTATGGCACTAAGAACCTGTTCTTGCAGTCCTTGTCTGCTGTGGGATAGTGACCGTCGCACAACCTGCATCTTGGATTGCACTGGTGCAACTTATCTGGGTTCTTGATCTTGCAGCCTCTGCAGATGGTTTCAGCTGGGTTCGGACAGACGTCAGATCAATGTCCCAGCTTTCCTCATACATAGCAAATGTCGATGTTTTTGCGGTAAAGGGAGCACTGCAAAAGTTAAGGTCCATATCTCACGAATCTCGGCACTTTGTGTTCTTCGAACGCTATGATGATTGTCCCAGTGTCCTCGATTCTCTTGGCCTGCAGCGCGAGCGGCTTGTTCGCGTTCACAATCTTTCGGGTCACAATGTTCTGAGTATCACTTACGGGGATCCCGCGAATCACTCCTTTACAAGTATCGTGGGGTGCCGTGGCGTACGCGCTAAGCCCAAAAACTTTGCCTCCAATGTCAATTTGCTTGACCTTGAGGTATCTTTAGGGTCTGTATTGGTCCGGAGTGCTTGCCACCATAATGTTTTGCTGCAAGTTGGAACAGATGATGTCCTGCATGGCCTCCGCCTCTTTGACGCCGGCCGCCAGTACTCTCGATTCTGCCACGGCTCCAGCGACAATTCTCGAGATATCTTATCCTCCACGTGATCGTAGCTCAATTTTGCTGAAGTCCTTGGGTGGTGGTGACATGCCTCCAGCTCGCACGATTTTATGCTTGCTGTCATGCTTATTACGACTGGCTCGAGCATCTTCCCCAATGCCAGCCTTGGTGGAGCCCTTGACAGCGGAAACGCTAACCGCGGCTAGCTTATTTCTTGAGCGCCTCGTTTCGGCTTCCTTCCAACCTATGTCTTCCTTGCAAACCTCTGGAGAGATGTCCTCTCCATCTACTTGGTATTCCATTCTCATTTGTAGGTGTTGGAACACGCAGAGCGTTGAGTCATGGTGGCACCGGGATGGCGCATCGGCGGCAATCGCCTCCTTGGTTAGGCTTAAATCCTCCAGTGACGTTGCCATGTAAAAATGTTCCAAAAAGGGTTTAAAAGTCCACTCACAAGCCGTACGTAGAGGGGCGAGAAAGGGAATCTGAACCCCCTACACCACGTGTAGTTCAATTTTTCAGGGTATACTAAAATATTTACACGTATTCACAGCGACCACCAATTGCCAAAGTGATTCGCTCTGCTGCCCCTTCCCTCCCTTGAAAAAAAAAATCCTGGGTAGCCCTGCGCCAAACTTTTACAGATGGCAAAGCTGAATATAGTGTACCTCTGCACTAACGCACACCATACATTTCACCTTTGCGTTAGTATGAGGTCTGAACACTAGTTCAAGTCTAACGTAGTTGGACAAAAACTGCACGGCGTAAAGTAGCGGCTGTTCTAAGGGGCGTTGTATGGATAGACTTGAATGCGGGTACTTGTGTAAATACATACATACATACATATATATATATATATATATGTATATATATATATATATATATATATATATATATATATATATATATATATATATATATATATATATATATATATATATATATATATATATATATATATATATATATATATATATATATATTGTAGAAAAAGAGGTTGACAAACGCGCGAAAAAGTACTAGTTTTACTAACGTTTCGGCAGGTGGTCCTGCCTTCGTCGGAGTGACACGCCTTCGACGGAGTGATTCACTCCGACGAAGGCAGGCCCACCTGCCGAAACGTTAGTAAAACTAGGGTTTTTTCGCACGTTTGTCGACCTCTTTTTCTACCGCATTTTCCACCGGATCCATTAAATTTCACCCCACCATATATATATATATATATAAGGGAAAGAAGTGTATTTCTAAGGGCTCGTTTTTCCGTGTTTTGACAGAATATTATTGAGATCTAACAGACAGTAATGCCAAGTAAAGGAATGCACAGGAGAAGTTATTAGAACCAATGGAATGTAAATCAGAAAAAAGAAAAGTGGGTGAAAAAATAACCAGCCGTGCGCAGGAATCAAACCTACGACCTTCGACCAACGCGTTCGATGCTCTACCACTTGAGCTACAACGACAGCTATCCCCCCAGCCACTTTATGGGGTATCAATGTCAATTTTAAACGTGGGAGTGTCATTCAGCGCCACTAGTAGCCATGGAGGGGAGTCTGGCACACTCTTTATGAGCCTGTTTGGCGCGACGTAGCACGTGAACTTATTACGAGCAGGCAGCTGATTAATAGTCCCTCGTATACAACCCAATGGCACCAAGTCTGCCAGTACGAGACCCTCGTTAATGAATAAGGGCAAGAAGTGTATACCTAAGGGCTCGTTTTTTCGTGTTTTGACACAATAATATTGAGATCTAGTAGACAATATTGCGAAGAACTGTACAGGAGAAGTTATTAGAACCAATGGAATATAAATATGAAGAAAGAAAAGTGGGTGAAAAAATAACCAGCCGTGAGGAGAAATCGAACCTACGACCTGCGAATAACGCGTTCGATGCTCTAACCACTATATATATATATATAAATATATATATATGTGTATATATATATATATATATATATATATATATATATATATATATATATATATATATATATATACATATATATATATATATATATATATATATATATATATATATATATATATATATATATATATATATATATATACATATATATTTATATATATATATATCGCTACATGCTAGTGCGTGGCGTTGAAGAAGACAACGCAGATAGACTGGCGCGGGCTAATCTGTGTTGCTCGCGCTGCTCGCTTAACCGGCTGTAAATACATCGGTGACTACCCCTCCAAAGCGGACGCTCCCTCGTCGCTTACAACATGACCCCTCAAGACTCGGCTACATCCACTCCGATCACCCGCCCTTCTGCCGAGCCTGTCAACCCAGCGCCCGCAACAACTTTGGTGACGCTTCCTGCGCTCAAAGACCCCGGCGTGTTCTTGGGCAGCGAGGCTTTCGACGTCAACCAGTGGCTACGCCGCTACGAATGGGTCAGCGCCACTTACAGGTGGGATCCCACCTTTGTGCTCACAAGCGTCATTTTTTATCTCGTCGGAACCCCTCGAGTTTGATTTTACAACCACGAGCATTACATAACAAGCTGGGACAGCTTCAAGGAAAAGATCCTTGAGCTTTTTGGTAACATCTCTGGTCATCGTGAAGCTGCGAAAAATGAGTTGTCGACTCGCGCACAATCTTCCACGTAGCCCTACATCGGTCACATTCAGGCTGTCCTCTCACTATGCCGCCAAGCTGAAGAAAACATGTTCGAACCTGAAAAAGTTGCGCATATCCTAAAGAGTATCGCCAACGATGCGTTAAACTTGTTGGTATTCAACAACGCGTCATCTGTTGATGCGATCATTAAAGAATGCCACCGGTTCCAACAAGCTAAAAGAAGACGCATCTCCCATAAATTCCAGCGCCTTCCGAACACCGCTGCGACGTCCTCGTGTCTCGACACATGTCATCCACCAGACACCTGTGACAACTTGACGCGAATCGTCCGGCGGGAACTTGAAGCGGCTGCTCCACCTAAGGTGGAGCCAACGCCCTCTGACCCCTCTCCTCCATTTACGTCGCCTCTCATTCAAGCAGTCATCCAGCAGGAAATTGCCAGCTTGGGAATTCACTCTATCTCACCGCCTCTCCGCACCGACTACCAGCCCCGATACACGCCTGCAAGTTCCTTCCCGACCGGCTCTCGCTCAACGTTCCGTAATCCGTCCGCATGGTGAACACCCGATGACAAGCCAATCTGCTTCTTGTGAAAATATTCAACCACACACTTGTTCCGCAATTAGGAATGTGTCATGATTGCTTGTTATTTTACTCTTCTGTCCTGTCATACCACGTAAGCGAACACGGTTACTTGCACGATATGCTGCCATACACGGAGATTTTGCTTTGTGGTGGCATGCTCGACTGCCACGCTAAATTTCTAGGTTGAAAACATAGTCAACCGTGTTTTTTTTATTTTTTCATATTCTCTGATCGCGTCACAAACGGCGATAATGACGTCGATCAACGCACAAACGGGCGCTGAAGAGCTGCGCTTTAACATACTCGCGTATGTTGTCAGGCTGATAAACGAATTACCTAACACCATACTAGTTATGTCAAGGAGCTATCAAGGATCTTGAAACAGCCGTGACACTAATGTGCTATGGTATAAAGCAGTGCCGCTGAGAAAATTTGGGATGACACACGCACGGTCAAGTGCTGAAATTGCTGACCTGAGTACTAGATCAATCACTGGCCGGCCGAGGTCTGCTATTACGCGGGACACCAAGCTGCCATCTCAAGGATAAACAGTGCGCTTTGTAAAATTCCGATAAGAGAACAAAAATCACGTGATGGGCGATTGTCGCAAGTAAATAACAAACCGTGCAGAGCACACGTCGCACTAAGAGATTGTACAAAAGCAGTTATTCGCGAAAATAAGAATAAACAATCGCCTGACAGCATGGACATTTTCGCAAGAGGGATGCCCAATTATTGACACCATGCACAAACAAGATTTCTTAGCCCCTTGTGCTGAGTAGCGACAAAGAAACAGCTGGGTAAAGGAGCTCACGTTCGCTTTGTCAAAGCTTTTTTATATAGTGACCTGTGCCTTTGTACAGATAATAAGTGTCAGCAGTGCAATTGCCACATGAACAAGAAGTGTTTACTGATAATTATTATTTGCCTATACAAAAAGTAGCACGCTTTAATTAGTTTAACAGGCATGGCGCCAAAAACATTCAACGTCATTTCGTCGTCTCTCTAACGTAATTAGTTTGCCGAAATTCAGCATGCACATCGATTTAAGTCATTACGTTACACTCAATGGAACAAAAACGTGCAATAAATTGTTTAAAAATAGGACGCGATAGAGAAATAGTAATTTATTTGTCCAAGTCAGGAGAATCCACAAGGACCCATGCTCCAGCATTCAATACAGCCGCCTCATGTCCAAACGATGGCGTAAGATTTTTATACGATTGGACATTCTTGTAAGGAACAACAAACAATTCAAGCTAGCTTTGAAAAACCAAACGCAAGTCTCAACATCTTATTGTCGTAATAAGCAAAAAAAGTGCGTGAAGTTCAAGCGTGAGTTTGCCATTCGGAATAACTGCGGCCACTAAACTAATTATGTATTTAAATTAAAAATTAAGCAAACAGTCTCAAGAAAAGACAAATTAATCAAAATGTCACACTTCCGCCCCAAACGCGAGGCGCCGATATTGATAGCAATCAATGAAAATAGCGAAGCAATATGAGTGTCGTTCTTTGTATTGGCCTCTTAAATAAGCCTCTTACATCTTACCTCATCTTATGAGCCTCACTTACCTCTTATCACTTGTTTTTTATCAATTAACGAGCTATGCTACCTTACTAACTAGCCATCGCGTAGGGTGTGATATCACATTTCACAGTTAACGCCTTTGTGCAATCGGGCTTTCTGGGAGATTGTAAGCATGGCAGTGCTGCCTGCAAAGGGTGCTCTGTTCGGAAGTCACTGATATTGCAGCAAAGCCATCTACTTGACAAGAAGGTATTTTGTATAAGAAATACAGGAAAGAAAAAAAAACTCTCAACCGTGTTTTGTGAAGTTTAGTAAGTTTGCCTTGTTGTTATTTGCTATTTATATAATTAGTAACTATGAACGAGCTTCTCAACTACTTGACAGAAAGATCTCCAGAGGGAGATGGTCAAAAGCCTATGACATCTTCAGTTTAGCGCAAAAACAACGAACACATGACACATTAGTATGAAGTCTTTCTCCTGTCAGTCATCATGTGTGCTTTTTTGAGGGTTAGAATGAAGGTGTCTCCCTAATGCACGTAATGCCAAATTTTTAACAGCTTCAGACATGAAACCGCGGGAAAAATTAGATGTACTGCACTGAAAAATTCTCGTAATTTTGTAACAGCGAGGCTGTTTGAAAACTGTTCCTTGTGAGTAGATCACATAAATATATCATCATCATAAACAAGTATTTTCAATACAGATTAGATGTACGTACCACATAATTGAGCACTAAACAATTAAAAAGATGAAGTGATCAATTCACGCAATAAATGACTGCAAAGCGATGGCGCCGAGCTGATCACCGCGAGTATGTAGAAAATGTCAATGAACGTACAAGGCAAAGGCGGCTACAAGAAGATTCTGAAGGGATGGAAGGCCTACAACGCTATGTGAGGTGCGAGTGTTTGGGCGAGATTCTGTCTCTAGAAATTGGAAATCCGTGTCGTGTACGTGTCGCGCTGCATGCCCGGCCCATGTCCATTTCTTCTTCTTGATATCGACTATGATATTCTCAACCCCGGTTTCTCCACTGATTCACTCAGTTCTCTTTTTGTCGCTTAATGTTACCCCTATTATTCATCTTGCCATCGCTCGCTGCGTAATTCTCAATTTAGGCTGAACTGTTCTTGTACGTATATTAATATTTCTTAAGTAATATTTATTCTTTGATTCATGATATTTTAACATAATGAAAATACAAAGCTGTGAATGCGAGAAGTTTGATGTGGTTCATGGTAGACGGCAAATAACACAAGAAACGAACGCATGCAAAAGTTTGCATCTTTGGGGATGTTTGTTGACAGCAACAGATCTTCATTATTTTGTTGACTTCATGACAAGCTGCTTAACCTGTATGACAGTGTGTGCGCTCTTTATTACTCTGGACGTAAAAATGCAGTTCAGCGAGAAAAAATAAATTTGGGTTACTGGCACTAATATAGCAACATTCCATTAAAGCGAAGCCATATGGTGGTTTAAATATTCCAAATTTCGATGCATTGAATGAGCATGCCAAGAAATAGATAAATATTAAGGTTTTCGGCGGTTGAAACATACAGCCAGGTTTAGGCATATGCCAAACTTTCACTCTGCCTCTGGGTCCAAAACCCTGAGGTAGACCGCAACCCAGAGGTAGCATTCTGCGACCGAAACCACTGTGATCTAAAGCCAGAAGTATCGTTCTCACAGTACAAAAAAAAAACTGAAAACAACTCCGAGGTGATGGCTTATTTGACAAGCACCGGCGTAGCTCAGTGGCAGAATACTGAGCTAGCAACCAGCAGATGATGGCTTATCTATAGTTCGTGCAGGATGGCAGCTGAAAACGTCATGGCAACTCAATTGTTTTTCGCGTTCTAAGTGTTCACAGCCCACCAGCCGAGAGCCAAAAAGGAGGTGAATACCATCAGAGTAGCCAGATTCCTGGGGTCGAGAAATGACGGGACGAGAGGTATGCTGCCGATCTGCCAATCGTATGACAAAGTGAGTGGACACAACACGAACCAGGCGTTTAAGGCACATAAGTACCTGTAGGTGAGCAGCCTGTCATGAAAAAATATGGAAAACATCCAGGGTAGGAGGTTGTTGACACGCATTTGGGAGATTTTCGTTAAGATTTACGGTGCCACAATTTTTTTTCTTTGCGCAGAGCTGTGAACGGGCTCTATTTGTGCCTCGAAAAGAATTTAGCAACGCGTTGAATAAAATTAAAAGCCAATAAAACGGCGTTTCCATTCTTGAGACGGCATTATTTTGCATAAGTGATGAAAAATCATGATATGTAATTAACCAAACACGTCCCAGAAGCGATAGGAGCTCCTGCATAGTTAACATGCATCACTGAAGAGGAAGGGTTATTAGAGTTTATTCTGTAGTTGCTTACAACAACGTAACCTTAATTTCATTCAGCTTGTTTTTCTGTGGGATTTTTTTAAGTTTAACGTTTTAGAAAACTTACTTTTTGTCTACGGGTTGTGAACAATGAACAGAAAAGATACGCCTGAAAGCTGTCATTTATAGGATTGGAAAAATTCGTTCTCTTGTTGTTTGTGTTCTATATTCCCATACTAAACCCTCCTCCTAGCAATTTAATGCTTTCATTTTGAATATCGCCCTAACGTTTACGTCTTTTCTCCAGTTGCTCATCTCTTCCGAAAACCAAGATCCCTATGCGGGATTTTCAACCTGAACACAACACGAATTATTTGCATGTTTCAATTTTAATGTTGATATCAATGTACTCTTGTTCCTTTCTAGGGTCTTGACGAAACAACTTCTCCATATTTGGAGATCCTTCAAAAAACGTAAGCGTTTCTTGTGTGTTCGCCACATAAAGCAATTGATATGCGAACTGTAGCTTGCCTATGGTATGGAACTACCATCATGTTCCAGTACCAAAGCGCGGATGAGTATCTCAAATACTTTGCTGTTGGAAATACAGCTGTGGAGCCGTTAGTACAGTTTTTATATAAAAATGTATATAGCCGTCATATTCAAACCGCGCAATGTGTGATAATGAAGAGCTATTCTCACTTTTTTTCATCCATGTGGTCACCTCCTGGTGCGACTCCACGATAAGGATGCTGGGTTCTCCATGTTGTCAAATTCTGGAAAGCTTTCTTGTAGAATCCATAGCCTGAAGCATATGAGCAATATCGTCTATAGAGAGAAATAAAGGACAAGAAAATAACGTAATATAACACACTCTATCTTTTTCGGATTTGGTTTGTTTGTTTAGAGCGATTGCATCAAAACTCCTATTGAGCCAAGAGGGGCAGCAAGATATGTACTAAACAAATACGTGCTTCTCAAAACGACACGATTGCAGGTGAAGAATTTTTGTCACGTTCGGGATGTGGTGAAGGGTCTTGGTGCTTTGGTGAAGCCTCGGTGATCAGATAAATGGCCTTCGTGGGTCGGATGCAGTGCGGTGCGGGTGCATGATTTATGGGGTAAAAATTACGCGTATACTAAGAACTACCACTCTTTCAAATGGGTGGCTTCTCTGAAAAAAAAAAAACAACGAATAACTATTTTGTTGTTTCCCGCCACTTCAATGACACATCTTATAGCGACAGCTGTGCAAAGAATTCTTGTGTAACACGCGTAAAAATAGAACTGCGATAAGGTATGCATGCCCTTTTAAGGCCTTACACGCGCCAACAGATGAAAAAGTTAGCTGTAGGCGTCTAACTAGTGGTTTGGGTGTGAACACGAATTACGAAAAAAACTGTTTATCATACGAGGACGTCACCCACGACGTAATCATGGCACATATTGTTAAAACTTGTGATGTATCTATTACATGGCGTCATTGCTTGCTCTGGCGTGGGTGAATCTCGGGGGCAGTGCAAAATTACTTTAGGTGCCGAAGTTTTTGTCGCGCGGCTGTTGAGAGTGAGAAAAAAGAAAGATGATGTTCGTCTTCGGGTGGTGTTATACTGGGAAGTGTGATATAAGCGAAAACTAAAAAAAAGGTGATCAGAGGTCATCGCAGAAAACAACAAAACCATTCGTATGCACTATATGATGAGTCGCGATTCCTGATTTCTGAACATAAAGCATTAGCAAGAGCACCTGAGCACACACAGAATAAAGATGGCGGGTGGGTCGGAACCGGAGCTAGTGCTTTTATGAGTATTAGAATATCATCATGCCACTCTACAACTTTAAAATGTAAATATGCAGAACGCCTATGCACGGCACAAGCGATAAAACGAAAGCCTGAGTATAAACAACTATTGTGGACGCACTTAAACTCATCAAGAAAAGGAGAACAAAAACAAAAGTCACTGTTTTGCTTTTTTCCGGGCTTCTCTAGAGTGGCGCTGCCCAATCGATGTGAAGCGAGATGTGCCGATTCGCAGCTGGTGGAAATAGTGCTGCCAATCGATCGCCATGCATTGCTTGTGGAAGTGTGGGCCGCGACACGTGGAAAGGAACTCTCACGCATTTTGTCACAGACATTATTCTATGGTACTTCTTTTCGAGTAGTGACATATCATGGTGAGCATAGACAACACAGTGCAGAGAGCCCATAGAATCAGACGAGTCTGATCGTATAGGAATAAATTGCAAAATTTGTTGTTTTGTAGTTTTATCTCAGAGAATTAAGAAGTTCAGAATGTGTCGAGAACGTGCTTTTGCAACGGCCCGATGTCGTCGCCATTGTGGTTGCGCCCGATCGATAGGTTTTGAAATTTTGAAATACCACCGTGAATAACAATGAAGCGCAATGTACACCACAGTACAACGTGAGTGAGTGAAAAAGGGTCGCAATTCCACCTGACAGAGCTGACGCAGGCGATGAATTCCACTTTACTGGCCCTTCGATCAGCACGCAAGCTTCTAGTAACACTGTACCATCTCGAAGCGTCTATGAGACATTTCTTTCAGTGACAATCTCGGGCCGTGCACCGCGCACACGTGCGGCAAATGTATGAAATCGCTCCAACTTATTGCAAATATAAATTGGCATATTCTAGACTACTCTTTCTTTACTTGAATGCTAGAGCCGTGATTGTCTAAGTAGAGTGTAAATGTTTAAACCAGGATACTATTATTTCTTGCAATAAAAACAATGTCACCGCTATAAAGACAGCTGCGCCCTTTTAGTGCGTGATTTTTGCGAACCTATAACTACGTGGCTGCTTCCGCTTTTTTTTTTAATGTGAAGCATTTCTTAGTGAACTTCGGCGACTTTTAGCGTATCTATCTATCTATCTATCTATCTATCTATCTATCTATCTATCTATCTATCTATCTATCTATCTATCTATCTATCTATCTATCTATCTATCTATCTATCTATCTATCTATCTATCTATCTATCTATCTATCTATCGAACCGCCTACGTATATTAGCTCTCCTGATCGTTTCGATAATAGTAACCATACCAAACTTAGTATGGCATAACATGCCAGTATAAAGAACATATTGGACTAGTGATATCATGGAAATCATGAGTGTGTCATAAATGTCATGATTTACATTTCTTGGTCCTGCAGCTCTTGCGGTGGTTTCGTTCGCATGGCATGTTGCAAAACAAGTATGGTATGACATGATTGCTTGCCGAACACAAGCGACCAAGCCTAACATGAAAATCGTGACATATGTGTCATGTAACAACATGACTACATGCCACGCTCATGATGTGCTCACGGCCGTTCCGCTAGCTTCACTCATACCATCTTCGGTATAACGGGACGTGAATGGATGACTAAGGTATGACCCTGGTGCAAACATGATGAACAAAAGATGCGTGTTATGTAACAACATGACTACATGCTACACTCATTATGTGCTCTCGGTCATTTCGCTAGCTTCCAATGTACCAAACTCGGCATTACGTAACGCGAACGGACAACATAGATAAATGGCACATCCAAACATTATAACCACGACATGCGCGTCATGTAACAACATGACTACATGCCACGCTCATGATTCGCTTTCGGTGGTTTCTCTAGCTCCACATATGCGATATTTCGTATAACGATACGTCCATGAATGACGAATGTATGTAAATCGTGCAAACATGATAATCGTGAGATGCGTGTCATGTGAGAACATGACTAAATGCCACAGTCACGGTGCTAATCCACTTCAACGTGGCGTGGTGCGCGTGCTCTCCGGTGTTCATTTCGTCGCGTCACGCCGGCATTGCCACGCCAGGCGCCGGCTCTGCCAATATACTCGGCTGCAGGCGCGTGCCGCGTTGCTTTGATGCATGCTTGTTTCAGCGCGTCCAGCGTCCCTCCGTTACGAAAAGAGGGAGACGCAGTGTTGTCTGGGTAACGCGTCAGCGCGAAATGCAGCATGTCGCATTCCACGCCGGTGGCCATCAGGGTGCGCCGACGGACGCTGGTCGAGCAGGTCGCGCCTGGCGTCAGAAGGCTCGTGTTTGGTAAAGTAGCGTCACTGTGCCCAGTCTGCGCGCGCTCGTCAACGCAACATTGGAGTATATTGGGCCCTTCATGATGCGCTCGCGGCCGTGTTGCTAGCTCCACATATACCAACTTTGGTGTTGCGGTACGTCAATGGATGACGAAAGTATAAGACTGGTGCAAATATGATAATGCTGATAATCGTGTCATTTAAGAAAATGACAACATACCACGTTCATAGCGTGCTTGCGGCCGTTTCGCTAGCTCCACATGTACTAAATTTGGTATCACGGGGCGTGAATAGATGGCGAAGGTATACAACACATCCAAACTTGATATTGATGACACAGAAGTCACCTAAGCAATCATTAACCTCCTCCTTGTGACGTTGTGCTGACTTTAAAGGGATATATCAACATTTCTCATTCTTGCTTTGCATATGATCTATTCCCACTGTACGTAGGATCTGCCAAATTTTTTATTCATTTGATAGAAAAAGTTCTTTTCAGAAAGCTTTGAAGAATAACAATGGTGCAGATTATTTACAGGTAAAATTTTGTTCTGCTACCTTTTAAAAGAGCGGCGAAGCTTCTCAACAGTCGCAATCCGTGTCCTCACTCTGTGCTGTTTTCGTCTGAAACAAAGCACTGACAGTCACGGAAGGAGTAATGAATGATGTGTCTTTGCCGTCTGCTGGTATGCTCGATGCTTCTTATGTGTCGAAAAGTGCATGCAGAGGCCAGTAGCTCTCAGAAGCCATATTCAATATCAATATCATCCTGTTATGAAAGCCAATACATAAGGTTCCTTTTGCCGTTAGCGCTAATCACTATACCGCTATCTATGGAGGTAATTCCTTTTGAGCAAGATGCGATAGTGATTGTCAGCCGTCGTCGGAAGCCACACCACACACAATATTTTGCACGTGCACGGAATGGCAGCCAGGATGAAAATCGCCCGCACGGCGTCATTATCGAAGTCCGCCACCTTATGTGCTTTCACCGTCCATTGAAGGAGCACCTCGTTGTGCAGCGTCGCACGTCGTGTTGGTTAACGTGGTGCGAGCACGTGTGGTGCGGTGAACATCAAAGGCCGACTCACTTTACTCTGTAGTTGTTCAGATGATTTCGTGCAGTACTAAGGGCACCGTTTAGCCCGTCACGTTTAAAGTGTTGTGCAAAGATTTTCTCTAATCATTCGTTAGGCAAAATGTAGCGGATGTACCGATGTCCGCCAGTGTGGTACAATATAATATAGAGAGCCTCTGGGGCAATTTCGGCCGTGCTCAGCTTCGATTCAAAATTCGGGAGTTCGAGAACCGCGGCCATTACGTATGCGAAATACTTGAGGCCCGTGTAAAGTGCGATGCAAGTTCACGTTCTAGAACACAAGATTGCCCAGAGGCCTTCACAACGGTGTGCCTCAGGAGCTTATAGAACACCAGATAATAATAATAATAATAATAATAATAATAATAATAATAATAATAATAATAATAATAATAATAATAATAATAATAATAATAATAATAATAATAATAATAATAATAATAATAATAATAATAATAAGGCACTTACTACCATACGTATAGACCGTTATATGATATCACGCTAGTGTAAACACAAGAAAAATGAAAAATCCGCCTCATAGACGTCAATCCCTGCACAGGACACGTATCGAAAAAACAAACATCACCAACTCCCTCGTCTCAATCCTGATGAAAACTCGGTATTTCCAAGAGCCGTCTGCAAGTGTATGTGTATAGGGCACATCGCCACAGTATACACCCCACCTCTTTGCCCTCTTTCATTTGATTAGAGGAATGATTTCACGAAACTCACCGTGTAAAGTTTTCCCCTTTAATCCATGCCTGAAAAGCGTATACAGAAAACGTATTAAAGTAAACTGTGAGTACAAGTGCATAAGAAGTTTCAATTTAAGTACAGAAGAGCATCGCACGACATCTAGATCACGACAATCCCTCAGACGTCCGTTTTCTAACGCAGAAATGCGTCAATAATGGTTGTCATTCATCATTATCACCAGCCTGACTACGTCCACTGCAAGGCAAAGGCCTCTTCCATATTCTGCCAGTCAACTCAGTCCTGTGCTTGCTGCTGCCACCTTGCTGCTGCCACCTGATTTTAGAAAATTTCCAGATGCTCACAAACTTCCCAAACTCATCTGCCCTCCTAACTTTCCTGCTCCTCCTCACCCGCTTACCTTCACTGGGAATCCAGTCAGTTACCCTTAATGACTAAGGGTTATGCTGCCTACGCGCTACGCGCCCGGTTGTATGATACTGTAGAAGTGATGAAGTATACACGTGACCAGTTCAGTTAGCTATCTACATTACAATCAATGCTACAGATGAGGGACGAATTTACCTCGTTTTATCCACTCGCTTTGGTTTCGCTGCTAAAGAGCATAACCTCCACACCTATGCTTTAGAGCTTTCTTTCACACTCTCTTTTTTCGGTAGGCACATTTTTTTCGGACATCATTTCTGTTCGTGTAACGCAAGTACTTGAAGAGACACCTTTTCACAAGAAGCCAGCCTATTTTTTTTTTCAGATAATTATGACTCCCAGCATATGCTGTCTGCCACATCTCTTTAGCACTCTTCTTTCTTTGTGTATAGTAGTATTCACGAGCTCCCATCCGAAGCCAGACCTCGCAAGTACAACGGCTTCTGACTGTTATTGTAGCCGAACGCATTGTCCGACTCTCAAGAGACCTTTACAGCAGCAGGGATTCCGAATGCACCAAATCCTCACTCGAAAAACTGGGGCTCGCAAATGCAAGCGGTGACCCACCATGATTGTTCCTAAACACACTCACACACACACACACACACACACACACACACACACACACACACACACACACACACACACACACACACACACACAAACAATGAGTCGCAGATGATAAGAACTAGTTTTGGTGCTTATGTTGTTTTCGTTCTTTTTCTGCGTGTCCGCTTCGACACTAATGCTGTATATAGTGTTGTGTCACCGCAAAAATCATTACAAGGAAGAACGTAAATGGGCATGAAGACGTACTATAATGCACAAGAGTGCTCCTGAAGGGAGTCGAACAGAGTAAAATGTTACCTTGTTTTTTTGTAGTTACGGTTCCAAGCCCTTTCTCTCCTGTTGAAAGTGTAGGTGGGCAGAATGCTATTGCAGCGCTGTGACATTGTGGCTGTCTCTTTTTTGAGAAATATTGGTGACTGCCTGGAGCCTCACGTGCAGATACCAAAGAATCTTTCCTAAGCACTGCCTTGCGCACCATATGTAACTAACTATTCTAAACAAACTCTAGAAATCCCCGCAAAACTGACTGTAAATTTTAGGGAACAGGCAGAATGAGTGTTCTGTCCCGTTGTTAGTTTTTTCCTTTTTTCCGCGCCCATTATATTGAAGCCTAGACTAGCAGTTTTAAAAATTATCTGTCATGCGCAGCCGAAAAAAATTTCCTGAACTAACCCAAAAAGATAAATAATAAAGGAACTACTGTATTCTCAAGAGTAAAGTACATAAGTTGATAAATGTTTATCTTCAAATTTTTTTGTTTATTAACTAATATTCAGCAATCTAATCAAACTGCCTACAAATACTATGACCATTTAGAGCAGCATTGTTATATAAATGTTACTCAACCTTTGATTGATATGTGGGGTTTAACATCGCAAAACCATATGATTATGAGAGAGCCGTAGTGAAGGGCTATGAAAGTTTCAACCACCTGAGGTTTTTGAACGTTTAAAGCTGAGCACATGGGCCTACAACGTTTCCGCCTCCATCAGAACTGCAGCCTCCACAGCCAGGATTTGAACCCGCGACCTGCAGACCAGCAGACGAGTACCTTAGCCCTGGACCACCGCGGTCGGGCTACTTACCCTTTCCTTTCTTGGTGAGTGAGTGAACAACCTTATTTATTTCTTGCAGATTACCGCGCTGGGTTCCCACCTAGGAGCTGGTTGAGAGACTATGTCTCTCAGCAGCTTCTTTGGCCTGCTGGATCGCCCAGAGGTGATTATCTAGTCCAGAGCTGAACAGCGCGGTCCGCCGATGCTCCCGTAGGTCCTCATTGGAGGCCGCGTCTCCTGTTTTGGCAATTAGTGCTGGACACTCCCAGAGAATATGTGCTAATGTGGCCCTTTTACTATAAAACTTGCATGAATTGGTGTTATACAAGTCGGGGTAAATGTGTTTTATAATTACGGTATTAGTGTGGGTGCCTGTTTGTAATTGCCTCTATTGAACGTACTGGGACCGGTTGAACTTGGGGTGAGGCGGGGAGTATTCCCGTCGTTGAAGGTTATATTGTTGGATAATGTCGTTGAATTTGGTAAGTCTATCCCCCAACTCCCACATCGCCACAAGAGATTCCGTACGGGTGGTGTCAACCACTGACGTTGCCCGAAACGTGAGACCTCGAGCCACGTCGTGTGCGAACTCGTTAAGATTGACCTCCATGTGGTCGACGGGTGTGTGGGCGGGAAACCAGAGAATGCATGCAATTTGGTCGTCAGAGCGGGCTTTGCCTTTAGTAAGGACTTTCAGTGCCACTGGAGAAATCCTATCATTTGTGAAATTTCGGACTGCTGTTTGTGAATCATTGATAATATACTGGGCATCGGTAAGAGCTATGGCAACCACGATAGCGACCTTTTCTGCTGTATTCACGCAATTTGCATTGATTGAAGCGCTGGTTATGCATATATGCGTATGGTCTACAACCGCAGAAACAAAACGGCGATAGTTTTGATAGCGCGCTTCATCGACGAAGACCGCCTCTTTATTGCTTACATAAGTTTAGCGCATAATTTTGGCTCTACTGATTCTTCTACTTTGGTTGTGATCAGGGTGCATGTTCTTTGGCAACGGTGGTATCATGAGTTTAGTGCGGATTTCGTGGTATGTCGCATTTCATACACTCAAATTCAGGCGCTGGATAACCAACGGCACATAGGCGGTGCATTCCAGCATGCTGACTAAAATCCTGTCTATAGGGAGCCGAGCGTTAAAAATGCCCGTGACATCCACGTGGCACGGAAGTCCCGCATACAGCTGGTAAGAACTGGCGCAAGAAGAAAAAAAGGAAAAAAAGGGGACAGCCGCCATCTCCGTCGCGCAAGCCTGGTGCCAGGAGCTGGCATCAACTTACGCAGAACCGCTCAGCCACAAGCGTGTGCGCGGAAAAAAAACGCCGTCCCCTTCCTCCCCCCTCCCTGCCGTCACCACGCCAGCTGGGCGCCCGCCGCTGCCTGCATGCCGTGGCAGTCGTGCGTAGCCGTGTTGTCCCGCTGGGTTGTGAAGCCCAAACTCCATAAGCGCGAAAATGCACGCGACAGCGACGAGCGACGTGACGTAGATCGTCTTCGCGCGATCAGTCGCTAGCGCAGGCAAACCTCATTCACGCGACGGCTTCGGCGAGCGAATTGCACTGTTTCTGGCATGAGGCCGTCAACTCGCACCAAGAAAACCGCGTAGCGAGTGGTTTCCAATTTAAAAATAAGACATATTGTTGTGTAATGAAACGGAAAGTGTTTATTATTGCCTTGCAGCACATTTTTATATGCACATGCGTAATAAACATTGCGTTGTTTCTTCTTGCGCATACGTGACTCGAGCAGGGTCACGTGCACCTACGTAGTCTTTGTCTTTTCCGGTTTTTCGCTATTGGCTGCTTGAGCCCAGCACTTCCGGGCGATGAGCGACGGTTTCCAAATCTGGAGAACCGAGCGATCGCGCGAAAACGAGCACGCGACACGTCGCGCGAACGCCCTGTTTCGTCGCTCATAGCGTCGCTCGTCGCTGTCGCGTGCATTTTCGCGCTTATCGAGTTTGGGCTTGATGGTCGTTGTTTTTACAAGATGGTCTGAGACGGATACATTTTCCACTGCTACATGGCATACTTTATTCAAGATATCATACATCTCTCTGCATTTGGGCATACACTGGAATGTGCAGTCCCACTGTTACTCTTTTGACTTCCATAAAAGAGTACAAACAACTTTTCGTTCATCAGTTGTCGAGGTATGACACTGTGTCATGCACTAAATAAAAGAGTGCTAGTTCATGCGTGACACTTTTCTGAAGCACTGGCCTATGTATGTTGATGTTCATGTTCTAACAAACAAGTTGAAGTGATGATTTTAGGAAAGCATGACAAAAAATAACAAACCGAAGGCCGCGAGACAGAAAAGATCAAAACTGAAAATCTATTGGTCGATCTTCGATTAGTGGTTGCGTAATTTGATGATAAACAAGGTGTACAGAAGTCAAAAGTCAGGTGCGGAAGTCAGCAAGAGAGCGCCGCCGCGCTGGCCTAGTGGCTAAGGTACTCGGCTGCTGACCCGCAGGTCGCGGGCTCGAATCCCGACTGCGGCGGCTGCAATTCCGACCAAGGCGGAAACATTGTAGGCCCCAGTGCTCAGATTTCAGGGCACGTTAAAAAACCCAGGTGGCCGAAATTGCCGGAGCCCTCCACTATAGCGTCTCTAATAATCATGTTGTATAGTTTTCAGGTTGCGGGTTGGGACAAAACAACGAGAAAGAAGGAGAGCGCGAGCAAAAGGAGGGACGCGGGGACGCTGAAGTGAGAGCAGAGCGCTTCAGAGCGCAGTTAAATAAACAAGTATTTTTTGCCTTATACCTTAAAGACGGAGTTGAGTCTGATCACAGTGTCTGGAACGCCATTGTCTTAATAATCATATGGTGGTTGTTGGACGTTAAACCCCACATATCAAACAATCATTCGAAGTCAGCAGCAGATAATATGCAACCGACATTTGCTCACTCTTTTGAATAATAAGTACAGTTCTCACATTTCAGCATGATTTCTAACAATGAACCACGAACAAGAAAACCAGTGTACTGCTGTGAAGATAATGTACCAGCTATAAAAATCCCAATTTTCTAAAGAGCAACTGCTAGCAGTAAGAATAAATATTTTGAGGTTCGTTATGCACCATTTCTTGACCGCAACGGCACGCCGACATTCAGAAAAGAGATGTGCAGAGGCACTATTTACTTGGAGGAAGACCGACCTGTTTTTCGCTCATTTGTGTACGTCATACTTGACCTTGGCGGGCGTTTCGACATTCGCTTGAACAGCGACGTGATGCTGGGTAGGCACTTCCCATAAATAGGATTAGTTAAAGATTGAAAATGAGTAAAAGGCAGTCTAGATAGCGAAATAATGCGCATAAGTTCTCATTGCAGAAAGACTTTTTCAGTATACTTGCGGTTGAAAATGAAATTGTTTTCTCCCTGCTACTTTTAGAAGTTAGGACTTGAAATACGTACTATCTTGCAGTGTGGCTGTAGATAAGTGAAGATCTTGTATGTTTCAACTACCTGTGCGATCTCCTAGATCTTTTTCATGACCATAGTGCACAGAATTTCACTTCGTAATGGTAGACACTATAGTTATGACAACTTAATTTAAACAGAAGGAGATGTGCACAAAGAAATCTGGAATGTTTTTCTGCCAAAAAAAACAGTACCACATGCAATGAACACAATCTTGCTCCTCATGACAGCATTCACGTCTTTGAGGAAGCTGTGCTGCAACTGCTCATCACCTTTATGATTTATTATTTTAGGAGCCCATTGAACATATGCGCAGAGATAAAGCAATTGAGTGCAGTCTTATGAGCTTTGGTGCATCTTTTTGTAAACTTGTATGAGCTAAACACAGTTAATTAAGACAAAACAGTTCTGAGTGTTGTTGGTAAATTGTCACAAGGCACAACTAAATGTCTGAAAGCCTGTTAATGGCCATCACTGTGGGTGTGTTCATCATATAGTGCAATTAATAATTTCCGACGATTCACATGCCAACTATGAAGAGATCCTGAGTCCTACAGTAGTGGGTAAATTAGGTTGATTCTGGCTTCCAGGGGTTCAAATGAATGACATTGCAGGCTCACGGGAGACAAGACTGCTTGTCGAAACATTTGCTTTGACCCCTTATGTTAACATATTTTTCATATTTTCCAGCTTCCATCTTTTAAGCGTCAGTTTAGTTCACCTGCACCAATCCGAACTGGTTCACAGCTGTGCACGAGAAGTTCAGAACTTGTGCGGCAGGAGTTCAGCGGTGCGGCATCACAAGTGAATGACAAGGTGCCGACAAGGTGGAATCCTTATTTTTGTTCGCCTAATTTAATGAGGTGCAAACATCTTGGCAAAACACGCCGCATTTATAGGGGTGTGTACAGCACCTACGTCTAAGGCTACGTTGTTTGTCAAGCTGTGCGAGCGGCTGCATTAAACCAGCGCCGTCAAAGCAGAAGGTACCAGAAAGTCATGAAATAGTCTTCGTGCTGTACCTCTCCTGCGCTTTTTGAAAGAATGGCAAGATTTAGAAGATGCCATTGCTGCGCCACTGAAACAAGTGGCGAGGTGCAGCACTTTGTAAAAAGAATCATGTGGTGCAGGTGAATCGAACAAACCCTTAAGCACACAAGCGTCTTAGCGTTTCACCCCCATCGATATATGGATACAGTGGCTGGGATAAAACAGTGTGTTGTTGAGCTCAGCAGCGCCACACATTCTAACTAATAGTGTTACAGTTTCAACAATATGGAAGTGTAGATTTCATGTCACGGTAGGCAGGCAATGCTTGTAGCCGATCTAAAGCACCTCTTCACGATATGCGCGGTAAAACATTCACAAATACAGCATTACATGAGTGAGGTTAGAGACGACCTTGTAGTGAACATTCAGATGTTTCAACGTCCTTACAGAGTGGACACTCGGGGGTAGTCATCCTGTCATTCCATGGCAGTTTGGAAAAACAAGTAACATCACCAGATTTCAATGCATGAAATCAATGCATAATCAATGCATGAAATTTTTCAAAGTAAACAAATAAACTCAGTTAATTAGTAAACAGCAGTTTTTTATACATATATGTAGTGGTACCTCATAACACGTATATGCTCAGGGCTGTTTCTTCACCAGGCATGTCACGTAGCAGGTTCGTTGTCCATTGTACACATTTGCTTCCATGTCAGGTGGGCCAGGAGGCTGTGGCAGAAAAGGAAGTATTTCTCATTTATGTGACGCTTCCTTTGTCACACTATAGCACAACCAGACCCATAATTATGTGATGTTTCTCAAACGCTACTGCAGTAAATTATTAACTAGTAGGTTTTTTGCACTAATATTAGGGCTAGCTAAGAAGACACATGCGAGGCGACAGTGATTTATTTGCCTTCTTTTATCGCAACGGCCTGGTTGGTGTTACCTGGTGATATAATTTCAGAATTAACTATTGAGTTAGCGACTCGTTCCCACGTGAAGCCATGCACGCCGCATGTAACGCACGTTTTTCCGGTTACAGATTGAGACGTTCAACAATTTTAACATTTAATACTTTAATGCGCTGCCACCGTGTGATGCCTGCGCCGTCATTGGCAAAAAACTACATATGTTGAAATGAACCAACTAGCTCCGCAAGCAACCATCCTTAAAAAAACTGAAGTTGTTTCTACTCACCGGCCCGGGCTTGCAACGGGTGTTCATCCGATGAAAGTTTCAACGGGCGCTTCGTTCCCCAAAAGTCACTCGAATTCCCTTCGCGAAAGCATTTCAACGAGTCAAATAAACAGAATGAGAAAGAATTACTCGGTCGGCAGAGGCTCGAAGTATTTACAGCGAAACGAAACAGTCCGAGACACATCCGAACGTACCGCGAGCCGTTACTTGCCGTCGCAACCGTTGGCTGCCGCAAACTTTGAAATGAGGATATTGATGTCGATAGGCTGCTACTGACATTAAGTCAGCTGGAGCAAAAACTATTAAAAAGTTGATGACGCAACACATGTTAAAGAAAAACTATTTGCTAGAAAAACAAATTGTTTTTTATGCGCAGCGGTACGCAAACATGTAGTGTTTAATCATTTTAAAATAAAACTTGGCCCCGACGAAGGCACCTCTACAAGAAAGAGCAATAGCGAGAGTGGCGAGTGCGGTTAGTAGATGCACTGTGGGTGTTATAAGCAAAAACGCGCCGCGGTTGATTTTTTCGCCCCCTACAGGTGAGCACTTGAACTTGAGAGTTTCCGGGGCTTGGTGCCATTTTAAGAAGCTTCGCCCCTAAAAAACAGCAGACCTGCGCGCAACGCGCCGAACAGTCACAGCGAAAGATAGACGAGCGGATTTTCAGAGCCTTTTCTAAACTCTCTTTGGAATGCCACAAGTGCACTGCCGGGTACCCACTGCACTGTAAATAGTGATGAATTTTGTGTGGTAGACCATTATTCTCTATGCTTTCCCTCATCATTCTATGGAGAAGCGTGGTATCCGCAACACACTTGTTCGAAGTTTTGTGCAATTTTTTTTATGCAGTGTCTGACGACAATGAAAAAATGGCAGCAAATCCAACGAGTGAATGATGGATAGTGGGGTGAAGCCTCCGTCCGTCCTTTCGTTCTTGCTTCCATCCATCCATGCATGCGTCTGTCTGTGTGGCTGCTCATGCGTCCATCCGCCCATCTGTGCGTGCGTCTGTTCGTGCGTCCGCACGTTCATCTGTGCGTCCGTCCCTGCTTTCGTCCATGCATCCGCTCTTGCGTCCGTCCATGCGTCCATCCGTCTGTGAAGCCATCCGTGCGTCCGTCCATGCATCTGTCTCTGTGTCCGTTCGTCCACCTATTCAACACTCGATGTACTACCATCTCGCATCTTTTGATCATATATGCCTCATTAGAGTTACTGTATATGCTACCTTTAGGTAGCAGAGTTGCGCCATTGTTTGCCGGGCGCCACTCGCTACGCCTACAGGCGTTCAGCGCCCCAATTCGCCGAGCGCCATCACGTGGTCATAGGTGGTTTATTTGCATTAAGGAGAAGCCAACGCTACGCAGATTCCGGGCAGATCAAGTGGTGTTGACAACGGCTGTTGTCATTCTCGCCGCGCTTCTTCAGTAATGTAGCCATGCTGCCTGTTGGTCAAGGGAAATGCGGCAGAAAATGCATTCTGTGTTGAATTGTACTACGTAGAGCTCATGTGATTAGACGCGTGTGCAGCCAGCGGGTATTGCTCTAGAAAGATTAGTGTTCCGTCGGAAGGAATAAGCGCTTGGCCATTGTCGTCAGCAAGATTTTTACTTGGGGGTGCAAACCATTGTTGCATTGCGGCTCAGGGAGAGCAAGAGCACTGGTCTAGCTTGGGTGAAGCAAGTGCTGATGCAACTTGGGGGGGGGCTTTCCACTTCTCTGCTGATGCCCCTGCGCTCGACTTTTTTTAATCTGTCCACCGCACCGCAAACCTTGCTCTATTTGTGTTAACCACCGACGCAGTTGTGAATACGTTATACATGCAGAGTGTGGCAGCGTGTGTCATCTGCATACGTCAAAATTAGTCTCGCGATTTGAACGCTAAAGATAAAGGCATAATTTGAACCATAACAATTTGAATCAGCAAAGCATTGCTGCTAGTGCGTAAATAGAATGCAGCTTTGAAACCTTAAGCGAAAAGAATGTTGGACACGACAGGGTTGTTGAACGACGATTCACATCAAATGTCGTGAGCTGCGATTGTATTACGAGCGTTTTTCGAGATGCGCACTTAACCCGAGCATCGTATGGCCACTCTCGATCGCTATGCAGCTCTATTCAGTTGAAGACTACAAATATATAGCTGGTTAACTCACACAGGTAAAGAATAAGCCCAACGCGATGAAAGTATTTCATCCCTGGCTCGATGGCGATCAAGACTGAAAAATAATTTTATATATGTAAATAGGAAAAACAGTGCAAAAAAAAAGCCGACGCTAATGTGTGGCCTACTAAAACTATACCTATTTACCACTGATTAAATGAGCTCACGCACGTTCTTTCATTATTACTTACCGAAATGGTAAACATAAAATCAAGCCTTTTGGGCGTGACCAGAGCAAATGACTTTGTCTCATACTTTCATAAAAAATAGAAAGAATGGAGAGGAAAAAAAAATAAAATAAAGCAACACTATAAACGCAAGCACTGCTCCTGCGCGGGTGATGAGTGGCTTATCCGCAAGACATTCGAACCCAAAATGGCGTACCTTGGCGCAACTCTGCTACCTGAAGGTAGCATATACAGTAACTTTATTCCTCGTATAGTAGCACCGCCATACAGTGGACATTCCAAGGAATGAACGAGAGGAGGCACACGCACACTTTCTTACGGCTTGCGCTTCGTGTCTACTTTCCACCTTTAAGCACCTCGAGTTCATTGTATATACTAGTTCACTGTATTCATGGCGCTGCGGCGCAACGCTCGCTAAACCTTTCCGAAACCTAGGAAGCTACGCCCAGCCAGTTTAACGTAGCAACGCTTTATTGTATTCTGTGCGTTGTTGAACAATTAAAATTTCGCAGCATGCACGTTAACTAAAAGCCGAATTCTCCTGTCTCTCATTCCTCCTTAGCAGCCATTGGCATGTACATTGAGCACTATATTTTATTGTTCAACAACGCACAAAAGAAATCTCTCACCAGCACCACCTTGAAAGTCAAATTGTTACACTTGTTGCACACCACTACAACGGCTACGAGGGATGAATGGCTGTCGCTATAAGGAGCTCCACCGCTAAAGAACATGCCGTAAGTGGGCGAACCTACGCTTCCGAGGGAGAGAGACGCGCGCCCGGGGAGTCTTTGGATGTTTGTTTTCTGTTTTTTTATCGTTGACTTCGCGGCGTCACTCCGGCGTTTCGTCGCGAGAATTTGGCGGCGCGCCCTTTTTGAGCGCTCGTTTTGTAACACACTCACTCTGCTAAATGATCAGTGCGAAGAGCTGTACAGTGACTCCAAATCCGCAGTCAGAGCCTTTCAAAATGGCTGCATATTAACACAGGCAGCCAGGATCTTGAACAGCTCCACTAGCGATACGATTGTCCCTCACACCATAGATTGGGTCCCCGCGCATGTCGGCTCCGTAAACGGCGTTGCACTGAACCCGAACGAGTCAACCCACACAGCAGCGCGCGCACTCACTGACCGAGCTGCTCTCGACCTGGGTGACGGTTCCTGTGCCGACGATGTGAGACATAAAGACACACCTACTACACACAACGAGATTACCAAGTATTACTACATGGTGAGGCGTGCATTCCCAATGCCACATTAAAAACTCAATAGAACACAGGCCGTCTCGTTGCGCTTACTTCTAACCCATTCGTACCCGTCATTAGCATGGCTAAAGGCAATTTATCCTCACAAATTCCCCGATGCCGCCTGCGCCGCTTGCGGGCAGACCGCTACGTTAGCCACATGCTCTGGAAGAACGGGTCGCTTGGGTCGACTTATAGCAAACTCGAGTGGGGTGCGCTTCTGCACAGCCCAGAACTTCAGGATCAAATCCTGGCCGTCCAGTGCACCCGTGGCAGGACCGTCAGGCTAGACCTGCCGGTCCCCACGTGGGAGTAGCCGGGTGACGCTTGGCAACTTCAGCGTCTGCACTGGACCATAATAAAATTGTTCTCTTTCTCTCTCTCTCGATCACCTGTGATTCTTTATCGTGCACCCAAATTTGAGCACACAGGCCTACAGCATTATCGCCTCCATCGAAAATGAAAGAAGAAGGAAGGCCTGCCTGAGGTGATTCGGCACACTGCCTCGAGATATATTGCTTTGATGAGACACTCATGATGCCCAGCGTGAAACCATGGCCCGTCGAGAAAGCTGTTTCGGAGCAGGCGTTATTGTTTTAAAACATAGTTCGTAATTCGTTGTGGCACTCGAAATACATGAGTTTAAAGTGAACAGCCACGTTTCTGTCTCCGGTTTTAGACGGAATACTTTAGTGCCCCGGAAAATGTTGTCGGGGATTTGGACAGCACTGCCAAGCCAAAATAACCTTTAGGTCATAATATTCATCGTGAGGACCGGTGGCGCATCGCGGCACTTACAAGCCTTTCTGGTCTACACCTGTTTATGTTCGATTGCGATGACGGCAAGACACGCCGCCAAACCAGGACGCTAAGGTGCCTCGGTGCCAAAGGAGTGGCCTCTGAGGATAAAGTGCCGCGCACCTTCCGTAAAACGACGCCGACTACGACAATGAGGGATACATGGTTACCACATGCCTACAGATTTCCTGCAGAAAGGGTTCCGAGGTCACTTCTCCTCCACCCGGCAACCAGCTAACGCCACCTTTCCTGGCAGCTGATTGCAAGACATTTCGGTATTTCCACGTACTACAAATCTTTGCCTTTCGTGTTCTTCACTTCTTACCATTCTTGGTGTGTTGGTGTGATTAGGATAACCAGTGAGCGCTTTAGGGCACTACACGTGGCACTTGGCATACCATGCAACAGCCATACGATGCTAAGCGGGCATTACCGACTTTCACGTCTGCGAACGATACACAAGGTTAAGCTGTGTTTGAAATAAATGTTCAACGATTTACCTCAGTATTCAGAAACGCTCCTTAAATTAGGTACAACTTGACTTGAAGCCAATTTCAGTGCAGCGCGTTTGGAACGTGTCTGTTTGTTTCTGCTGCCTTGGCACCGCCTAAAGACAGCACGTTCGAAACACGTTTGTGCTGCGCTGAAGTCTGTGGCAAGTCAAGTGAAGCAACGTTTCTAAATACGGGTGTCAGAGTACGATGTTCTCTAGTATGGGAGTGCAATACGCTGTCGCAGTACACCACAAGGACTCTGTGTATATGTGTGTTTAAGTAGAGTGGCTAACAATTTCGAGTATTTGGTCCTCTGCTATGATAGAGCATAGAGCCGTCCCGTCACGCAGCTGCCCCTTCAGACGAAGTGTTCTCCGTAAAGACAAGAATGACTCCGAGACACAGACATTATTTCAACAGCCTCCTTCCTTGTCTATCGAGAACTCACTCTAATTTCGAAGACTATGGACTTGCCCTGGTTTTGACTTAACAAGAAATATTCATCAAACCATGCTTATAAAGGCTATGGTAGGGAAATGAACATTGTGCGTTTCCGTATTTTAACACTTAGTGTTCTATGTGGTAGTCCACCTGGACACTAGTAACGACATATTCGACACGAAAATACGTAGGAAAGCGTCACTAACACGTTCCAGGGTGTCAGATTGAAATTATTTTTCTTTCGGTATTAGTTTCGCTCCTCTTCAAAAAGTCCCCTTTCGTTTCTGCTTCGGAAAAAACAAACAAATTTACCGTAGTGATTCGTAACAATATTTGTCTGTATGCGAAAAATTCGAGTTCCACTAATAATAAAAATATTATGCAAAAATTTGAAGCTCGAGTAATTATTAAACAATTGGCCGATCCCAAAAGTGCATGGGAATTGATTATATTGCCTGGGAATTGATTATATTATATTCGTGCGAAGCACGAATAATAAAGGTTGAGGTGCCCCTTCAAAATCAGCACAACGTTACGAGGTGAAAATAAATAATGCCTTACTTGATTTCAATTTCATGATTATCATATTTGCATATGTCATTTACCTTCGTCATTTAGTCACGTCACGTGACACCAAACTTAGTATATGTGGAGCTAGCAAAGCGGCTGAAAGCGCCTTGATCGTAGCATGTAGTCATGTTTTACATGACACGCACATCAAGATTATGACAATCTGAACTGTCCTTTACATTCATCGTTCATTCAGGCCACGCAACACCAAATTTGGTATATGTGCAGTTAGGAAAACGGCCGCCAGCACAACATAAAGGGTCCAATATACTCCAAATGTAGCGTTGACACGCGCGCACGTGCGCTGGGCACACCAACGCTACGTTAGCTAAGCGCGCACGCTCTATAGTCTGACGACAGCCGTGACCAGCGTCCATCAACGCGGCTCGACGGCAACCAGCACGAACACCCAAACAAGACTGTGCCTTCCTCTTTTCGTGACGGAGCAATGCCGGACGCGCTGAAACGCGCATGCGTCAAAGCAACACAGCGCGGCGCGTGCCTGCGGGTATATGGCAAGACCAGCGCCAGGCGTGACGCCACCGTGACGCGACGAAATGAACGCCAGTGCGGTCGTGCACAGCGTCACCTCGAAATGTATCAGTGCCTTGAATGTGATATGTAATCATGTTCTCACATGACACGCATCTTATGATTATCATGTTTGTACCAGTCGCATACCTTCGTCATCCATTGATGTGAAGTAATAAAAAATTTGACATATGAGAAGCTTATGAAACGACTGCGAGCGCATCATAAGTGTGGCATGTACTCATGTTACATGACACGCATATCATGATTATCATGCTTGGGTGTGTCGTTTATCTATGTCGCCTGTTCGCGTAGAATAATACCGAGTTTGGTACAAGTGAAGCTAGTGAAAAGGCTTTGAGCACATCATGAGCGTAGCATGTATTCATGTTTCATGACACGCATCTCATGTTTATCATGTTTGCACCAGTATTATACCTTCGTCATTCATTCATGTGACGTAATACGAAATTCGGTACATGTGAAGCTAGCGAAATGGCCGTGAGCGCATGCTGAGCGTAGCGTGTACTCACGTCATTACACGACACATATCTCATGATTATCATGTTTGCACCAGTCACACACCTTCGTCATCAATTGGCGTCCCGTAATACCAAATTCGTTATAAGTGAAGGTAGCGAAGCGACCGCAAGTGAATCATGAGCGTGGTATGTAGTCATGTTCTTACATGACATGCATGTCATAATTATCATGTTGGTACCAGTCACATACCTTCATCTTCAGTTGGCGTCCCGTAATACCAAACTTTTTGTAAGTGAAGATAGCGAAGCGACCACGAGCGCATCATTAGCGTGGCATGTAGTCATGTTGTTACAAGACAAGCATGTCAATATTTTCATGTTAGGGTCGGTCGCTTGTGTTCGGCATGCAATCATGTCATACCATACCAGTTTTGCAACACGCCATGCGAAGGAAACCACCGCAAGTACTGCAAGACCATGAAATGGTATTCATAACATTCATCACATACATGTCATGATTTTCATTTTATGACTAGTCAAATGTCTTTTTCATACAGTCATGTTATGCGATACCAAGTTTGGTGTCGATATCATTATCGAAACGGCCAGGAGGGCTAATAGTCGTGGGCGGCTAAATAGATAGATAGGTAGACAGATAGATAGATAGATAGATAGATATACAGATAGATTGCTAGATAGATAGATAGATAAATAGATAGATAGATAGATAGATAGATAGATAGATAGATAGATAGATAGATAGATAGATAGATAGATAGATAGATACGTGCAAAATCGCCGATATTTGCTAAGAAACGCTTCCCATATAAAAATTACTGGTTTTGTCGTATAGATAATCACGCTCCTTTTAATTATCTGGGAACGGGTAGGACACGTTTTTATCCCTTTCTTAAGGGTAGCGCAACTACATTTACCCCAGGTTCCTACCTACAGGTTCAGAGTAGGGTGCTAATAAGTTAAAGCAGGCTCAAAAGTAAATTATGAAATTTTCCGAGCAGGCCTCATTCCCTGATGTTCGTCAAACGTCAAGGCAGTGAGATTGACCCAAGAGGGTTAAAATACAATTGCTGGAGTGGAAGCTCCCGCAACGACTTGCTAGCAGTAGTGAAGCCAGCTTTTGCCTTGCAAATATCTCAGAAACATGCTATTTTCTGGTGGTATTTACTGAGACACCAAGTGGCTTTGATTTGTTAGTCTAAAGGCTACGTACATTACAAATTGAAAGATAGTTGTTTCCGAAGAAATAATGTGGAGAGACTAGTAGTTAATCTATCTGTCCGTCTCTCTGTATGTTCCATCCGTACGTCTGTCTGTCTATTACTGCACGTTACGCCTGACGCAGGACAAGATTAGACTAAATCGAGCTTCGCCCCTAAAATGACGCTTGGGCCAGGCCTGGGCTGGTGGTTACAATCAGGCACTGCTGTGTTTGGAAAAAGTTGTTCATGATATAGAATACTTCGTACTCAACTATGGGAGAGCAAGGAACCGTCCCGTGGTGCTCACATTTCATGAAGCCGCAGTCGACAAATATTGAGGTCACACAATGGTGTGTTTAGAAAAGTGATAAAAATTTACAGAACTTGGTTCTCCAATATGGGAGAGCATAAAGCCGTCCCTGAGCATCACAGAGTGCCCATATTAATCTGGTAACACCTCATGTACGGCGATAATAATTGGTGTAACAGCAGTGCTTGATTGCTCGTTCAAATACCGCAACAATACCGAAAATATCCCAAATGACACCACCTATATACTTCACTAATGCGATTGTCATATATCTGGATTTCCAAAACATCTTGACTCTAATTATTACAGAGTTCAAATTCAGTTTCACCGTTGTTAAAGCGTTTTATGATCTGCATGTTACTATTACCTAATTCCTAATACGGCACGTGGCGAAAACTTGTTAGTATTTATTTACCCATATATTTAAAGCTCCGCGTTGGGCTTCTATAAGATCGAGGAGTCTAACCTTGGAATGACCAAGAGGATATAAAAAATTCCTGGAGCGGAAATTCTTGCACACAAGTGAAGCCGTGCCAACCGTAAGATGGCGGCTGCAGCAGCCATCTTATTTATTTATTTATTTCAGGTACCCTCATGGCCCAGAGGGCATTGTTGAGGGGAATGGTACAGGATCAGGATGTTGAAAGGTGTTTGAATTGTACAAACATTGCACACATATGAGCAAATATACAAAAGCACTGAACAAACAAGTATCCAGCGGTGCGTAGAATTATACAAAAGTTTAACACAAATATACACAGGTATTGCCTCTAGCATAAAAAGATAACAAAACTAACATTGACAACTGCATGCATATGACACATTATAAGGTAAATAAACACTGTGGAAAAAAAAAGTTCAAGCTACACAGAAGTGAAGTAATCAGACACTTTTTTTCTAAACTGGTCAATATTGTTAGTAAGCACTAGGGATGGTGGCAGGCGATTCCACTCTGATGTAGTTCTAGGAATAGACGAATTTGAATATGCTACAGTGCGACATTTCGGGATACCAACTTTGCAAGAATGATCTATGCGCAATGAAACATGAGCAAGGGGTAAGATAAGAGCAGTTTTAAGGGTGGCGTTCAATTCATAGATTTTAAAGAAAAGGCACATGCGCGATATCTTCCTGCGCAGTGTGAGTGGTTCAAGAGATAGAGTTGCTTTCATTTGCGTTACGCTTGATAAACGGCCGTAATCGTGAAGGATGAAACGGGATGCTCTGTTTTGGGTTGCTTCAAGAGCATTTATTAGTGAATTATTGCATGGGTCCCATACTGAAGACGCGTATTCGAGTTTAGATCGAACAAGTGACTTGTACAATAACAGTTTAACAGAAACGGGGGCTAGAGAAAAATGTCGCCGAATAAAACCAAGCGTCCGGTTAGCATTTATTATAATAGAGGAGACATGCATATTCCAACTCAGGTCCGCTGTTAAAATAACCCCGAGGTATTTATAGGACGACACTTGTAGCAATGGGGAGCTGCTTATATTGTAAGAGGAAGGGTTTAATTTACGTTGGCGTGAGAACCGCATTACATTACATTTAATAATATTAAGTGTCATATGCCAAGTCGAGTACCAATTATCGATAGCGTCAAGGTCCTGTTGAAGCAAAGAAACGTCAGTAGCATTCTTTATTTTGCGGTATATAACACAGTCATCGGCAAAAAGTTTCACAGAAGAAGTCAGGTTGCTAGGAAGATCATTAATATGTATAACAAAAAGCAGTGGACCTAAAACTGAGCCTTGTGGGACGCCTGAAGTGACAGGTAGAGTTGAAGAGTTAAAACCATTAACATGAACAAATTGAGAGCGACTAGGGGCATGATGAGTGTTTGACGGTCGAAGGAGTGTTTTTCTCGCATGTCCAACGAGTTCAACGTGGGAACCTCTTAGGCCTACATAGTGTGCAATGTGCGTCCTTGCATTGCTAATTTTCTGTGGTAAGCCTCGAATTCAAAGCAAATTTGAATAGAGATTATGTCACCGCTACTAGTCTCTGCGGAATATTTCTTCGGAAACAACTCTGTTTTAATTTAAAATTCCGTTGCCTTTAGAATAACAAATCAAAGCCACTTGATGTCTAAGTGGGAACCGCCAGAAAAAAGCATGTTTCTGAGATCTTAGGAGGGCAAAAGCTGGTTATGTTACTATATTACTGCTGATAAAGCATTGCGGGAGCTTCCACTCCAGCATTTTTTTTAAGCCTCCTTGGCTGGACCTCATTGAGCGCACCTTTTCATATACGGGACCGCTGTTCATATCGAAGAAATTCTCGCGTCGAGAATTTTCGCTCCGCGCTCCCGTTTTCATAGACACACGAAAGTCCCCTTGAGGTAATAAAGAGATCTCTTGTTGCCCACATTCTTGTTTTTTTTTTGCACAATTTCACTAGGCCTTTATTTCAGAATTCTGGCCTGTGGTACGCGTTAGTATTGTACTCTGAGATAGTCATTATTGCGAATTGCATGATCTCGATTCTTCCGCATTTCCATTGTTACAAAAACAATAAAAAACAGCGTGGGTATACGAGAGCAGAAACACAACAGAACTGGGCGCAGACTGCCAATCTTCTGAACACCTTTCAAATGAACCGACGGCACCTTCTTCAGAAATCTGCAAAAAATGCTCTGCCACATGAACTCGCTAAATTGAGATGCTGAGCAAATTTCCTAGAAATTTCCTGGTTCACGAACACCACCGGTGAAGAGGCGTGTTCTCTCGGTGGGTCGTCTAAAGGCAAGCACAGTAAACTGCGTACAGCACCTTTTTAAAAGACTGACAGCGCAATGTTCTGTAAAGTACTTGTACAAACCGCCTAAGTTAAAGATCCAACTAGCATAGAATTGGGCTTCTACTGGCGGCGCAAAGCAGCGCGGAAAAAAATCCTTTTCGACTTACGCAGCTTAGCCTTTGAAGGACGTGGGGAAGAATGTGCGTGTACATCGGATAATTGACTCAGCTTGGTTGCCTTGCAAAAGTGTAGGTACTAAACTTTCGAGTGTTGTTTGGGTAAACAAGTGCTCGTATACCCTGTATATCTTTATCCCATTTTCTCGCTAGTCTGACCTTCAAGAAGTAATCGATAATATTATACAAGTTTACAGGCATGAGATTTCTACCCAAAAAGCTTCGAAAATTCTTCATTGTATACTTGCACACAGAAGACAAGAGCGTAAATATGCCTTTAATTTAGAGGTTCAAAATATTTTAATATATGTGATGATGTTGACCACCCTTAAGATACTGTAAGGACACGCTGCTAATATATGATTTGGAAATCGTGCTGGCATACCTATTATGATTTATGCCCTGTTTTGTATTTTGTTCGTTCTTTCTATGAATTGGCTACCAAAGCTTCCTGGAGGATGCGTTGAAGACCAGAATGGTACACCAAAGCAGCAAGGGTCATCTTAAATGAAGTTGCAATGATATTACCCTGACCACTTGCTGATCCACCCATTTGCATCATTGTGAAAAAGCTGCTTATCCTCGTACAAAGAAAAAAAACTGCGTCACAAAAATAAAGCAGAAGCTGCGCAGTGCATACTCTGACGTCTGTTTTCTTGCTATGACTGTGTGCGTTTGTACGTACACATAATTTTTCTATCTCTCAATCTGTTTCATTTTTTAACAAGAACTGAAAGGTGGCCGAGTTGGAACTGATTTATCGTTGAGTAGAGCAAATTGAAAACTTTTCGTGTGTTTTCAATTCGTGCACTAACCAATGGCTATTGTTTCTTCTTTTGTTTTTGTGTACTGCGGAACGAAACACCAGTGCAGCTACGAAATACGGTCTCAGAGTGGGTAGCCTATTGCAGACAATTTTCGGTCCTTTCCCACACACTCGATGACACTGTGCAGGTTGTATACGCTTTTCACTGTATATTTACTTCTATTTCGAGTAGAAGAATCCAGAGACCATGGAGTATCTGCGTAAGCAGCTAAAGGAATGCATTATGGCAACTCACCCAACAATTGCGATGGTTCACTGATATTGAGACTCACGGCAGTGATCATATTTCAACGTATCTGAAGGTCACAGGCTTTGCAACTTCCTCCTCATCAACTGCTGATTATTACAGCAGCCGAGGAGTTTGTCAGGGAGGAGTGCTAAGCCCTACACTTTCAACCTAACTCTCATTGGTCTAGTCGAGCAGCTACCTAGCACTGTAGAACTTTCTGTCTACGCTGATGATATCTGCATTTGGACATCAGGTGTGACAAGGCCTCAGCTTTGCACCCGCATTCAGAAGGCTGCTACAACGAATTCGTGCTACCTTCGTAAACAAGGCCTCGAGGTGTCCTGCGGAAAATGTGCAGTGGTAGCGTTCACGCCGAAACCAATGTCTGCTTACAGCATATCGATCAATGAAGAATAAATATTGTTCAGCAGAAGCCACAGTTTCTTGGGAGTCATAATAGACAGAAAGCTGTCGTGGACTCCACACGTGAGCTATGTGAAGAAGCGGCTGATTGCAACATGCCACATGTTCAAATTTCTTGGAGGAAAGAATTGGGGAGTGCCCATGCCATCCGTGCTACAACTGTACAGAGTGCTGTTTATCGGATTCTTACGGTACAGCTAACCTGCAATATCTAACACCGGCCACACCAACATGCGTGCAATGCAGAGCATTCAAGCTCAAGCACTTAAGATACGCCTTGGATTACCCCGCAGTGCTTCAACGACTGAAACCATTGCCATCACTCAAGATCACTCGATAAAGACGCATATTATTACCGAGACAATGCGCATGCACCTCAGGCGTTATGCCAGGACCCTTTCTCACCACCTGGAGAGTCTAGCTGCTGAAAGGCCCCGCACGACATACGGCGCTAATGTTAACAAGCATCGTTCATCGTTTACTGAGACATACGCACCTGCATCAAAGCCACTGCTTCCTCCTTGGAGCTTGAGCCGGCCGCGTGTTCACTTAATGATTCCAGGAATGAGGAGAAAATCGGACTTACTGACACATGCCCTGAAACAACTGAGTCTATTCCTACTGGAACAAAACTACAGTAACCACGTGCACGTTTACACGGATGGCTCCACTACGCCGTCTAGTTCAGGTGGAGCAGTGGTTATGCCATCACAAGGGGTAACTCGATGTTTTAAGACTTCACATGTGACAACGTCAACGACGGCAGAACTCGAGGCTCTGCGCGATGCACGGGAACTCATCAATTCAGAAGAAAGACCAAGTAAATGGGCTGCCTTTTCTGACTCAAAACCAGCGTTACGGTGCCTCATATCAGTTCTCCGACGCGGACGCCACGACCAGTTGAGCTACCAAACCATGAAACTTCACCACGTTTTAATACCAAACGGCCACGATATCGTCTTTCAGTGGTTACCTGGGCATTGTGGTATAGGCGGCAATTATTCTGCAGATCATGTTACTCGCACGTTTAATAAAGAAGCGAACAGCGTTCTGATTCCACTTTCAAGAGTGGATGCGGCAAGGCAGATTCGTCCACTGGCTCACAGTCTCACACTGACTGAATGGAACACACCAAGCATACGACGTACAAGACTGCACGAGCTCGACCCTTCACTACAACTCCGGCCTCCACCCGGCCTACATCGACGTGCAGTTTCACTTCTCTATCGCCTTTGGCTGGTAGTTGCTTTCACGAAAGCTTATACCACGTTAGTCGGAATTAGTGCCAGTGCGGCGTGCGATGTTTGCGGCCCCAACGAAAATATCTAAGACCTGCTGTGCCATTGTCCTCGATTTGCCTCAGACAGACAAGTACTTAACAACGCAATGCGGCGTCTGGATGATGGGCCTCTTTCTGTGCAGGTGCTATTACAGCAACGTCCATATGCCTCGACAGCTCACAAGGCAGTGAAAGCCCTGCTGTGTTTCCTGAAAAAGACAGGCTTGTGTGAACGCCTCTGACATGCGGTAAAGTTCTACGCGCTGCAGTGAAATGACTGTCAGTCTTCACTTTACCCTTTTCTTCTTTTCCCTCTCTTTCCTCATTCTCGTCTTTCTTGTTCCCTTCCCTAATCCCCCAATGTAGGGTAGCCATCTGGATGTCTTTCTGGCTAACCTCCCTGCCTTGTCCCTTTTGTTGCTTCCTGCTCCTCCCCCTCAATAACTAACGGAAGAGTTGATTCGACAATGTATAAGACAAAGGTGGAAGAGGCATGCGATGATAGCGCGTGCGGCCTCGAGGAGGTACTGAAAAATGTGATGGAAGAGGTTACGTGCGCCTTTAAAAACACATCAAAGCGTACAGAATTTGATAAAGAACTTGAGCGACTACGAACGATTCGTAGGTGGGCTGAGAGGAGGTGCAGGTGCACTAAATAGATTCATGACGTCAGAGACGCTCGACGTCTACAAAAGAAAATTCAACGTCGAATGAACAAGTTGGAGGACCAACGGTGGGAGAAAGTTTGTGAATCACTGGATCCTCGCAAGCCTATGTCCCATATATGGAGGACGGTGCGTGGCATCGGCTCGACTCCACAACGACGTTCAATATGCACATTGGCTGTCCATCAAAGCCGCCTGCAGGTTGACGTTGCTGAAGATTTCTGCGTGAGGATTGCGGGAAATGTGGTTACCTTGAGTGACGAAGTTCTCGGGCATGTTCCTGTAGCACGAGTTTCTGAACTGAATATGCTTTTCTCACTCAAAGGACTGGATGCAGCTCTAGCCACCTGCAGAAGTTCATCGTCACCTGGCCCATACGGTATTACATACGCTGCTTTATGCCATCTTGGAAGACGCGGCCGAGACCAGCTACTAAAATGCCACAACCAGCCATGGAACAATGGCGTCGTTCCAGAAAGGTGGAAATCCAGCCGCTTGGTACCAATCCTCAAACCTGGGAAATCGCCGCTTGATCTGGCACCATATCGACCAATTGCGCTATCAGCTGCGTGGGGAAAATAATGAAAAGAATGGTTCCGACACGCCTTGAGTGGTACCTTGAACGCTATATTATATACCCAGAGGCCATGGCTGGTTTTCAAAGAGGCCTCTCTTCTACTGATAATGTCAATAACCTTGTAACCTCTGTGCAACAACAGAAATACCTCAAGCGCATCTCGGTTGAAATGTTCCTAGACGTGAAAGGTGCATACGACAAGGTGACGCACGATGTCATCCTAGATGCCTTGACTAACATTGTAATCGGTGTAGAAATGTTTCGATGCACTCGGAGCTACCTACAGAGGAGATCCTTCTTCGTGCTTACTGCGGAAGGCGGCACCGTTGATCATTATACCGCTCGTGGCGTTTCACAAGGCGGGGTTCGCAGCGCTACGCTGTTTAACCTTACGATCATTGGTCTTGTACAAGCTCTACCTCGATCAGTCAATCTCTCTGCATACGCTGATGATATATGTATCGGGGCTTCAACAGTGACACGACCTTAGGTACGCGCACGGCTCCGAAAAGCAGCGAGAATATTGTCGACGTACCTCCATGCTCGAGGCCTCACAATTTCCAACGAGAAGTGCGCCTTAGTCCCTTTTACCCGCAAGCCCATGATCTGTTATCGAGAACTTTCGTGGAGTGCTCACATCTCGCACTTAAAGAAAAGGCTCAGCTCTATTACACACGTGATGAGATTTTTCGCTGGTAAAACTTGGGGCACATCAGCGTCATCTATGCTTCAGCTGTACAGAGCGCTCTTCTTGGGATGTTTGCGGTATAGCACGCCCGCGCTTTCCAACGCCGGAAAAACTAACATCAGGGTCTTGCAAAGCCTTCAAGGCCAAGTCCTCCACACATGCTTGGGGCTACCTCGGTGCGCTTAGGTTAGCAACAATTGGTATTGCTAAAAACCATCCGATCACGACGTATATAACTGTCGACATACTCCGGACACATATCCGTCACATATCCAGAGTGCTTAACCACCACCTTGCTAGCTTGCCACTAGAAAGACCAAAGGCAGTGTTTTCCAAAGTTGTTGCGGCTAACCAGAATTCCATCTCGTGGAGATTCTCACCCGCAACCATACCACTATCCATCGTGAACTTTCTTACAGCGCAACACCAGAAAAAATACCGATGATGCGGTTACACTAGGGGTCGTCACGTTGGCACGCGGCAAACTGGGCGCTGCTGTTTAAAGATAGTGATCCAGCAACTGCCAGGCGTGATAACGTGGGTGAGGAGGAAGCCGCTTGATCACCTGAGGGGCATTGAGGATTCGTGGTTGGAGATGAAAGTGGCAGATGGCAGCGAGAGAGAGCGTCAGCATCCTGATGCTGTTTGCCAGACCTGTACACAACGTCAAAAGTGTACTTTTGCAAACGCAGTATCCAGCACCCGAGGCGCCCAGACATATTCTTCAGCGAGGACAACCAGCATAGGGCATGGTGGTCGGTGATCACAGTGAGTGGCGTCCATACAGATAAGGTCGAAATTTCTTAATGGCCCAAACGACAGCGAGACAAGCCTGCTCTGGTATTGAGTAGTTCTGCTGCGCAGGTGTTATTGCACGGCTGGCATACGCAACTACTCGCTCACGTGATGGAGGAGGACAGCACTGATTCCGTAGCCACTGGCATTTGTGTGCAGGAAAGTGGGTGCACTCTCATTGAAGTGACGGAGTACGGGGTCTGATGTCAGAGCACGCTTAAGGGCTTGGAAAGCACACTCACGCTCGTCAGTCCTCGTGAAAGCCGTTCCTGACGTCAGAAGCTTGTGTAACGGCCCCGCAATGGCAGCAAAGTGACGGATGAAGCGGTGGAAGGAAGACGCCAGGCCCACGAATCCTCACAATTGTTTTTGATTGCCCGGACGTGGAAAACTAATTACAGAAGCAACCTTGTCGGGGTCGGGTGGAACGCCATCTTTGCTGACAAGGTGACCCAATACTTTGATGCTTGTGCTGGCGAAGTGGCACTTCTTTGTATTGAGGTGTAGACCAGCGTTTGAAATGCATGTGAGAACTTCGTCCTAACGCTTAAGGTGCTGAGGGAAAGTGGAAGAATAAATTACGATGTCGCGTAAGTAACATAAAGAGGTTTTCCACTTGAGACCGCGTAAGACGGTATCTAGCATGCGCTCGAATGTTGCTGGAGCGTTGCATAAGCCAAAAGGCATGACGTTAAATTCGTAAAGCCCGTCAGGCGTCGCAAACGCTGTTTTCTCCTTGTCTGCTTCGCGCATAGGTATTTGCCAATACCCGGATCGGAGGTCGAGACTGGAGAAATATTCTGCGCCTTGTAGGGAGTCCAGGGCATCGTCTATGCGTGGCAACGGATATACGTCTTTTTTCTTGATCTTATTGAGCGCTCTATAATCAACACAAATGCGGGACAGAGCCATCCTTTTTCTGGACCAACAACACAGGAGACGACCAAGGGCTGGATGAAGGTCGAATAATATCCTGTTTGAGCATGTCGGTGACGTTTTCTTCATCGATTTGCCGTTCCGCCGAAGACAGACGGTATGGGCGGCGGCGTACGATAGAGATGCCTTCGGTTTCGATGGTGTGCTCTGCAACGGAGGTGCGGCCCAGACATTTGGAATGTACGTCAAACAAAAGGCTGTGCTTTCGGAGAAGGTCTAAGAGGTCTCTCTTTTCCTCGGCAGTGAGGTGAGGACTTATGGTGTCGTTTGAAGCAACAGTGGTAGCCTTCATATCAGTTGTAGCAGACAAAGGCGTTGATTCTGCGTGAAGGGGAATCAGCGAGAAAGTCTCGCTGTCAGCGAAGCAGCTCACAGCAGTGCCTTGGGGCAGCATATCTGGCAATGAAGTTGGGTTCAAGGCGGTTACCAATGCTTTACTGTCGTTAAACCGCACAAGGACGGGTGCTATTGTAAGCCCCGCAGGTTTGGAGCGAACTGATGGGGCTATGAACACGTCACCGTTAACTATAGTATCCCAAGTGATCGTGAGAATTTGTTCATCTCCTGGCGAAATGAAACAATCAGCGGCAGCAACGAAACGGACGCTGTATGGATCGACATCGGATGAATTTTCAGTAACTGACATTTCAATTACTCGCTGACGACACGAAATGAAAGGTGATCCCGAAGAAAGTCGCATCCTAAAATTACTGTGTGAGTGCACCAAGGAAGTACAAGAAACTGAATGTGGTGAAAGATGCCATCTATGAAAACGCGGACTGTGCAAACACTTGAAGGCTGAATACGGACTCCATCTGCGTAACGACGGGGAGGGCCATCGTATGGCGTCCTAACTTTTTCAAGCGGGCACAAAAGTCTGCACGAGTTACAGAAAGTGATGCGCCTGTGTCTACCAGTGCCTCTGTCTTTTTACCCTCAACGTACACTAATAAAACATTCGATGGGCAGTCCGGAGGAGTTTGACGCAGTTCGAAAGATGCAGCTTTCCCTACTGAAGCTGCACTGTTTAGTTTTCCAGTTGGCGGTCAGGAATTGAAGTAGAAGGTCGGAGAAGAGAAGAGGAACGCCGCATCGGTGAAGATGAGCGACGACGTGAGAAACGGGAACTGCCAACTGAGCCAAATTTCTGCGGAGACGGCGACCGACGTGTGCTCTTCGGATACAGCCGGCGATAGGGTGGTCCAGTGGGGTAGAAGTCGTCCCATTCAAAGTTATCGTAGCTTCGTCTTTTATCTCGCTGACGGCGTCGGCAAAACCTTGAAATGTGACCACGGATGCCGCAATAGGAGCAAGCCGGCAGCGAAGTGCGCCAGTCGTTGTAAGGCTGGGAAGATGGTGGCGGTGCGAGTGAGTTGAGCGAACCATGCAATTCGGCCGCTGGTAGCTGCACTGGGCTTTGCTGGGGTGCAGGTGTCCTAGCAGCAACTAAGCATAAGTTGGCGTGGCCACAGGATATGAGCTCAGAACTGGTGAGATTGTCATCAAGGCCAGGCTTTGCTGGGGCGCAGGTGTCGTTGCAACAGCGTGAGCATAACTTGGAATGGGCATGGGATGAAAACTTGGAACTAGTGTACCTGTGACCAATGCCAGTTCCTCCCTCACGACGTCGCGTAAACTAGTAGCAGGTGGCGTCGTTCGGATATGAAGGGGGCGAAGTGAAGCCTGTGCATGAAGTTCCTCGCGTATGATAGAGCGGATCAATGCACGCACCTCTGTTGTGTCATGACTCGAGCTGAGATCATGCATATCAGGTTGCACCCGAGTGGTTTGAAGCTCCTAGAGGCGCTGAAAGGTAGCTACGACATCGGCTACGGTCTGGGGATTCTGCACCACAAGCGCATTAAAAGCGACAGTCCCAATGCCTTTTAGCAGGTGGCGCACATGGTCGTTTTCCGCCATATGGTTGTCGATGCGGCGGCAAAGGGCGAGAACCTTCTTCAATGTAAGAAATGTGAGACTCGCCGGGGCGTTGAACACGTGCACCAAGCCTTTTCTTGGCGATATCCGAGCGCACTGACGGGTTGGCAAAAATCTGGCGGAGCTGGCACGTAAAGGCGGGCCATGTCGAAAAATCTGTAGCGTGGTTTAAAACCACGTTTTTGCGACGCCACTCAAGCAGAATTCAAACCTGGGCGAGTTTCGCATGCTCATCCCAGTTGTTGGTGGCACTCACGCGGTCATACTCCTCGAGCCAGTCTTCCACGTCTTCATCCGGAAGCCCTGCGAAAAGCGGAGGATCCTTTTGAGAGCTGGTGACCAGGTGAGAAGAGTTTCTTAGCGGTGGGAGTGGTGGCGCAGCTGCTGCGCTGGGCTGCTCGGCTTGCGACATTACCGAACCCAGGTCGTTTAAGCAGCGGCCTGAGCGGAGCTCCAGGGATGTGTTCTAGAGAGCGAGAGGACGCAGGCATTGGGCAGCACTCTCCACCACTTGTAAGATGGCGTCCAGTACCCTCAAGACTCTTTTTTATTGTCTCGAGTATGTGCCCTACAATCTAAGCTTGACTAGTGATGATGAGTAGGTACAGATGAAAAGATGGGACGCATAAAAAATGCTACAATATATATATATATATATATATATATATATATTATTTATGGAGGTAGGCAAAGCGTCAGGCAACATAAAAAAGGAACAAGATCTCTTTTTCGTCCAGCATGGTGCACACTTCACAGAGCCCCGTTATGAAAGGGAGGCTTATATAATCCACCCATTTATCAATCGTGAAAATCTTTCCAAGAAATGTCTGACGCAGTGGATCAGTGGTGACGTTGCTCAGCTGCTCACCCAAAAGTCGGGGGTTCAAGCCTGGCGTCGTCGGTTGAAATTCAAAGCAAGCGAAGTGGTAGAGGACCGTGTACTCTGCAATGTCAAGACATGGTAAAGAACATCAAGTGGTCCGAATTGCGGGAACCTTCCGCTACGGCGCCTCTAATAGTGATATCATGGTTTTCGGACGTAAATCCCAACATATTATTATTATTCTTTCAATGAACTCGTTCCACTAATATCCGATTGTTATCTCAACATCTCCTATATTTGTAGCTCAAATAAACGTGAACTTTGATTATTATTTGCAGTTAAGATACCTTTTAATGAACCAGAATCACGGATTGGTGCTTTCTACTAGATTTGAAAATGTTACAAAAAGCGGGAGCAAATCTTACACCGATAGTGCTAAGAACACAAACAATAGTGCCATTTGAGGCTCATGACAAGAGCGAAAAACATGGCCTGAACGAAAGCTCGATGGATCCCTACAACAGAACGCCGTTCTTCACGACAGAAAATCGTCGCAGAGTCGTCGAGCAGAAAATGTGGCAGTTCTATCGGTGCTCGCTTGGCCGCCTTCACCGGTATCTCCACGAACAGTGTAATGTACTCCATGAATATACATGAAAATGCTGTAGCGCAAAGAAATAAAGAATTAAAAAAAACGCGTTTCCGCGGGTTAGAAGAGAACAAATATCCACAGTGCGCCATCTCATGAGCCTTTCGCATGAATGCAGTTATTGCCGTTCAAAACCATCGCTTGATTTAGTAGAGTCAATCTTCGCGAATCTCTCGGATGCACTGTTACGCGCAGTCGGCGGAAAACATTGATTTTGGTGGCGTTTCAGCACGCTACAAAGCGGGGCGTTCAAGCACGAGTACCTATGTATCGCGTACCTATTTGATTTTCGTAGCTGTAGAAGCTGTGTTTTGTAGCGCATGTAGTTTCGTAGATTTATACGTCAGTAATTTTTCTTGCGCCACTGCTCGCTCAATTCGCAAACCCACCTGCGCGAACCGGGAACAAACGTTAAAAATTGCGCATTTCCTGCTGATCATGTTTGCAAGATACATCGCAATGTTCAGGGTCAGAGTAATGTTTCCGGTCCTATACTTTTTTCAACAACGCAATGCAGTTGCGGTAGGGATGAAATGACAGTATACATTATTCTGACGAAGACAGCTTCAGTTTTTTAAAGATTTTGGATGCGGCATTTATCAGTTGGGCTCAACATCGGGGTGCCACTTTAGTTCGCCCTAACTCCGGAGATCACGTGCTCGCCAAGGTGGCCTGGTGGCTAAGGCATTCAACTGCTGACCTTCAGGTCGCGAGATCAAATCCCGGCCACGGAGGCCAGATATTCGATGGAGGCGAAAACGCTTGAGGCGCGTGTTCTTAAATAAGATACACGTTAAACAACACAAGGCTGTCGAAATTTAAAGATGGCTCCACTACGGCGTTTCTATTGTGATAACTTTGAGACGTTAAACCCCAACAATTATTAAAATCCATAGATAACACAAACTAGGATACCTAATGCCACTCGGGGCCAGCATAGCTAACTGCGAAGAAAGTCACAACGCAGAAACTGGGTTTCACCTTCGAACCACCTTAGGCGAACGCATAAGCGACCATTACACTTTTTTAACACCCTGTACCTGGTCATCGCGTAGTACCACGCGATCTCGTTTCCCGAGGACTTCAAGACTATCGATGATGATGATATGTGATGTTTGACGTCCCAAAACCACCTTATGATTATGAGAGACGCCGTAGTGGAGGGCTCTGAAAAATTTGACCACTTGGGAATTCTTAACTTGCACCCAAATCTTAGCTCATGAGCTCCAATATTATCGTCATGGTGCCAGAGAGGAGTTTTTTCGAGTACCACAATAGGGGACTGTGAACACAGTTGAAAGCCTTTATAGAGAAACTAAAAAATCTGTGTGTGTAGCGAGGCAAGCAGGAGCCTGTCGGCACAGTGACGCTTTTAAATGCGAAGCATTTCTTAGCCAGCTTCGGTGACTCTGGGCCTGTATCCACCCATTTCTTTCCATTCCGTCCATTCCATCCACCCATCCATTCATTAATCCATCCATTTTTCCGTCCATTCGTCCGTCTGTCCGTCCGTCCGTCCATCCATCCATCCATCCATCCATCCATCCATCCATCCATCCATCCATCCATCCATCCATCCATCCATCCATCTATCCATCCATACATCCATTTATCCACCCACCTATTCCATTCCATTCCATTCATCCAACCATCCAACCATCCCACATCCATTCATCCATCTTTCCACCCAACCATTCACCCATCAATCTAGTCACCTACGACTTTAGCTCTCCTGGCCTTTTTGAGGATGGTACCTCTACCAAAATTGGTATGGCATAACATCACTGTATGACGAGCATAAGTGATCCGTCATAACCTGATACTCATGACACGTATGTCATGAATGCCATGATCTATTTATTGGTCATGGTCTTGCTGCTGTTGCGGTGGTTTTGTTGACATGACATATTGCAAAACTGCTATGGTATGAGTTCATGGCTAACATACGTGACAGGCCCTGACGTGAAAACCATGACATGCATGTCATGAAAGTCATGATTACGCTTCACATATGTCAAATCTCGCATTAAGAAAGGTGAATGAATGACTAAAGTATATTACTGGCGGAGACATAATAAGCCTGACATGCGTGTCATGTAAGAACTTGACAACATACCACGCTGAATTCGCGCTCGTGGCTGTTTGTCTAACTTGACATGTACCGAATTCGGCAATACATGATATGAATGGATGACGAAGGTAAATGACACGTCGAAAGTTGACAATCTTGGGGTGCATGTCATGTATAAAAATTACTGCATACCACGTTGATGAAGTGCTCACGGCCGTTTGGCTAGCTTCACATTTGGTGTTATGTGACGTGAATGAATGATGAAGGAATATGACTGGGGCAAATATGACAATGATGACATGCGTGTCATTTATGAACATGAGAATATACCATGCTCATGATGCACTCATTGCCAGTTCGGAAGCTTCACACATACCAATTTTGTTATTGCGTGACGTGTAGACAAGACGAAAGTAAATCAACGGGTCCAAACATGATTGTCATCAAAAGTGGGTGATGTGAAACATGACTACATGTTACACTCATAGCGCGCTCGTGGCCGTTTTGCTAGCTTTAGATATACCAAATTTGGTATTGCGTGACACAAATAAACGACGAACGTAAATGACATGTCTAAACATGATAATCATGACATGCGTGTCATGTAAAACATGACTGCATTCTACTCTCATAGCGCGTTGGTGGCCGTTTTGCTAGCCCCACATATACCGAATTTGGTATTACGTGACGTGAATGGACGACAGACACAAATGCGAAGCGAAAACATGTTAATCATGACACGGAAGTCAACTAACGCATAATTTGCGTTCACCTCGTAATATTGTGCTGATATCAAATTGACATATATTCACCTTCCTCATCGCGCTTCGCATATCATTAATTCCCACTGTACGTGGGATCTTCCAATCAATTTAGTAACCCTTTAATACAAAATACATTGAACATCAAAAGCCACATCACTAAAAATGCATATTACAATTCTTTTTCTTACTGTGAATGCTACAGTCAATTGTTTACTTTAATTTTTACCATGTATGGGAAGTCTCAATTCATATTCAGACCCCAGGATGTCCTTCTATATACTGAATTGCAATCACTTGAATTTGTGAAAATATTAAAATGTCCTAATTCTTTCAATATCTTGCATTTATGCGTAATTACACCATGCTACTTGACACGCGAAAATTAGGAAGAATGAACGTGTTGGGGAGCAAAAAGGGGTAACAGTTGAGTGAGTTGTTTTCACCGAATCTGCTAAGTGCGAGATCGGATGGGGAGTCATAACGGGAAATATAGGAGAGCTGTCGGCGCACGCATGGTTGCCCATTCCGATACCTTGCCATTCGGCTGTGACAGCAATGAGGCACCACAGAGGGGAACAAACAGGAGCACTCTTAGCGAGGATCAGGCATACGACACGCCTCTCGCAAAACGATGCTGAATGCACTTCTGCGGGCTAGATGGGTTACCACATTTCTTGGTTTTCTTGCTAAAAAGTTCTCAAGTACGTCGTTTTTCCTTTGCTCGGCAATCGGCCTGGTGGACCTTCTCGAGTCCGCATTTGTGCTTACTAGAATTCGTTCCCTTTCGAGTTCCGCGAATGTTGTCCTCCGTGATGACGTAATTCTCCCAATTTGCGTTACAGCGTATCTAGAATAGTTTGAAACCGCGACAACTTTGGGTAGCTCATCCTTGTTTTTCTCTTCTCTCTTTCTCATCTTTCAAATCTCCTTCGCTTATCTCCCAGTGTGGGGTAGTCAACCGGAAGTCTCTCTGATTAACCTTCCCGCCTTCTCCATTTCCGATTTGCTTCCTTCCTTCACTCTGTGTTTACAGACTAATGGGCTATTCTAGCTCTGGTTCGTCACAAACCTCAAAAACAAAGCGCGCTCAGACGAGGACCGAAGCCAGAGAGCAGTGGCATGCGAAGTTTTTTCTAAACACGGGCGTGTTTTACACAGGCGCCCACACTAAGGCTTCTCTGACGACATTTATGTCCCGAAAAGGACGTTGGTAAAATGCATACGAACACATGAAAAAGATGTATTGTTGAAAAAAAATGCTGATACCTCTATCTTAGGAATCAGCATCAGACGAAAATAGAATGTGTCTTCACAGATGTGGTTTAGTTTTTATTGTGCATTGTTATATGAGAACTTCCACGATGTTTATTAGGGGGGCAACCATGTAACCGCTTGACGCATATGCACACTCGTGGACGCCTATACAGTTGTGCGATCTTTCAGTAGTGTGGCACCGCAAAGAGAGGCATTCCCAGAGCACGTGGTTAAAGCCGCTGTATGCGAGTCGGTCGGAAGGCGATTGGTTGCGCCCGAGAGAACAAATATCGATCGAAAGGCTGGGATATAAATGCTTTTGTCGGAGAAAACAAGAAAAAATGGGAAAGTGAGGGAGAGCTGTAACAGAGAATATGTCTTCAGAAAGTTCTTTAAACTGTTCGCGTGACCAATGCCGCACACTTTCAAGGGAAGTGGCCTCACGCGATGCTGTGGGGAATCAGCGTTTGCTCAACCGTCAGTGGTTTGCTTTTCTGTAGGGGCGAATATTTCTCAGAGCACAGTCATGTTCAACACTCTCCTGTGTTTACACTAGCATGAACATACTCCCAGTGTGGGGTAGTCAACCGGAAGTCTGTCTGATTAACCTTCCCGCCTTCTCCATTTCCGATTTGCTTCCTTCCTTCACTCTGCGTTTACAGACTAAGGGGCTATTCTAGCTCTGGTTCGTCACAAACCTCAAAAACAAAGCGCGCTCAGACGAGGATTAAAGTATACAATAGGCTTCATCATGTGAAAATTGATCGCGACGTGAGGAGTTTCATGCAGAACGTGTAAGCTACATACACTTTGTGCGCATTGTTTTAATTGCAGCCCACACGAACACAACAGGTGACGTACGGGAAAACAGCAGAAAGATGCGCGCATCCGCAGGGATGGAGGCAGGATTTTTCAGGGGTGGGTGGACACCCTTTTATATAGTCATTCTCACTTAGTTTTCATACCGTAAAACGTTGTCAGGAGAAGGGGGCCTAATGTGCCACCCCTTCGCTACACCACTGGTCGCTATACCACCATTCACTACACCACTGGCCTTGAAGCAAGCGTTACGAAGCGTAAACGTTTCTTTGTTAGTTTTCAAGCGTTTCTTGTTTAGATTTCTGCACAACTCCTCAATATAGATGTCTGTACCTTTCAACACATATCGGGCTCTTATTTCCTCGCTAACTGCACGGGTTTGTGTAGTTAGCTTATTATCTGAGGCCACGTTGCAGTTCAAGGCAACGTAACAGCCCAGATGCCACTGCTATTGAAACGAAGTGAAAACACAAATTGTTAGCCTATTCTCGCAAAGCCAAACACTAGCCAGTACCTCCATGATCAACAAAAGTAAATATTGTGAGGATCGATATTATGAGGCTCACAATATTCATACTTTAATGCGTTGTGCTAAGCACACTGCCAGCCAAGCAACGACAATTGAAGTTCGACAATCAATACCGCCACAAGTAACGTTATAAAACCGTTCTTTATTACACCTATTCATGTCTTAAACCCTTTGTTTGATTCATCCTGATTTCTCAGAACGTTCTCAGGTTTTATCTGCCACAAAAGTTGCCAAGTATTTAAAGCATTGTGCACTGAATGTGGTGTTTTCAGGCCTTATACGACTGAGAGAAGTGTTACTGTCGGTAGTAAAGACCAGTAAAATTTACTAGATGCTCCACACGCCACAATCGACGTGTAACGCAACGCTTCTCAGTTTCATTGCTCTTCAAGGAATATGCAGTCTTTTCACATCGAAAGCTGTTATAAGATCACCTTTCGGGTCACGCGCAGTTGCATGTTGTCCGCCGCCGCTGGTGTGCGTAACCACATCGCGTGAAATTAGAAAAAAAAAAGAATGTTGCACTATTGACAAAGTATATGGGCGCGCATGCCGCGCACTTAGTTTTTCAAGATAACTGCCAGATAGCGCTCATGTCTCTGTGTGACGTGACTCAGCGCTCATTCGCCTCCAGTCCACGCTCGAGGCACTGTAACTATAGTGAACTAGAGCAGTGTACTCCAACGCAGCACCTCCAGAGTACCATTCATTGTTTTTTTTTTTGCACAGAACATCAAGTAAACGTTTTGTTCATCCTCTCCAGACGCAAGACTATAGTCTTTCGACAACATCTGGATGCGAAGTTTAACTTCCCAATACCACCACATGATTATGAGAGACGCCGTAGTGGAGGACTCTGGAAATTTCGACCACCTGGGCTTCTTTAACGTGCACTCAATTCTGAGCACACTGGCCTACGACATTCCGTCTCTATATATATTGGAAATGCAGTCGCCGCAGCCGGGATTTAATCCCGTGACCTGCGGGTCAGCAGCCGAGTACATTAGCGACTACACCACCGCGGCGGGACCGCGACATTTGCAGTGTAACATGCAAATACGGGGCCACTTTTTCTTTTGGTACCGAGGACTGAGCTTAAAGCCACACTGCCATGAATACAAAGAGGAGGCAAGATACAACACGAAATTCGTAATTGATTAGTTTAAGCTATCTTTCAAGAGAAGTTAGCAGAAAAGCTATGATTGTGAGGTTAGACTATGGTAAATAAATGTTCGCGCATGGAAGGCTAAGGCAAAGAAAAAATATTGCATATACCTAATCTATCGTGAATCCGAAGTGTCTAAATATGCGGCATGCTTCCATGCAACTTCAAAGCCACTGCTCTGAAAGAGATTGTTAAAAAACATACAATATTTTTTTTCATGAAAACACTACTTCAGCATATTTGCCATTGCTTTTATAGTGAATATAATTATAACGTAGTTTTTTGTACGACAGTAACATTGTAATGGACAAGGTTTAAGCCTTTCTAAGCAAAAACACCGATGCGAGTCATGGAATTGTGTCCTTTTCTTCTTGCAGAAGCATCTGTTTGAATACAGGCTCACACACAAAAAAAATATTAGGACTTGCCAAGTCAAGCAGCAATATCGGGGGGGGGGGGGTGCATGGAAAGAAGCGCATAGTGTAAATGGTGAGTCACTCAATACGCATGGTGAACCTGTGAAACCGTGAACTTTGGAACAAATACCATGTTCCTGATAATCACTCAGTTTAGGTTACTTCCGCTGTGCGTTCAATAAACGCAGCTGACATAGTAAGAGAATACATTTCAAGAAACATGCAAGTGTACTAAGCTCTATAATTTATCTCTGTTGCTTATCGACAAGATCTTAGCCTTTCTGCGTGTAGCTCCCTCCACTTGCAAACTAATTGGTATCCGAAGCTTCGAGTAAAACTACACGCCGACGAAATCACTTCCTTTCTGCCCTCTAATTTGTGTAAACTAACTCATTCATAGAGAGCGTGCAATGTTCAGCTGTTCTCTCAATTAGTGCATTCTTTACTTCAAGTATCCACCTCGTTCGACGCTTACAAGAGTAGTGCGTGGCCGTGCGAAAAGTGGCGGAGAGTGATGTCGTTTGCAGTTTATCGCCAGTGCTCCAAGCAGCATACGTGTACGTATAATTTTTGCATAAAAAATTACTCAGAGCTGACTCCATACTTAGTTCCCGCCCATGTGGCACCTCACAGAGTGCCTTCTGCAGTTGTACATGCTTACTTTTCTTTAACATTTTCAAAACCAATGCCGGAGTGGATGTTTTAAAGGGTGGATAAGAGCACCGTTTCACCGAACATTGTTCAACTTTATCCACGAGTTAGATTGTTTGTTTATGGTGTTAGGAGTCTCTGATTGTATATTCTTGTTACTCAAAAAGCAGTCTGTCAAATTGAAAAACCAAGCCTGTTAGGAGAAAACAGGAAGAAGTCGTAAATACATGTTTTTGCAAGTGTAGCCAATACATTCATTTAAATTAGTGCATTATATGTGTTGCCATTTGCAATGAGACGGTATAAGTAAAAGTTGTTAGAATAGTCTATGAGTTTTAAGAACTAGAAATATAACAATTTTGTTTTGGTGTCCTACTTTTGCTAACTGGAAATGGAAAGCGTGTCCTTATGGTGTGTATTATAATAGAGTGATGTAATATTTGCGGGTGTTTCAATATTCAAAAATATTGTGATCAATCCTACCAGGCAAGAAGAATAATAGTATGTAGCAATGAATCTGGTATATTAAAAATAAAGGCAGCAAAGCGTACACTAAATTGCATACAGTCGTTGTGGTGAATTTCAAGGATGTCTAAAAATTGGATCAGCAAGACAAAGTTACGGCAATGTTGAGAGCTGGAAAGCAGCAAAAGATGAAGTACAAATGGCCACAGGTCACAGCTCGTAAAAACAGCGTAATGGTGCGTGGAACAAGTAGGCTAAAGCTGAAGAACCAGAATATGCAAAATGTATTTAGGTAGCAATTGTTTTTAAGGGCAATGGAATCAAAATATGCTTGGTTGGGTCGGGAGGCTGTACTATGCCTCTCAATAGTGGAACTACAGAACCAGAATCCTAGCAAAAAGTAAGCTACGGAACATGCGCATTTTTTTGGAAAACCTTGCTCAAGCATCGGTAAAGAAGGTGCACTATGAATAGTTTAGAGATAAAGCTTAAAATACGTATACCGGGGATACCAATTGATATTCTTCTGATTAGCCGACCGGGCCGAGTGTAGAAGAGATCGACTCGTACGACAAAGTCAAATGAGCAGGAAAGCCCCATCTTTCTTTTTAATATACGCCGAGAGCCCGTAAATATTTAAATAATTAAAAGCTTAGAACACTAAATAGTTATCTTCCAAGCTATTAACATTAAAGAGACCATAGTAGAATCTGCCTTCACGTAGGCAGCATATTTCAGCACTGCTGTGACTTACGTGTTTGCGTTTTATAAAAACAATCACAGGTTCCCGGAAAAGACTGTCGGGCTGTCAGATAAAAGAGATTGATTTATATGTGCGGTTTAACGTCCCGAAACCACCATATGATTAAAAGAGACGCCGTAGTGGAGGGCTCCGGAAATTTTGACCACCTGGGGTTCTTTAAGGTGAACCGAAATCTGAGCACACGGGCCTACAACATTTCCGCCTCCATCGGAAATGCAGCCGCCGCTTCCGGGTTTCAATCCCGCAACCTGCGGGTCAGCAGCGTAGTATCTTAGCTTCTAGATTTCCATGGCGAGGCTCAGTTTAAAGATAAAAGAGAGAACCTCCCGAAGGAATAAGGAGATAGCAACAACTACATGGCACACCGAGGTGGTGTTGCTTCGTTTGTCAGTGATTTCTATATGAAGAGAGGTGACGGATTCGTACCCCGCATCGGGATACTATTAAAGGCTTCTGCCATCATCGGTGACTTTTTCTAGACTCTGACAAATCGCTTATAATTCCCGTTTCTAGCAAGATAATGTCAACGCTGTTCGTAGAACCATAAACGCGCAGCGCTTTTGTTGATGTCAATATTTATTCGGCAGAAATCTGAATATTAATCAGGCAGCAGACACAAAAAACAAGTAATATCTTTATGACACGTCTTCTATTTCAAAGGTGTGTTTGACAAGTGAACGTTGCAATTAAAGTAAAAAAGTTGCGCATTAGTTAGCCGTGAACCCTATACTGTAGAGACACCATGTAGCAGGATGGCAAGTGGGCTAAATAATATTTTATACGCGTGGCCATATAAAAAAAAACATGACTGCAAATACAAAGCAAGCAACGATGACAGGTGCATATGGCTTGTGATTACTTTGTTTGTTCAGCGTTTTTCTCTTTTACCTCTAAGTTTTACATGGCTTCAAGCCCGCGAGTTAATTGGAGAGCTTGGCATCTGAGTACCCACGTGGGAGTGGGCCGCGACAGAGAGATCTGTGTTTTGGAGTACCCAATTAAAATTTTTTATTCTTTATTTTATCCGATACAAACTGATGAATCAGTAGGGTACACATTGAGTCTGGTTATTTTATTATTAGGCGTGAAAGAATGAGCAAAAATCAAGAAGTAAGAAATTACACCATACAATGAAGTTTATACCAATGACTCTAAATGCAATCGCTAAGGCAAGTTGCTTTCTCTTTAAGGTTGATGTATTCGTAACTACAGGGCAGGAACCGCGCTGAAAGAAATGTCTTTTAAAAGTTCTATGTTATTGTCTTAAGGTAGTGATAGTAAAAAAAAAACTACTACCGCTTACCAAGAGCATGTACGCATTACGGGCGTTACGTTTGGTTGTCCCCATGTCTAACTATTAGCCGTTTGCGACTCAAATAATTAAGTTGCTATCAAGCTTTCAAAGTTCTAAATTTTTTTGGGCTTTACATGTGGAGAATCATCACTGTCAAGCTTGATAGCAACTTAATTCTTTCAGCCGCGAACGGCAAGTAGTTAGACATAGTGGCGAGTTCAACAACTTCACAGGCATATAATAAAATCGCTCTGCACGAGATAGCATCAACTGTTGATTGTTACGAGAAGCCTCTGTCCTGCAGTGGACATACATTAAATTGATTATGATGATGCAGATTAGTGACTCATAAGCATCAGAGGATGCCTTTATTTTTTAATTTTCTAGTCAGTGATTATTGTCTTAAGGTGGCGATAGTAAAAAAAAAAAACCACTACCACTTACCAAGAGCGTGTACCCATTACGGGCGTTACATTTGGTTGTCGCATTATTCGGCAGAATTTGGCGAACCAGAACGCACTTCTTGTGGCCAGTACGAAAAAACTTTTCCGGAAGCGTCTTCTTGCACTTTTGCATCCGAAGCCGCACAGAGTCTTGAACTTGGGGGCACACAAAGTGCGTGCGTGATTTTAGATGCGAAGTGCTCTCTTTGGAGCCCCGCTAGAAGCAGAATTAAATATTACGATGTTAAAATTTTGCGAAATATTTTGTTTGCACACCGTCATTCAGATACGCCTCGCTTTTTTTTCGCCCTTTTTTGCACCAACAGATATTACTGCTGTAAAGGAGTGCGTTCAGGGCAGGACATAAGAGGGAAGGGTAAATATGGCAGAGTGCGGAATTTTCAACGTTCTCCACTGCCTGAAAAAAAAACTTTACTGCCCTGTATTTTAAGGGAAAATCATTTCTTTCAATCAAATCAAATCAAATTCATCAATTCATCTACGCATTCGTCCGTTCGTCCATTCGTCCATCCATCCAATCATCCATCCATCCAAACTAGCACAGCAAAAAATGCGGTTGATTCTACGCCATACGTCCTTGCCATTCTGGCGGATATGTCAAATGTATTCAAAAAAATTGTTTTCGTTTCTTAGATTGAAAACAATGCCTTACACAAGTATTTCGGTTTTTAGAATCTTTTTGTCACATCGGAGCCTTCCGCATTTCGCATAATGTCGTCTCCATGTGTTTTTTTTTTCGAGAAAAGGTATTCTGAGGGGGTTGTTTGTCGTTTGAATAACAATTTTACAATACATAATAGGCGGAAATGTTAGATAAAGGTGCTCGAATACAAATATTAGTACGGCAATGTCATTGTCATAAACGTCTTAAGAATTTTCGTCCACACTTTTTATATAAGCATATATGCATATCCGAGTGATGAATACTTTTTCTGCGAATATGTGTTATGAACCTAAACATTTGGGATCGCGGATGTTTGTAGACATTATGAGAAGACATTGCCGCTTATAAAAATTATTTTTGGTCCATGTTCAGAAGGAACTTATACCACGTGATGCTCCCACCAAAGACTGTGTTTATATAAAAATTGAAAGCAAAGGATTAGTTCTTGTGTTGTAACTATAGCATTGAAATTTTTGTCTGCAGAAAAAAAATTTATTTCTAGTTCTATTTGACAGCTCTTTGCTAGTTTTGTCACTACTGCAAAGTTTTAAAGAAAACAAGAATTTCGAAGTTTCCTGTTTATGGCTGTAATTTCTTCTGTTCATATTGCACTTCGTTAATTCTGTAATGAAACTGTGGCATGCACGAATAGAAAAGTAGCCATCAATACGGAAATAAAAAAATATTTTCTTCATTCAATTCGTAGTCCTTCTTGAAATAATTTTATTTTATCAGAAGCGATAATTTTGTTTTTTTTTGTGATGGAAGCATAAGTTTGACATTATTCATCATGCATGAGCAATGACTCTATTATGGGCATTTGAAAGCAGACTTTGCTAGTAGTAAGAAAGAGTGCGCTCTCACAGCAGTGCAATTAGCATTATATAAAAATGCGATGAGTCACCGTGGCATTTAGTTTCGTAAGACTTTTCTTGGTCATACGGTATTTACTTTTATTTTCTTGGCAAAGGCAGTTGCTGTATCGGTTTACATATTTTTCGCGCTTTATGTTTCTGTGACCACTGCATCTGGGCGTTCATGTGTGGTGCACAGAATACGGCACCTAATTAGCTCCTTACCTTGGTGTGTCCATGAACATCTATATCGAATTAAGGCTTAGGTTAGGCTTACATTTGTGCTATATTTAGGCGCAGTCATTTTCAATCATGTCATAACAGTAGAAGGCAAATATTCTCACTGTTTTTAAATTCACTGTGGCGGTTGGTATTCTAATGAAACTGCCGATTCTGTATAATCTCTGTTAAATTTGTAAGTGATTTTTTGTGTTTAGCATTGTACACTATTGTATATAATGCAAAGCTGTCTATGGTTAGCACTGGCACTTCACGGTCCTACTTTATACTGCTTTGCCAAACTTGTAGCCTATCGTATACCTGAAGCTAAGGTAACCTCTTTGCTAATCTGTATGTTGCATTTTACTGAAAAAAAAAAATGAAAAGACGTTCAGAAGCTGCTGGATTACTTCCAAACTAGGGCAAAACGGTATCCCCTTGGTGTATCGGTATCCCACTGTGTGTGTGTTCTTTGGCAGGGTATGTGTTTTTTTCTTAGTTTTGCATCTTTGGTTATTCAATAATGCTGTTATACGCCAAAAAGAAACTCTTCCTATTCGTTGTTCAGGAGAAAAATAACCGGACACAATAGTTGCACACCACTCAAAAGAGCCATGGAAAATCGTCGTATGTCATTAATAATCTACTACAGAAAGCTGGTGGCGCATAATAAAGGGGGAGGCCAACGACTGTCTCCAGCATCATCAATAATAAATGTGAGTGGCCTCATTGAAAACTAAGGTTTCGTACGTGACCACTGAGGCTCCCAGTAGCACAAGACGTAACTGCATTCTGCATATGTTCTTGAGAGCTTCTCTATCGACTACTGTTTTATTTGAAAGGATTGCTGGTATGCTCTTATTATCCATTCCTACTAGTCCACATCAAGGATTCGTAAGCTAGTGATATCAAATGTGCAGCATGCCATGAGTAGACATCTGAAACGAAAACGCCGATTTATAACTTGGAAGCCTGGCGTCCTGGAAACTTGTGGTGAGCATAACCAAGCCAAAAGCGCATTTTACCGCAATTTTATCTTCACCATGGGTTTGCTAGAGGCAGAGAGCTCTTTCAAGCTCATGCGCAAATGTTACTTATGTCTTGAAGAACCCCTTAACCGCTATGCTTTTTTTATTTCCAGTAAAAAATGTGCTTTATTTTATTGCTAATTTCTTTTCCCATTAAATTAAAAAGTACTTAGGCGATATTTCAAACATATTTTTATCACAAACTTAGTCAGATCAACGTAATAAAGTTTATTTTTAAACAATACATCGGAAATCAGCTACCTGCTGCTAATAAACAAAGACGTTACAAATTAAGCAGCTTTCTTACCTTGTGTAGGCTGAGACTCTTTGGTGTATTTGACTTGGGAAGCTTCGGGGCTGTTTGGAAAATTTCAAAACACGGAATAACACAAAGGGGCTTCGCTGGCGGGTGCTCGCTCTGTCAGCGTCCGAGCTGTCCTCGTTATTACCGGTGGAGCTACTCATTCACCGCCATCACGGTGTTCACTACCGGACACAAGATAAATATCCGTATTGGAATCATCATCACTCGAAAAAGATAACAAAAACTGATAACTTCTTTTTCTTGTTTATCAGTCACGTGACCCATGAACCCGTGCGGCGTGGCCATCTTTCTATACAAAATCGTGTTGAGTGTGAACACGAGGTAGCGCTGGTTCCTTCCCTTTGCTGGGCTGGCAAACAGAGGGCCAGTGTTCAAAAATCGCCCTGTTCTCAGCGTTTTTACTTATTTTTTTTAGTTTATTGCCATAGTCCTTATGGACAGCAGCGGCGGAAACTACGGTGCCAAAAAAAAACGGTCCTTCTTGCCATCTCATAGCAGCTTTCACCGTAAAAATGATCAATGTCATGAAATTCACTTTAGTTTTCCAATGTACCTAAACGCCTTGCGAAGCGATTTAGATGCCGTGACAACGTTTAGCGCTTTCGATTTATTGATATGTGGGATTTAACGTCCCAAAACTACCATATGATTATGAGAGATGGCGTAGTGGAGGGCTTCGGAAATTTTGACCACCTGGAGTTCTTTAACGTGCGCCCAAATCTGAGCACAAGGGCCTACAACATTTCCGCCTCCATCTGAATTGCAGCCGCCGCAGCCGGGGTTCAAACCCATGACCTGTGGGTCAGCAGCCGAGCACCTTAGCCACTGGACCACCATGGCGGGGCACCGTTTAGCGCTTTCAACGCCCTCCTGTATATTGTATATGGGCAGATGAAGTAGCAACTTATACGCAAGGCCTGATGGCAAGGTTGCCCATACTATATTGTTTTCCTCGCGTCACCTATATTTTTTGTGTTCTGGGGGAATGGATCGGTAGCGACGTGCTCCCAGTTTTTTATATCTCTGTAAGGCTACCCTAAGTGTCCTCATCTTTACATTCTAACCGATGTAGGCCGCCCAGCAACAGTGCTTCTATAGTCTTGCCGTGACTGCCTCCTGTCGACCGACGGCTTGCACGTCACACTCACTCTGATGTATGACGAAGGCGAACGTATTATTCCTGAGGGTGTGGTCGTCTCACGTATGCTGCTTCGTTGACGCGACCATCATCATGGGCTCATCTCGCTGGTGGTGGCATGGTGTCTCGCCGAATTCCCGCGAGAACGGGCGTTCCACCTAAGCGTGACATTCCTTTCTTTATGATAGAGTTTCTTTGTACAGGCTGCGTTCTTTTCCTTTTTTTATTTCGTACCACAGGGTATCATATACTTGTCGTTTCATTACTACTTCTTCGACCAAATCTCCTGGCCACGTGGTCTTCTCAGACAGGGAGCTTGAGGTTAACCAGCACTTCCATCCAGACAGCCCAGAGCAAGTGCGTTTCGATTGATGATCCCTCGAACACACACGGATCAGGACAAGTGGCATGCAGCAGCTAACTGAACTAAGGCTCAATGAAGTTCTCATAAAACGCTTGTGGCTCTTGAAGTCATTATTCATTCTCCAAAACTTTCTAACAATTATTATGTTCTTCATTGATATGTGGGGTTTAACGTCACAAAATCAGCATATGGTTATGAAAGACACCGTACTGGAGGGTTCGGGAAATTTAGACCACCTGGAGTTCTTTAAAGTGACCCCAAATCTGAGAAAATGGGCCTACAACATTTCCACCTCCATCGTATTAGTGGAGCCGCCACGGCCGGGAATTGATCCTGCGACCTGCGGGTCAGCAGGCGAGTACCTTAACCACTAGACCTTTGCGGTGGGTCAATCATTATGTTCTTCAAGGCCTAAAGACGGTTATAGTGAGGTCTTTATATATTTATGAACCACATGACATGCACAGAAAGAACCATAGTTCTATATTCGTATTAGAGCGTCTTGATGAACGCGGTTAACTAAATTTGCACTAAAGTTGGTCCTATTGATTATGGAAGCTATTGTGAAAAATATCGCACAGAACACCCCGTACGCTTAAATGCTTGGCATACTCGATGGTGGTGACGCCAATTCATTTAGCTCGTTTGATGCGCGGACTCCCGAGGTTCTAGCTTTTCATCAGTGAATGTTAGCAATTCAAACAAGATATGCGTACACAATGTGGAAATATAGGAAATGAAAGGAATAGAAGCAAAAGAGAATGAAACCGTTAGAACAGCACTGCTCACAAATACCGTAACATCACAAATACTGTGGGCATTTAGTATACCAATCCTCTTCATCTGTACATTATCATCATTATCATGTGTTGCTCATGCATCCTCATCGTTGTCACGTAGCATCATCATCTTGGTTCGTTTATCTCAGCTGTCGGCTGCCGGTTCTTCGGGCCTAATAAAGGTCTTCCAAACCAAGACTCCATACGTGGTGGAGCATGCTGTTGGATCCCCCGCCATCCTCTCGACCACTCTACCCCCTGGAGCTACGTTCAGGTCGCCGCTTGGGCCAGGTGTCCGGAAATATGTCGCACCAAGAAGAGGTCGGTGCTGCAGCCGTTCCCACTCCGCCACCGCGTGCCGCGCCTTTTCACGTCATTAACAGCCTCCAGCGTGAGCCCCATCCCTTCGCTGGTATGCGCGGGGAAGATGTGGAGGAATGGCTGGACGATTTCGAACGGGTCGGCGCTGCTAACCGGTGGGATAACACCTACAAACTCGCTTACGTGTCATTCTACCTCACGGGTGTCGCGAAGACGTGGTTCCTCAACCACTTCATGGACATCCCCGACTGGTCAGCCTTCAAAGATCAGCTTCGCCATGTCTTTGGCACACCGGCTGTCCGTTCAGCTCTCGCAAAGAAAGCTCTTGCGACTCGGAAACAGCACATCGGGGAGTCATATACATCCTACATCGAGGATGTCCTTTCACTTTGCCGCCGGGTTGACACCCCAATGACAGAGTCAGACAAGGTACGCCAGCTTCTTAAGGGCATTGGACCCGTCGCATTCAATGCCCTTGCAATCCAGAATCCGGCTACCGTTGCTGACGTTGCGACAACCTGTCAGCGCCTCGAAGAACTTGAGTCGATGCGCCTACAACCGGACAGTGACGCGGCCCGTATTACGACTGATCCAAACCTACGAGAAACGATAAGGGTGATAATACGCGAAGAATTAGAATCAATGGGATTCACACTACCTTCAGTATGTACCATTTAGCCTTCTTCAACGTCATTGCGGGATGTCATCAGGGAGGAGCTTACGTCCATGACCCATATGGCCCACCTGCAGCCCACTGTCGATCGTACTCTCCCATCGTTCTCGCATGCCGTCGCCGCACCATCAGGCACCGTCAGCTCGACGTCGCCACCACGAACGTACGCGTCGGTTGCTGCCGCACCTCCCAGAAGCTTTCCCACGAGCTTTGCATCACCACCGCCTGAGACATCATCTGTCCCTCTCACTGCTCTCTCTCCCGGTGCATCTAACACAAGCTACCACCCTCCTTATCGATCGACTCGCCCTACGTGCTATTATTGCGGCTATCGTGGTCACATTTCACGCTTTTGCCGCAAGCGCCAGCAAGATGAGCGCCGAGGGTACGACATACGTGAACGAGACTATATCGCAGGAGCCTCGTACCAGGACCGTCGTTATTCGTCACCGCCGCGTCGGTCTCCATCTCCGCCAGCATCCGGTGAACTGCGCAGTAGTCTTCGATCAACCAGACGCCGTTCACCATCGCCCAACCGTCGCTCCTCTTCTCCTCTTTAGCCTGCTTCCCTCGCTTCTGATCGGCGTCCGGAAAACTAAGCAATGCAGTTTTTGGAGGACAAACTGCATTCCTACACAGTACTCCAATTCCTCCAGCGCGCCCTTACAATATGATTGCAGTCTCAGTTGAGGGAGTAGACGTTTATGCTTTGGTGGACACTGGGGCTGGGTTTTCTATTATTCGTGCTGATTTGTGTGCCCGTCTTCAAAAAGTCACGACGCCTTATGATGGACCAACACTGGTTACAGCCCAGGGAACGATGATTCGCCCTTCCGCTCTCTGTACTGCCCGTGTGCTAATCGACGACATTCTTCATCACATACAATTTGCCCGTGCTCCCACGAACTCATTTTAGGCTGGGACTTTCTTTCGTCTGCTTCCGCGGCTATTTGTTGTGCACAACGTGTCGTCCATCTTACTGACACAGACCACTTGGTTAGTGACGAAACCTACAGGTCACTTCGACTCATCGCTGCTGTAGACATCGAGTTACCCCCGAACGAACATCAATTAGTCACAGTTTTGTCCAACGACGTCGACTCTGGTGACATTTTGGTAACTCCATCGCCCCGTTGCCTTAATAAAGGCATAGCTATCGCATCAGGTGTGGCTCGCTTCAACGATGGATCAGCTGTCCTCGCTGCTACGAACACCACACCAAATAAAATTTTACTGCCGCGGGGCACTACTGTCGCCTGCGTTGCCGATCTGGAGCCTGTGTGCGTCGTGCCTCTTACCCCTGCCTCCTCTAAAGGCCATCCTGGAGATTATGCTGCTTCCTCGGCCTTTACAGCAGCCATCAACAAGGACTTGACAGACTCGCAGAAGCAGCAGCTGCTTGATTTGTTGCAAAAGCATGCAAACTCTTTTGACGTTCATTCATCCAGCCTGGGTCAGACAACTGCTACAGCACATCGTATTCAGACCGACGGAACATCCATTGTGCATCGTCGTCCGTACCGCGTCTCCCTAGCCGAACGAAAAATCATTGAGGAAAACGTAGACGATATGCTGCAACGGGAGATAATCCGACCCTCAACCAGTCCTTGGTCGTCTCCAGTGGTTCTGGTGCGTAAAAAAGACGGTTCCGTACGATTTTGCGTCGATTACCGAGCACTCAATAAGATCACTAGGAAGGACGTATACCCCATGCCACGTATCGACGACTCCCTCGATTCTTTACAAGGTGCTGAATTCTTTTCAAGCCTCGACTTGCGTTCCGGCTATTGGCAAATCGCCATGCACGAAGAGGACAAAGAAAAAACTGCGTTTGCAACCCCGGACGGCCTATACGAATTCAATGTTATGCCGTTTGGTCTATGCAATGCGCCCGCAACTTTTGAGCGCTTGATTGACACCGTACTGCGTGGCCTGAAATGGAAGACTTGCCTATGTTACCTCGATGACATTGTTGTATTTTCATCGACGTTTCCTCAACATCTGCAACGCTTGGACGAGGTCCTGACTTGCCTTGCGGGCGCTGGTCTTCAAATTAACACCAAGAAGTGCCATTTCGCCAGCAGATCTATCAAGGTCCTCGGTCATGTTGTGAGCAAGGACGGAATTCGTCCAGACCCTGAGAAAACTGCTGCGGTGCTTCGATTCCCTCGCCCTGACAAGCCGAAAGATTTGCGAAGTTTCCTTGGTCTCGCCTCTTACTTTCGGCGATTCATACAAAACTTTGCCTCCATAGCCGCACCACTACATAAGCTACTTGCTTCTGGTACGCCCTTTCAGTGGTCTCAGGAATGTGAATCGGCTTTCGACAAATTGAAGAGTGCCCTCACGACCGATCCTGTACTTTCTCACTTTCACGATGGTGCACCGACCTTCCTTCATACAGACGCTAGCGGCCACGGTCTAGGAGCCGTGCTCCTCCAGCGCGACAACTCTTCGCGAGAGCGAGTCGTTGCGTACGCCAGCCGCGTCATCTCCGCAGCCGAGAGGAACTACACGATCACCGAGAAGGAGTACCTCGCCATCGTTTGGTCAGTACAGAAATTTCGTCCCTATCTTCATGGCCGCCATTTCACCATCGTGACCGACCACCATGCTTTATGTTGGCTTTCGACACTCAAGAACTTGTCGGGACGCCTCGGCCGCTGGATTCTACGCCTACAAGAATATGATTTTGACATCGTATACAAGTGTGGCAGAAAGCATAGCGACGCCGATGCTCTCTCTCGCTGCCCACTACCAGCGGCTCCCCTCAGCGTTTCCGCAATCACTTTGCACAACACGCCCTCGGAGACCACGTCTACGGCGGTTTCCTCTCTCGCCTCTATGGACCAGCTGCCTTCGGACGACCCGCACGATTTTTCTTCTCGACAGCTGGCTGACCAATACTGTCGACGTATTATAGGCTACCTCACTGGCAGTTCCCATCCACCTAATGCGAGGCTCCGTCGCCAACTCTCGCAGTTTAAGCTGGACAACTCGGTGCTGTACCGCAAAATTTACCATCCTGACGGTCAGCGCTGGGTTCCCGTTCTACCCCGATCGCTTCGGTCCGAAGTCCTCAGAGCACTTCATGACCATCCGACGGCAGGTCACCTTGGTTATCACAAAACCTACGATCGCCTTCGAAGTCGGTTTTATTGGCCAGGTATTACCACTAGTGTAGCTCGGTACATTGGATCCTGCACTACCTGTCAATCTAGAAAACTACCCACATCTGCTCCAGCCGGTACACTACAGCCTCTTCCGTGCCCAGCCACACCCTTCGAAGTTGTAGGCATCGATCTTTATGGCCCCCTTCCAGTCAGTGCTGCTGGAAACCGATGGATAGTAACAGCCGTTGACCATTTGACGCGCTACGCCGAGACGGCATCCGTCACTACCGGTTCAGCTTCGGAAATTGCCGATTTCATCCTCCGAGCCATTATACTGCGTCATGGTGCTCCACGTGTATTGCTCAGTGACCGTGGAAGGGCCTTCCTTTCACAACTAGTGAACGAACTTCTTCGCGCTTCTGGCACAACTCACAAGACTGCCTCTAGTTATCATCCCCAAACTAACGGCCTCACTTAGCGATTTCACCGCACTCTTTCTGACATGATCGCCGCCTACATTCAACCAGACCACAAGAACTGGGATGTAGTCCTACCATTCGTCACTTTTGCCTACAATACGGCTATTCAGCGGACAACCGGCTACTCACCATTTTACCTAGTTTATGGACGCTCCCCTACTTCTCTCCTGGACGTCTCTTTCTTTACCTGCCATGTGAATTCATCTCCATCCTCTTCAGAGGAATACATTTTACGGCTCGCAGAGAGCCGCCAACGTGCTCGTATAAACACTGAAGCCCGACAGCAAGACAGAAAGCTGGTTTATGATGAATCCCATCGTGCTGTATCCTTTCAACCTGGAGACGAAGTGCTTCTTTTGACGCCTATTCGCACACCTGGTTTGTGCGACAAATTCCAGCCACGGTTTATTGGGCCGTACACAGTTCTTGAAGAAACTTCACCAATGAATTATCGCGTGACGCCACTTGTAGCCCCAGCTGATCGCCGTTATCGAACTACTGAGGTCGTCCATGTCTCCCGTATGAAGCCCTTCATGCGACGTTCTTTGTCCCCTTGACTTGCCGCGGCCAGGCTGGCCGCTTTCACGTGGGGGGAATTAGTGTGGGCATTTAGTATACCAATCCTCTTCATCTGTACATTATCATCATTATCATGTGTTGCTCATGCATCCTCATCGTTGTCACGTAGCATCATCATCTTGGTTTGTTTATCTCAGCTGTCGGCTGCCGGTTCTTCGGGCCTAATAAAGGTCTTCCAAACCAAGACTCCATATTCTATTGGTGTCAGAATTCAGAATTGAAAATTTCAACTAGAAATAGGTGGCATAGTGCTTATTTTGCTACCAATGCAGAAGACACGCCCATGCTAAAGACAGCGAAACCCCAAAGCCGCAATCTCAACCTCCGGTGCAGACATCATTTACATGGTTTAAATAAAAGTTTGAGTCGATGATAACACCTAACTACCTAAGGCCCAAACTAAATTATTGGAATTTAAGAAATATGGCTGAGTCGCAGTTTAGGATGAATTTGCCCGAATACTCATATTTTTATATGTTCCAATACCCACGCCTAAGTAGATTAGGAAGAATGGGGCAGCTTTTTACCTGAAAAAAAATGCCAAAAAACACATGACTTGAATGCTAAAAGAACATGAATTATCAGTATTATGACGGGATAGCACAATCGGGAATATCCGAGTAAAGGACTGATTCTATCGCTCACAAAATAGCAGGAGTAGCGATTTTTAAAAATAAACACACTTTGTATAGATTGTGATACATAGCACATAGAACAATGTTGACAGGGACGCATGTAGTGAGAACTGAACTAACAACAGCGTGTTTCTAAGCTATATTACAACTTCACAGGAAAGTTGTTAACATAAACACATCACAGAAAAGGGGTTAACAGAATAACACTATTGTGTTAGTGCTGTTCACACACCCTATATTCGACATAATGTTTCCAAGATATTGTTCAACTTTCTCGAACCAAAATAGCGCCATCGGTACGTTGAAGCAAACAAGGTAAAATTGAAAATCTGTAACATTCCTAGATACGCAAGTTTCCTCAATAAAAAAAAATATTTTGTAGCTTTTGTTGCCGGAACTTTACTAATGCTTGTTCCTGGGAAAATAGCTATATGGCAACCACGCGGGCATTCTTACGTGAGTATACGGTTTCTGCTGCACTTACATCAGCATAGTCGGCGATCTTTAAGGTATTGAAAAAAAAAAGCGTGCGAGACAAGGTAACTTCAGTACACGGTCTTCTTTGCTTTGATGGCCTTAAGGCGTATACGCTAAACAATTCAATTTTATTTTTATTTTATTTTACGAATGCTTGAACACGTGTCAACTGTAAGACACAAACTTTACAACTAAGCAGAAGTAAACAAAAAAGCAAAAATACAACTGATTCGCAACTTATTACTGCGCTTGCGCTTGTAATATATCGTGCACAACATTCCCAATTTCCGCACAAGCCCTTCTGAACCTTTCATTCATCTTTAAATGGGAAAAAATACTGTCGTGCGGGTAACAACCCCCCCTCAGTTGAAATGGAGAAACAAGAACAAAGCCCAAGAACTACAAAAATAACAGAGAGAAAAACTTTAATCAAACTCATATCTCTATTGCTGCTGCGTGCAGTGAGCACCATAATAGAAGCGATTGGGCGCGGGCTTGAGCATTGAGCAAAAACGCTGCAGCTGTTTCGTTCCTCTCGTTCGCTATCGATAAAAAAAAAGAATTATTCTAACAATGTATAGCTCTTTTTTTTTCCTTTTACTTCTGAGCTGTAAGTGACGCTCATGACTATGAAACATGAGTTTTGCATATATGATTGACTGCCTTAGTAATTTTTTTTTGTACCCAGTATTTTTTGAGGGGAAGGAGGGGCAAAGAAATGAAAGAAACGCAAATAATCGTACTATGGGGTATTCCACTTCATCGAATCTGATTTACGCTTGACGATATAAAGTGCCGCTTAAAAAAGTTGCCAAAAATGACTTGATAAAAGCGTGTAGATGCACCCATTTTTCAAATTTATATGTACCATTCACGCTTCCTGACCACTGAGGCAATAGTGGCTTCCACTCACGACTTCTTGCGATACATTGTTTACACTTCACTGAACATTCTGTATATAAATACCAGGATGACAACACTGATGAAAGGCTTAGAAGCAATAACAATGACAAAAAAGCAACAGTCAGTCACCTTACTGACACCGCTGAAGTGGCCAACAGCCCAGGATGCAACGATGGTAGCAGCGAGAAACAGATCGCCCATCTTTTCGTCAGCTTTCCCCTTTCAGTACCTGCAAGGAATAACTCCATAGATGCGTTAAACGGAGCTGACGATTGTACATAGTCGGAAGTAAAGGCTCTGGAAAAGTGACTGAAGTCTGCCTCGGCACTGAAGGCTTTGAAAGAGCTAACTGTTAATATTCCAACGTACAACACATTTCTTAGGAACACGCTTGGAGCAATGTCCTATTAACCATTCTTTGCTTATTCTCTCTTTAGCTATTCTTTCCTTAGTTATGTTTTTGTCTTCCACGCCAGTGCTTTTGATTTTACGAATATTAAAAAAACTGCAAAGCTCCCTCAAAGTTACTTAATGCTTCAAACACTGGATGATTCTGAAAACTATTCTAGTTACTTATAGATTGCTTCTAGGCCTTAGCGAGGTGACTGGGGCTCTAGTCTTTTGATGGCTCTAGCTAGGTCACAGGAGGCTGCCTCTACGTTGATTCTCCGAGCTGAGAGGTTAGAGTTAGACGGGAAGCAGTCAAAGACATGACACAGATGGCCAAACTCAAGAGAGAGCAGCTACCACTCAAACCAAGGCTTCATAACTCTACGGCCTCGTCGTCGTTTGCGTAAGCCCTTTGTTGCTGCGAGCTGTTCTTGCAGCCGTACGTTTTTGCCTTCTTCATACTCTTGGTTCTCCATAGTTGATCTACTTAAGGTTCTCCGTATTGCCGTCATCGTTTCCTAGTCATTTTCTTTGTGGAAAATATCTTCTTTTTGTGGACTATTTAGGAGTAGCTGGATCAGCACCATTTTTCTGACACACACCACTTTATGATAACAATTATTTCTTGAGCTAACTGTTTCTTTCACCATGTTCAGTTGACCATCGGCATTAGTAAAACCTATACCATGTATGTGGGAGATACCTGTTTTTGATATGAATAGTTCCTGGGCCGACTAAAAAGACATAACTTGCTAAAGGGGCTTGCAGTTGTAAGCTTTATAAGAAATTAATGCACTACGTAATGAATGGCTCGGGCAAACGTTAAGAGTCATATAGATTGATTTGATTGATATGTTAGGTTTAACATCGCAAAACCATCATATGGTTATGAGGAACGCCATGGTGGAGGACTCAAGAAATTTCGACCACCTGGGGTTCTCTAAAGCGCACCCAAATCTGAGCAAACGGGCCTACAGCATTTTCTCCGCCATCGAAAATGCAGCGGCCACAGCCACGATTTGATGCCGCAACCTGCGGGTCAGCAGCGGAGTAGCTTAGCCACAAGGCCACCGCGGTGGGGCAGTGTCATATTGGATAAAAATATAGGAGCACAAGTTTTCTCATTACAAGGCCAGGTTAGCTCTCAAGATAATGCAAATGTTCGAGAAAGACTACTTAAAGACCACACACTTTTCTGGTGAGTAGGGGACAACATTGAGGCACGTGGCCGAGCAGATGTGAACTACCTGTGACTTGCTACGTAACCTCTAATATTCGCTTTCACAGTAAAAAAAACAAAAAAAGGTTACCACAAAAATAGAGCTAAGCACACTAGCACCTGAGTGGGCAGAAATTATGAGCTATGTGTCGGACCAGCCATCTTCTGTGTATTTGTATTTTTTTCGAACATTTGTTTCCTAATATTGAGGTACTTCAATTTTTCAACATTGATAAGATAGCTGATGTAAAAAGTTGCTAACCTCCCTTTTTATTTCATCTCTTAATTAGAGAAAAGAACATGGCGTTATTTTTTTGCTTGCACTATTAAACTGCTGCGATCCTAATAATTTAGGCTGAGAAGACAAAAGCTATACAAACAAGAATATCTAGTCTTATAAGTGTCATTATTCGGAAGGAAAAGCACCGTATTTCTTCGGCACAATAAGAAACAAAACAACTGTAGAGCTTAGTTCCTGGAGCTTCATGACTGCACACTAATTTTGTTAATGGCTAAAACTAAGTTGTTTGTAGTTTTTTGTTTTAGTGAACGTGCAGAGACTGCGGATATACAAAGGCTATACGATAGTTAGATGTTCCGATGATGTCGCGTGGGAACGTAAGCTCGTCATCAGCGGAGGTGACTTGCCCCGCCGCGGTGGTCTAGTGGCTAAGGTACTCGGCTACTGACCCGCAGGTCACGGGTTCGAATCCCGGCTGCGGCGGCTGCAAATTCCATGGAGGCGGAAATGTTGTAGGCTGGTGTGCTCAGGTTTGGGTGCACGTTAAAGAACCCCAGGTGGTCGAAATTTCCGGAGCCCTCCACTACGGCGTCTCTCATAATCATATGTTGGTATTGGGACGTTAAACCCCACATATCAATTATCAGCGGAGGTGACTTCAATGTTTGGGTTGCAGTAAAAAGAAAAAGAAAACACTGTCACACCAATCCAAAAAACACCCCTTAGCGCTAACTCCCACCTCACAAACACAAAAAAATGAAAACAATGGTACTAAGCAAAGGGGGACGCGCGTCCGCTACCCACTAATACGAGGGTCCATTACGGGTGTTTTTAGGAACTCGCCGTCCATTGAAAACCGATCTGGAATGCAGCAAATAACACTCAATGGGAGGAAAGTGAGGAAGCGTGTTGGTTGGGTTGTGTGAAAGAAAGCAACAAAATGGCTACTGGCAGATCCCAAGTCGTGAGATTGACATCTCTCTCCTAGACTTTTCCCCTCTCGTGTTTTCAGCCCTTGCACCTCCGCTCTTCCGGTAGGCGCCTACACGAACCGTTAAAGAGAAGGGATAGAATGACGTTCTCGCGAATGCAGTTGGGAGCCCACGCCTCCTCTATCATGAGCCGCGCTGCTCAACGGCTAACTGAAGCGCCGATTCCACATGATTCCCACAAGTCCCGCTGGTGACGCAGTGGGTGGAGGTCACGAAAGGCCCTAGTCGCTAAATATTCTCTTCAGTTTCTTACAGCAGCTGCCTGACGCGAAGTACACAAGCGTATTGTCTCTGCAACAAAATTTTGCGGTGAAATTGAATTGTTGCCGTGAAATGTTGCGGTAGAATGGTGTGATGAATTGCTGCTTGAAATGTTTTGAGTTGTGGCCAGGCACGAACGCACTCGTGCCATATCCTCAGGTATTGCAAGCAACATTAGAAGGCGAAAATAAAATAGCTGAGCTGTATGCGGACAATATATGCCAAGTTATCGCAAAAATAAAATATTAAACGTTGTTGAAGAAATTGTACCATAAAAGACGCATAGCTTACATTTGAAGACCAAAAATAAGTGAAGGATGAGTTTGTATACGTTAGCCATCGTTAGCTATAATCAATGAAGAATGCTTTAGTCAAGGAGCGGGATAACGTAAAACTATTCCCTCCTGCTTCTGTTCCGGTGTACGTGACGCAATTCAGCGCTTACGCAAGTTTGCACGCAAATCTGTGGTAGCGCTAATGCAAGGCCTTTGCCCCCCAATCTGCACTACGTGCCTAAAACGTGTGTCACCCACAGTTGCATACACTACTTCTGCAATAACGGGTGAGGGCGTTGGCATTCTGAAACCATCGTTGCACGGCGGGAACAAAGCACAGGAAGCGTTTACCAGCATGCACCATTACAGGGCTTTATTGCCCGCAGTACGGTCACAGAACGGAGCTCACCGAGCATTCCACCCCTACCGTGAAACAGCGTCGAAATACAAACGCCCGTAAACCCTGAGTTCAGTATGATGCTATTACTGGCCTTTGTCGAATCTATAGCTACGCCTCCTACAGTCATCCCTGATAATAACAGAAAACGTTATGAAGGCGAGACTTCTTGACTCGATCATGCAGTTCCAGCGTTCTTGCGATTGCACTCCATGTTTCGTTTTTGAACTGGTTTTCTTTGTTGTGTTCTGCGTTATATCTACAATTGCTTTTATGTGTTTAAGTATAATTGAAAACCGTAAACCATCTGACTCTTTCGCTCCACAAATGAATCCAGACAATTCTACCTGCGAGTTTTCATGGAATACGGGATCAATTATTTGAGAGAGCACTACGCTCTGCTAGTGGCACGATTAACGATAGAGTGATTAATCGCTCGCAGTCACCGAAATACGCACATACATGTAGTGAATCGCGCATGCGTGCGATACAGCGCCCGTGATGTATACCATGCGTGTGCACACAGAATCCGTTCAGTGATGTTTAGGTTAGACCATGCAGGCCTAACGAAGCATTACTCTTCTGCGTTCAATGCATGAATAATTCGAGCGTTCATCTATTTACACTTAAAGCTGTGTGCTCTACTGCACGCTTTTTATGAAGCGCAAATATTTATTACTCAATACATATAGGTGCGTACAAGATTCGTACATATTGTTACGGAAATGAAGTAAAGGAAGAGGAAGGACACAATCAGCTGAGAGGTGCGCGAGCTTGCCAATCAGCCATTGTGACTCTTGCCTGTGGCTTTTCCTCTGTAAAAATATTGTGTACAAGAGTCACTGACTCCGTAACAATATATTTAGCCCCACTTTGTAGCGCTTCGCTCAATAAAAAGCTTACAACACAGTCACTTTTCCACCACATGCTTCACATTACATCGATTCCCAAGGTGCGTGTGATCCTACGAATTTCTTACAGCGGAGCTGTTTTCCTAGACCCTGCGGTAATGTTTTCCCACACATCGCCCACTCGATTCCAGTTCATCACTGTAGGCAGCTTCCTGCGGACGAAAGTCGAACTTTGATCTTTTCAGTGTCTTGGTCTTCAGTAGCGCTGCATATGAACACTAGCGTCGGTACCACACAGAACACATTTACGTAGGATAGCAGAGTACCTGTTATCAGGATAAGGTGAGTGTTTGCTGTAGGAACATCGATATTACGGAAACAAATGAAAAACAGAGAAAGGGACCTAACTGCCTGCGTAGTATGACTGCGTGTAGACAGAGTCCTTAGCGCTATCTAACATCGAAGATTTCCTGAGTGTGTAATGGTGAAAGTCGTGTGCCTGGAGTAGAATACATACTCCGGCAACATGAACACTGAAAAAAAAAATGTGTGCGCAAAATATGTAAAACTGGCAATCGCTCCTATATCAGACAAAGAAAAAAATATATAAGAAAACGCATAGAGGAAAATTGGCACAGTGGCCGCTACAAGCAGTACTAGTGCGTGGTTCTGGCAGTGGAAACAGAGAAAAATGGGAAAGCGATGAAGTGTTAATTTACGCTTTTCGCCTCGTGGCTTCCCACTCCACTCCACCCGCTCATTGTGTGGGGCCGATCTCAGCTTACTGGGTAGTCCATTTGCTGATCTCTCTAGCAACTGGTGTCACGCCTGGCGTGCCGACCCTTCGCCAGATTACGTGCCCACCAAATTCACACGCAAAGCGAGTACTGCGGGAGCTCTACTTGCAGGGAAATCTACTAGCATGGTCTACTTGCTGACAGTGCTCCCACACACGGTGACGAAGCGGAAGCGTAGGTTTAAGTCAACAAGTGTGAGTATGTAGGGGGGATTTTTTTAGAGTAAGCTTGATGCTTCTATAGCGTAGAGCGTGGGTGAGTTGAGATATTTTGAATTGTTGTTTCTTGTGCGCTCAGCTTACTAAAACTCGATCGTAATGGTAATGTCATACACTACCGCTTGCTACAGAGCTTGCTGAGGAAGAAGACAATAATCTACATGTAGCTCACTGAGGTGCTTCGTATATGCATCTGTTTATATATCTTTTTTTTTCGTGCATCGTTTACTAGTGGCTAGAAAAGTGCAAGTTACGCTGAAGTTTTGAGGAATACAATATTTAAAGCAGTGCATATTTATTTCATTTTACAATGTACTGTATCATGTTGTCTTCTAGCTGGCGGCATTACGAAAATCGGCTTGTCATTCCGCGCGCCAGTTACAGCAATAGACGCTAAATCTTTCTGAACGCAATGAATACAACCGAGAATGAAGTCGCGTGACATTTGTAGCCTAACATTTGATGCTTTTTGTGCTGAGGTTGGACGTGGGTGACTTCAAGGTGAATCGATATTCATTGAAATTTACAAAAAAACTACCAAATGCAAAGGCCACCTTATGTCTTTATTGATGCAATACAATAAAGTAGACCTTTAGGAAACAATGCCTAAGTTTTATATATTTACATAAACGTCTTCAAATGTCGTGCCTGGCATGGCTAGGTACGTTACCGAAAAGACCTCGGGGATGCAGCTCACATATTGGAATGTGTAAAATCGGGGCATTTTACGACGTTGGACAATAAGATCAGCTCACGGCATAAAATGAGCTAACATAGCACTTGTTCCCAAGCAGGAGGGTCCACCCCTTACCTCAAAGAAAACTACACACAGCCCAGGTGATAACGCTTAGACCTTTAGAAATGGATGCATACCAAAGTCTGGCCGTCTTCAGTTAGTCCTAATCTAATACTTGGACTACCATCTCTTGCCCCTATTGCGGGAAAAAAAAAGCTAACTTAGATCATATGCCCCGGCAATGTCCCTCGTTACTGGGCAGTGACCAAGCCAACCCAGCCAAGTGGCGCACTGCCATCAGAAACCCCAAGAAGGGAGATCAGCTTTGGGCCGTCTAGAGAGCCGACGATGCGGCGATCAGGCTTAGCCTGCCTGTCCCAACGTGGGAGCAGGCCACTGCGGGCTGTCGCACTTCTCACGACTAAAAATAACGTTCTTCCTTCCTTCCTTCCTTCCTTCCTTCCGTTCGTTCGTCCGTCCGTCCGTCCGTCCGTCCGTCCGTCCGTCCATCCATCCACCCATCTATCCATCTATCCATCCATTCTTCCTTCCATCCATCCATCCATCCATCCATCCATCCATCCATCCATCCATCCATCCATCCATCCATCCATCCATCCATCCATTCATCCATCCATCCAACTGCGCGCACTCAGGGTACATAGCCTGAGAAAGCAGCGTTGCCCTACTTCTTTGTGGTCTCACTATATAAATAGATAAATGTATATATATATATATATATATATATATATATATATATATATATATATATATTTATATATATATATATATATATATATATATATATATATATTGTAGTGAATAAGAAAGACGTTGATACCGTCAGGTCAGCTATCATCAACACAAGAAAAAGGCACGAGATCAGCGATCAAGCACCGTCATCTGGGTCCGCGTGCATTCCTTTAGAGTGAGGCGCCCCCGCTACGCTACCGATTACAAAAGAGAGGGAAGACCACTCAACCCCTTTTCCATCCGGTTCCCTCTTGGCTACGTGTCTCAATCATTTCTCACATACAGGGATTCGTGCTGGGGCCGGGAAGTAAGAGACGTCACGATCTTTTCTTAATCATGGACGCATTTATTTGAATAACAAGTGCAAATGTCGTACACACCTATTGCCCGAGAACGACATCTCTGTTACACAAAAGGGTAACACATCAGCAAATACTCGCGACACGCGAAACAGGATACATAAGCGAGTAACGGTGACAATACAACGGTGCCTCATTACAGAGTAAACATACAACAACACAAATGATAAAGTGATAAATAATAAAACCGCGCAATGTCTCAATACGCCACCTCCCTTTCCGCAAAACTAATCTAAATAAGATGCATAAAGTCCGTCTCAAGAAATGTCCATGTTGACGGGGGCCTCGGAGCTGGCTGTTCGAGTCGGGGCTCAGGGCTTCTTCCTGGGGTCATTGTCCGATTCGTCAGCGCCTTCATCGTCTTCGTCATCGTCGCCTTCGTCGTGCCTCGCAGTGATTTCTATCTTAGTCCTCTTTCGTAATGCTCTATTCAGTCGCCTCCTATCCCCAACTTCCATTCCTCATCGTACCGCAATTGCCCCAGTCATCATCTCATCGCCCCTCATCGCTATCTCTTCGCACCGTCATCTTCCTTTTCCATTCCATCTCTCTACCATCTCGAGCTCATCGTATCGTATCTCTCTGACCTCCTTCGCATCGTCTCGTAGTCCCTTTTTGTAAGACCCGACTCCGCCCTACCGGGGCACCAAACCAATCGCCACTATCCACGCGGCATATTTCTGTGTCAGTCGGTCTGTGTCATCTTCGACGGCCGCTCCCGCGGCCCGCACCAGTAGAAAACCCTCTCCCAAACAAAGCCGAGCAAGTAACAATGTACAAACTCAAGCCTCAGGGAGAGTGATGGGCGAGCCGTCCGAAGACACTATAATTACGGGCGAACAATGGTCCCGATGCTTCCGGTTCTTGGTTAGCCGATGTCCAGACCAAGTCTCAACGTTTCCATGTAGCTCGGTGCTTCCCGCGAAATTCTCCGTAGCCGCCGCTTCTTCTTCATTTACCACTGCAGGCGGCCATCCGCGCAGGACACAGTAATGAGCCCTGGAGCCACGGAGGCTGACGGAAAGTCATACTGGACCCGGCACAAGCGCCGCGGCAGCGTGGCATTCTCCGAACGAACAAAAGGTGCTCTGCTGCTCCCCCATGCCACAAATCTGATGGGTGCACGCCGATTATCTCCACGGTACACTGTCACACGGTCTGTAGACGACAAGGCGCCACCCGGTCCCCGTGTGTGCGCGGGGGAGCCCGTTAGAATAGTAGAAATTATCCTTCTCCTACTTCACTCCGGAATGCCCATTCGTTACACCGAAGGTTTTCTTTTCCTTTTTTATGCGTGGGTTTGAGAAACGAGCGTACACATCTTGAAAGGAGCGGGGTTCAGTCCGTGTTTGCGGGGATGTCACAATCCCTTCATCTTCCAGAAGAATTTTCCCAGCGGGAAATTCAAACGCGAGAATTGCGGGCGCATAACGCCTTCGGGTTGCGCAGCGAAATCGAGACATTGCGACAGTCTTAGGAATACGATATGCGAACACAGTGCACTTGTGGTTCAGCCATGGCGGTGGCGCGTCGCTGCGAGGAACCAATCTGTGATTGTCGCTGAATCATCACCCACCACGAAGCAGTTTGATTCCGTATTTCTACCGCGAACAACACACTTGAAACCTTCAGAATCACTGCAGAAACTCGTGGATGACGCGTGGACAAAACGCACACTGGGCACAGCTGCTCGCCGGATGGTTTGGCACGCAGCGTTCAGTCATGAATGCGGAAGGTTCACTACCATGCGAGCACATCAAACACTTCGCCTGCACTGTCCACTCCCGGCACAACCGAACAGAGGATGCACACATTTCAACACAATTTCATTTCACACATGCACAAAATTTTAAGACCTTGAACATTTCAAACCAGACGAAGAGCGGGATGGCAGGAGAACATTGGTCATACAGGCCGCAACACTGAATTACCCTCGCGTACCATCTCCTGCCTGGCCTCATTTCAAAACACAATCAACAAAATAAAACAATTGTACAAGCCAAAGAAAAACAATATAAAAACTTAAACTTCGACAGAAGGTATTTACTAAACTAACATGCACAATGACCAAGTAGAAATTATAAAACATAAAATGGCATACAACATTGCGGACTCTTATGACCCTAGCCGATCCCCGAGCGCTCAGCGTCTACCCGTATGCAGACATTTTCCCCGACTCCGAGTCCCGGACCCTCATTAGATGGTCCGAACTTCAACCTACTCAACTCCACCGTGAACTGGGGCATATGCGAAGCTATCTTATAAGGCCACTGCTGCTCATGCCCGGGTTTGGTGCGGTGTACATCGAATGTGCTTCAGTTCCACTTTGGCCCCACAAAAACCACCCCGTTGCGATATAGGCATTCCTCAATCTCATCTTCTCCCTCTAACGTTCGGTCTATCACCATGTCGACCAACTCTCCGTCAGCTGCATCCTCAGAAAACCCATTCTCATCCAACTCCATATCTGCTACTCCTATTGGTAATGCCTCATCGTCTCGTGAGACCTTCGTGGTAGAAACCGCAGCTACACCGTCTATATCCGCTCCAGCAACCTCAGCTTTTGTTTCACCCAGTGACACCGGCGTGCCAGCTTTCCTCTCAAACACACACTCGCTCAATGGCGGAACATCCTCCTCGATCACGGAAATTACATTAACCACTTCCGCACCCGGTGAACCACGACTCATTTTTACGGAGCTTGTTTCCTGGCGAATATTTACGACTGCTATTGACCTCTGCGCGTCGACGTCATGAGGAGGAGTCGCGTCTATGTTTCCAGATTCGAATTTTCCCGCCCTCTTCTTGCCTTTGTGAATGCGGCTGCCACCCGTCGAATTCCATTTTTGTCGCCGGTACCGGTGGCATTCCCGCCAAAAGTGACCAAACCTGCCACAGTAATCACACCCGCCGGGATAAGGGAGCTGCTTAGGGAATTCCTGCTAATTTTTTTTTCACCTTAATGCGTACTGCCAAGCTCTCCACAAGTTTTTCGAGGCGGTTAAGGCGGTTATGCATCTCATGGACATCTGCGTTCTCTTGTACGTATTGAACGGGTAACGAATGACTCCTCGACACTTTCTCAATCTGTTCCTCTTTGACCGCTATGGCAATGGCCCCGTCAAACGTTTTCGGGTCTATCTGCGGACCGGATCCCTCAGGCCTAATAAAATTTGCGAGAGCAATTGTTCGGCTAGAATTTAGCGACGCAGTGAAGCTTTCACCGGATCCTGACTATCGGAGCTCGCCAGGGTGGCGGTCCTGAGGATGCGCAAGCGACTCGCAAATGACCGCACCTCCTCACCTGCCCCTGCCTCGTGGTTAAAAACCGCTCCGTTTTAAAGATAAGTGGCTCCGTATCGAACCTCTTGAGGGCCTCATGCGTGGGTGTGAGAAACGAGCGTACACATCTTGAAAGGAGCGGGGTTCAGTCCGTGTTTGCGGGGACGTCACAGAGCTACCTCCCGCTTGCTCAGTCCTTCAATAAACCCCCTTTACATTGGTGGAGGTGCTGGGTAACTACATCACCTACACCCTGGAACTCCGATCCCGCACCCTGCCGTCGACCATGCAAGTTGACGCTGCCCAACAGACAGCACCTCTCGCGGCCGCTACTTGCCCCGGCCCGGTTCACCAGCGAGACCCCCTACTCTTTTCGGGCGCCGAAGACCAGGACTTCGAGGACTGGCTGTCGTCATACGAAAAAGTCAGTGGACCAAACAGGTGGGATGACGCTGCTAAGTTGAGCACCGTCAACTTTTACTTGGATAATGTGGCGAAACTGTGGTACACAAACCACGAATACGAATTCGAAAACTGGGCCGCTTTCAAGCAGGCAATATCCTCGGTTTTCGGTCACCCTGCCGTCTGGACGTTGCGCGCCGAACAACGCCTGCGCTCACGGGCACAAGAACCTGGCGAAACGTTTACCGCCTATATCGATCATGTACTCGATCTCTGCAAGCGCGTCGATGCCGCAGTGAGCGAAAGTGCCAAGATCCAGCACATTATGAAAGGTGTTGATGACGACGTAATTCAGATGCTCCTTGCGAAGTCTCTTGGCACGGTGTCTGAAGTGGTAACTCCGTGCCATATCTACGACGAATTGCGACGGCAACGAGCTCTCACCCGTCGTCCATTTCAGCCTAACCAACCAGTCACTGCACTGGACGTCGTACCTGACCACTCCCGCCTTCTAGCACAAATGAAAGACTTTGTGCGTGAGGAGGTCGCACGTCAGCTTTCCCTCCTGCCATTTTGTCAGCGCCAAGAGCTCCCGCAGCAGCAGCAAGAACAACCACCGACACCGTTAGCTACCATGCTCCGACATGCACTTCAGGACCAGATTGCCGAGGCTATGCCAGTGCCCTTTCAGCAGCAAGTTGTCGCCGCACCTCTTACTTATGCTGACGCAGTAAAGACACTAGCCACACCAGCCCTCCCCGTTCAATGGACTGCCGCATGTCACCGCTCCTACTCAGTCTTCCGTCGCATGGGCTCCTCCCCTCGCTACCACAGCCTCAACCCAGCCGTATGTCGCGTGGGCGGCGCCTCTCGCTGCAAATGCCTGGCGAACGTGCGATAACCAGCCGATCTGTTTTGCGTGCGGCGGCCCTGGCCATATCTTCCGATACTGCCGTCGTCATGTGCCCAACTACACAGACGTCCGACCACGGAGCAACTACATGGATCGACCCCCTTTTGGTTATGAAAGTTCGGATCGTCAGTCAAACACGTCTTCCCGTGACTATCCGGCAACTTCGTCTCGTCGCTCACCTTCACCAAATCGACACTCCTTGTCACCCGTGCGTCCACGACCAGCCCCTAAAAATGAGGGAAACTATCCGTTGCAGCTCAAGGGGCAAGAACTGCGCTATCGAAGTGTTCAAGTCCTCGCACCTTGCTGTCAAATATCATCGAAGTTCTTGTAGACGGCGCCCATGCACACGCTCTTGTGGATACCGGTGCCGCTGTGTCTGTTATAGACGCCAAACTTTGCCGCAGGCTCCGACAGGTGACCACGCCGCTTGATATGATGTCCTTACGTGCAGCAAATGGAGAACCTGTTCGATCTATTGCCACCTGCACTGCCTGACTCACAATGCGGAGGACCATTACATTGTTGAGTTTATCGTCCTTTCCTCGTGCTCTCATGACATCATACTTGGCTGGGATTTCCTATCACGTAATTGTGCCGTTATAGATTGTGCCCGTTCCGAACTTGAACTGCTTCCGTTGTTCGACCAGCCCTACGACCACACTAATCAAGCTGCGCACAAGCTAGTTGTCAAAGAGGACACTAACATTCCACCGACAACAGCTGTTTTGCTCCCTGTGGTCTCCGACGGCATGCGTGATGAAGCAGCATTTTTTGAGCCATCAAGCCTCTTTCTAAGTCGGAAACCACTTTTGCTCTCTTATTCAGCCCTCTCAATTTCTAATCGAGCCAGTGCTTTCTGCCTTACAAATCCCTTTCCGCATACCATCAAACTGTTTAAAGGCGAGTTTCTTGGATGCCTACAGCCCATTCATAACGGACAAATTTTTACCGTGCCGCAAAAATTATCCCAAAGTGACCTCGCCGCGGTCAGTGCTCTTAACCACTCTGATTCAGGCTTCGAAAGTGTTCGATTCGGTGATCGCAGACGGACTGTCACCATTTGAACGAGCTGAACTCCTCCAACTGCTGTACCAGTACCGCGCATCTTTCGATGTTGTTCAACCTTCCCTTGGCCGCACTTCTACCGCTCTACATTACATCGATACCGGCTTCCATGCACCACTACGACAGCGACCATATCGTGTTTCTGCGGTGAAACGCCAAGTTATTACTGAACAGGTGAACGATATGCTGCAACGCGGCGTCATTTAACCTTCACAAAGTCCATGGGCCTCACCTGTAGTGCTCGTTAAAAAAAAGGATGGTTTCGTTCGCTTCTACGTGGATTACCGGCGCCTAAATAAGATCACTCGAAAAGACGTGTATTCTTTACCCAGGGTTGACGATGCCCTTGATACTTTATAAGGTACCGAGTTTTTTCATCATCTGATTTGTGCTCAGGGTACTAGCAGGTCCTCCTTTCAGATGCCGATTGACCAAAAACAGCCTTCGTGACAACGGACGGTCTGTATGAGTTTAATGTCATGCCCTTCGGCCTCTGCAATGCGCCTGCCACCTTCGAGCGCATGATGGACTCGGTACTTCGGGGTTTGAAACGGCAAATCTGTCTCTGCTATCTCAACAATATTGTCGGCTTTGCGCCAGACTTTGCAACACATCTCGAGCACCTCAAACACGTCCTCGCGTGCCTGAAGAATGCTCAGCTCCAAGTCAACCTTAAATAGTGTCACTTCGTTGCTCGGCAACTTACGTTTCTCGGGCACGTCGTATCAAAGGACGGTATACTTCCAGACCCGGCTAAGTTACGTGCTGTCGCCGACTTCCCCAAACCAACGACTATGAAGCAGGTATGGAGCTTCGTGTGGTTATGCTCCTACTTTCGCCGGTTCGTGCGCAACTTCGCCTCTATCATTGCGCCTTTGACCGAACTTATAGGCAGCGCCACTGATATTTCGTCATGGTCTTCTGAGTGTGACCAAGGCTTCTGTACCCCTCGTCGTCTCCTCACTTCCCCACTAATACTGCGTCACTACGATCCTACGGCAGCAACTGAGGTCCACACTGACGCCAGTGGTCTCGGCCTCGGTGCGGTTCTCGCGCAACGAAAGCCTGGATTCGCCGAGTATGTCGTCGCCTACGCCAGCAGAACTCTCACCAAGGCTGAATTAAACTACAGCGTCACCGAGAAGGAATGCTTGGCGTTCGTTTGGGCGCTTGTCAACTTCCGCCCATAATTTTACGGTCGTGCTTTTGATGTAGTAACGGATTACCACGCATTATGCTGGTTATCTTCGCTTAACGACTCATCGGGTCGTCTTGCCCGTTGAGCTCTTCGGCTTTAAGAATATGACATTCGCGTTGTATATCGTTCCGGCCACAAGCATACCGATGCTGATGCACTGTCACAATATCCCCTATCCCCGGGCATTGCATCTATTTCCTCGGACAACACGTTGTCAGCTCTTGACAAACACACCATTCCTTCTCCACAACGGATTGACCCATGGATCACTTCGCTTCTTGACGCGTTATCCGAGGCACCGACACTTCCAACCACTCCAACCCTGCGCTGCCAGGATCCACACTTCAGTATTCGGGATGGCCTTTTGTACCGACGCAACTATTCAGCAGATGGTAGGAAATGGCTACTAGTCATTCTACGAACGCGGCGCTCTACCATCTGCGCGTAGTTTCATTCTGACCAACAATGTGCTCACGCCGGTGTTTTCAAGACCTGCGAGCGCCTACCAAAAATGTATTACTGGCACGGAATGTTTACCTTCGTCCGCCAGTTCATTCGCGGCTGTCACGAACGTCAGCAGCGGAAAACCCGCCACATCCTGCAACACGTTCATTGCAGCCACTTCCATGCCCAGACCGCCCATTCGACCGTGTAGGAATTGACCTCTACGGACCACTACCATTAACAACGGCAGGCCACCGATCGGCTATCGTGGCAGTGGATCATCTAACACGGTACGCTGAAACTGCTGCTCTCCGCACAGCTGCAGCACAAGACGTCGCAACTTTCATACTCAATCGTTTTGTGCTTCGTCATGGTCCTCCTCGAGAACTCCTCAGTGACCGAGGGCGTGTTTTCCTCTCCGATGTAATACAAGCACTTCTTCAACAGTGTCATAATGTTCATCGGAAGAGTACAGCCTACCACCCACAGACGAACGGCTTGACTGGGCGGTTTAATCGTACTCTGAGGTACAAGCTCACTACGCGTGTCGCTTCTGATCAAACAAACTGCGACCTCGTTCTCCCATTTGTGACATACACGTATAACACCGCTACACAAGTCACTGCTGGGTTTTCCCCATTTTTTCTCCTTTACGGTCGCCAACCATCGCACATTGTGGACACTTTACTGACATACTTGCCAGATCCCTCCGATTGCAAGCCTGTCTCGGAAGCCGCTCGTTACGCAGAAGAGTGCCGCAAGCTAGCCAAGCGGCTTACTACATCCGACGAACAGCGCCAGAAGGAGATCCGTGACGACGACCATCGTTCTGCACCAATATGGAGCACTTGTGTGGCTTCATGTACCGCCCTGCGCCCCTGGTGTATCACACAAGCTACTCTCTAATTATCATGGTCCCTACCGCGTGGTCGACCGTACTTCACCCGTGAACTACGCCATTGAACCCCTCACGCCACCGAGCGACCGTCGTCGGCGTGGACGTGATATCGTTCACGTAAACCGTCTGAAGCCCTACTTTGACCCGCTTGTTCCGACGTGTTAGATTGCCAGGATGGCTTCAACTTTTTCGCCCGGGGTAATTGTAGTGAATAAGAAAGACGTTGATACCCTCAAGTC